>NW_027211702.1:6382500-6865000 GCF_022749685.1 Semicossyphus pulcher
CCTATCATGCTAGTACGGGGAGCTAATTTCGCTCTGTGCCTTTGGAGGACGCTATCCGCTTCTCCGATGGGCCCTGGAAAACCTTACTAAACCACACTTCCTTAATCTAGGACGGCCGCCTCCGATGTCATGTCTCGTTCAGAATCGTCAGGTTTGAAATGTCCAGCAACAGGGGCCAACAGGGGCTTTTTCCAGGGGCGAGTTGCTCCTTTAAATATCATTTAGAACGATGGTGATGTGACTTGAAACAGGAGGATCACTCGTAAATGTTTAAACTAGCAGAGCCAGTTCTCTTAGAAAACTCAAGACTCATGTAGACTGATGTAGACGTCTGCTGCGGCACTAAAGTGGAAGAAAGAAAGAGTACAACTTTGCATGGAGCAGCAAAATCTGATTTGACATAATTCCTGCAATGTTTGTCTTTCAACAGGTGACAGTGACGGTTAGCTTTGGCTAATATAGAGAGATTCTAGCTGAAAGGTTAGCACACTGCTGCTCTTCTCCTGTGAGAAAGAGAGTTAGAGTCGGTGCTTTATGAATCTGTGTATCAGGCTGTCTGCAATCAGTCATACGCCCTTTTCACACATGCATCCACACATTTTCAAGACAGTCTGCCCCTGAAGTTTTATAGATTTTCAGTACTATCTGCGTTCACACATCAGCTCAGCCTGACTTCTTGCAGACATTTTACTCGGAGGCTGGCAGGAAAAAGTCGGCATGAAGTCGGGGTGAAAAATGTGTCTGTTTGCGTTCACACATGCAGCCCACACGGACAATGTCTGGAAATGTTCAGCCCTTCAAAGGCGTGAGGACCTAAATGTCTGTAAGGTCTCTGAGAGTGTAATTGGACCTCACAAAGATAGAACAGGAGCAGACACACAGTGGTTCAGCTGTGTTTGACATGTAGGTCAGCAGCTACAAAGCAAAGATCAGAGGCTGTGTGCGTGCATGTGCGTGTGTGTGTGTGCATGTGTGTGCGTGCATGTGCGTGCGTGTGTGTGCACGTGTGTGCGTGTGCGTGCATGTGTGTGCATGTGTGTGCATGTGTGTATATGTTTTTCTGAGAGGACGTATAATGTTTTGACTTCTTCAGCTCTTCACTGAAGCTGTTACACTAAATATGATAAACTTGGGTCCTTTTATGTCTGCAGATTTCCTGAGAATATTCTAGAAGTCCTGTGAATCAGAAGGGAAAATAAATTGTGGGTAAAGATCCAGATAAACAACATGACTCTGCAGGGATGGAGGCAGCGGAGGCCGGGCCGGGTGCAGCAGGGTGTTGCTGCTCTTCCAGTAAGTCGACCTGCTGACTGGTCTCCTTACTGGAACTGATGAGTCACATTCAGAGCAAACTGAAAGTGAGGCCTCGGCCCAGCTTCTTGTTCAGGGTTCAGGATGTGACGGAGCTCACTGTTTGTGACTCTGAGCTGTTAATCTGATCTCCGCCGCCGATCAACAGGAAGTGAACGCAGCTTTGAAAACAGCCGCTGGCTCTGCGGCGTCACAGCTTCACCACAGAACTGAGCTACGTGTGACATCATTTCCTGTGCTGTGTAACGAAGCAGGAGATACAGGAGAATATAAACGCCAAGACTCAGACTGAACTTTGATCTGTTTTAGAGCACAGCTGAACTGAAATGTGCAGTTCAACGCTGAGATGTTGAGGCCTTGCTCTTGTTCCTAACTGAACTTATTGGATTGAATGTAAACGATGCAACGCGAGCGAATACACGAATGACGCAAATATGTGCAAGTTTTCTTTGCATGAGGGTGCAGCAACTTTAGGCAAAACGCTGCACTCATCAAGGGTACTTTCTGTTTTAAGATGATTTTTTCTGCCTTTTTTTGTCATTATTGATAGGACAGTAAAGATACGACAGGAAATGTCGGGAAGAGAGGGGGGGGGGGGACACGCACCAAAGGGGCGAAGTCAGAGTTGAACCTGCAGCCGATGGAGCAAGGACTTTGCTTCCGTATCTGGGGCGCCTGCAAACCGAGCTAAACCAGCGCTGCATCATGGTCACTTTTTACCCCACTGCTCACATTAGAGAAGGGGCGAGACAAACACTTAAAAGACTAATCATCAAGTGCTGAACCACAACAATGGAAAAGAGTTAGCCCACATAAGCCCCTTTTGCACAGCCAGTTCAAGATGGGACTGTTACAGGGTGCAGGTTTAGCTCAGCGGTTCAATCATGCGGCCCGGAGCTCCACTCCCACCCTCGGCCATAAAAGGGCAAAAGAATGTATTAAAAAATAAAAACAAAAAAGATGGGACTGTTATGCCTCGCTGTCTATGTAAAAGTAATGGAGGTGAAATGGTGGGGCAAAGTAGCTCAGCATCTGTGAAGCTTGCGCTGTTTGTTTAGAAACCTTTTGCTTCTGCAATTCTGTATCACAATGTAAAAACACACTTGTACCCCTTTCCCACCAAAATTAGCGCACTGACGCAGGTTTTTCCGATGCTGATTGTCTCTTTTCCTATTGCCAGTGGAGTATCCTCCTTTCGGTCTCTTTTCTGCTGCATCACCGTCTGATGTCACAAACACGCTGGAAACCGGGGTGAACAACAAACTTCCCCTCGGATCAGAGGAAGCTCTGTCACCTCGCTGTCTTGCCAGTGTTGCTGCATCTTGCACGGAACAAAGAACAAATTAGCCGTTGTTGATGTTGTTCTTCTGTATTTACGTGACAGCGACTGGAACTTCAATGCGCGTCATAGCATCGTGCCAGAAAGAGGGCGGAGATTAGCGTGTCGACACAGGTCCTGTGTCCCCAACATTGCCGATCGGAGGCGAGGCAATAATTACCCGGGTCTATTGCAGTCATTTGACCCGGGTCTGAATGGTCGTTGTAACCTTTCCCACTAAGCAAAAGCGCAGAGTGTTAGCGGGGTTTTTGACCAGTGGGAAAGAGGCTTTGGACACCAATATGACGCTGTCGTGTGGTTCATTGTGATAGTATAAAGGCAGCGTAACAACAGAGCTTCATTACAGCACTGTTGCAGAATCTCTGTGTAAAAGGGGCTATACACTGATGGGCCTTTCCCCTCTCCTTGCTGAATTCAGTATAAAGTAGCTTCTCCATCTCGTGCCGACAGTTACGCTGATATTCCATATCAGGAGAGCGCCTCAGCTGGGAAACAAATGCTTTGGTGGACACAGGGTTTTAGAGTTAATATCATGAACGCGGCCTTGCTTTGCCTACACACTGCAGCACCCGGCCAAGTGGAGCAGACGTCGCCATGTTTCACCCGGCAACAGTGAATAAGATTCATGCTTTTCTAGACCAATAAAGATGTAAGTGATTTCAAATGAGAAATGAATTGTGCAGACAAAAGCCCATTTGAAAAATCCAGCCAATTAATTTTGGTGGGAGGGGCGAAGGGGCTCATGACCTCAGAAGATAAAATCCTGACTCTGGCCCTGAATGATCCGTCAGGGTCAGTAAACAGCTTGTTGTCAACCAAAGAACCACTGTGTAACCCTTTCTGGGAACTTTATTTATGATGCGTGTTTATGGAATATTATTAGGATATTGTCCATAAAAACAAAACAGGAAACAAAGTTGCAGCTGTGTTGAACATCACAGAGCATCTAACGTCACATTGTAACCTCTCTGACAGAAAGTGAACACTTTCTGAGCAGTAGTATTTATCAGCTGAAGTGAGTTCACAGCCGTTAGTCACAGTCAGAGTTTCTCTAGCCACAGGTTGACTAATCGAACGCCGGTTCACTGTGGACCGGACTGATCGGGACTGATCGATAAGTACCTGTAGTAGTAGACGTCGCTCTTCCCTGCGCTCAGTCCGGACTTCCTGATCACTTCTTCTTTCTTCCAGCCGGGCGGAAGAGCGAGGCAGTCCGTCCTCTTCCTCTCCATCCTCACTCACTTATCGATCCCACGATTATATATCCGATCAGCTCGATCGATCACTCAGTAAACGGAGGGCAAACAGCGTGGTGGTGGTGGTGAACCCAGCGGAGCGGCAGCCCGGGCGGACCCCACGTCACGGACGTTACGTTAACGGCGGCTCTGCCTCCCTCCCTCCGCCCCGGCTGCTCACGGTGCTTATTCCGGGTTAAGAAGGAAAAAAAGTGTCCCGGTTCGGATTGAGAGCTGAACTGACCCGGATTAAACAGCCTCCAGGTCCAATTTTAGTTCAGTTAAACTCCGGGGAGAGCCAACGGCTCATCTGATCTGAACTGAACTGAACTAAACTGGACCAACGGCAGGCTGTGACGTCTGCGATATCACACACACAGACACACACACGTACACACACACACACACGCACACGCACGCACGCACGCACTCTCGCTCTCTCTCCGCCTCTCCCTCGCTTCCCCCTTTCTCTCAGAGATCGTGTATTAGTGAAGAAGCATCACTCAATGGCGGTTTAAGAAACCCTTTGATTCCCAATCATAGAGAAACCGACTGTGTAATTTCTTGGACGCAGAGGTTAGTTAGTAATTAAATAATTAGAGAAAAAAAACATTAAATATTTGGCAATGGATCTACCCCATTAAGTAGGCTAATGTGTGGAATGTATATAGAATATGTTTTCAATATAACTCATTAATATACGAACTAGTAAGATATTTGTTATGTACATTTTTGTTTGTTTGTTTGTATGTATGTATGTATGTATGTATGTATGATGGCCAGTGGCATGTAAACCCCAAAGCATAATACTGAAAGCATAAACTGATTTGCAAAGAGCATCGCTTCTTGGGCCTTTAGAATTCACAAAATAATAACAGATACACAAAATATAGTACAAAACAAAAACTCAGCAATCAATACAACTTAACTTAGGAGTAATTCAGACTTAACAATAAAATATACTTACTCTAATGCAATAAAACACCATAAAACAGAAAGCAATGAGATCATTATTTTTATGACTGAGCCCTATTTAAAAACTGAGTTGGAACATTTAAAAGAAAATGAAGCAGGAGAAAGAATTTAAAATAGCAATCAGCCTGTGGCTTAATAAGGCTAAAATTTGGTACCAAATTACATCTAAAAATTCCAATTTATTTTATGTGTAGTTGCGCATCTTGTTGTTTTTGGAATACTGCATTGCAAGTACATGTATCCGGACTCACTCAATCTTTTTCTGGCACGCTGAATAGTATGGAAGTATGATTATCGGAACGCCCTCCCGTTGACAGTGGTTGTGTTCCTGGTGCCTGGACTTTGGGTCAGAGTGATCACTCCTTGCATTTCTTTCCTCACACCACTCTATGCCTCAACTGACGTCACAGGCTCTGGGTTAAAGGGGCTGCAGCCATGAACTCTGGAAGAAGAGGAGGATAGAGGAAGTGGTCATGGTGGCGGAAGGATCAAATTCTTGTAGAGTAGTTGGGATGAAGATGGAGGTGCAGCTAATTACAGAGAAGGGTATATTTCTCATGCAGAGGCAGATAAGAGGGCAGAGCAAACACAGATTAAACGAATGGTTCAAGCTTTTGAAGTTGAGTTGTATGAGAAAGGGGACGATGGGAGTTGGTTGTCTCTCTTATATATAAGGTTGAAAATAAGTGATAGTTTCCTTTGGACAGGTACAGCCAGTTATCATCCTTTTGTTAGTTTGTCATCACGTCGAGCATTAGATCTGGATAGTCAGCCTTATTTTGTGTTATGATGCATCCCATGATGCGTTCTTATGTCATGGGCCATTGTATGTATATTTACTGAAAGTATGCCAACACCACCTTTCTTTCACCATCTTATATTTCATAGTCATGGCATGTATTTTGTATGTTTTGTTGAATAACAATAAAAATATGATTGCATATAAAAAGTAGTCATCCTCCAGGCATGATATTGTTCATAGAAGATTTCATGTGCTACTCATGGCTACATAGGGTAAAACAGGAAGACAACTGTAGTGTATTTAATTAAGGAAATATAAAGGCATTGGTTAAAATACAGGGAAGTCCCCAGGTATGAGATGTTAATAATCTGTGTAAGAAAAGAGCAACATGTTTGAATCAAACATTCAGGTGGATAGGCAAGCATACTATTGGACAATGCATGCACTGTAATAAACTGGAAACTGATAGATTGCAACATATTTGACAAAGAAAGACTGGGATTAATACCAGTACTAAATAATTAGGTACACAATATTACATTTGGGAATATGCAAAGACAGTGTGCAATCTTCTGATTAATTACCGAAGAGCAAAGAGAAAATAAAGATAGTTTAGTTTTTGTCTTTTGCTGCCGCTTTTACTGCATCTAAATACTAAACACACGCTCCGGTAGGGGCGATAATGCGCCTATAGGCTGGTGTGACAAACCGCCAAG
Organism: Semicossyphus pulcher; assembly: GCF_022749685.1. Classification (NCBI taxonomy): domain Eukaryota; kingdom Metazoa; phylum Chordata; class Actinopteri; order Labriformes; family Labridae; genus Semicossyphus; species Semicossyphus pulcher. The sequence continues at coordinate 6,388,819 of NW_027211702.1, forward strand.
AAGAAGAAGAAGGCGGTCTCTAACGTTGCACTGATTCTAGACCAGCTAACTGAGAGCTAGCGTTACCCGGGAGCCTTGAATTTCCTGTTTTGAACAGCAGTCACTGTACACAGAGAGCTGGAAACGACATGAACTGAAAGAGGAACATTTTGGAGTCAAACTGTAAGTGTTTTATTTCCATTTGATGATGATAAACAGGTTTGACTTGGAACATTTGATTCGTATTTCCTGATTTTAGCCTCGAGGTGCTGCTAAGTTAACCTTAAATGTCTCTACACAGTTTGACTAACTTTTGAGATATGTCAATATGTTGGTCAGTACGGGTGTCAAAAGTCTTCAAAGCATTCTATATACACTATACTACCGCTAATGTCATGTAAAATGCATACAAGTTACTGAATCTCTTAGACCGTTGACGGCTGTGATTTATGTTTTGGTCGTTGTTTAGCTAGCTAAATGTTGGCTAGGCTAAAGCCATATTAGCAAACTAATGTCAGTTAGTTTCACATTTGAACAACTTTATCTCGATACAGACGAGCAGAAAGTGATAAACAAACGGGCCAAAAAACCATGCAACGGCCTAACACTCGTTCTGATGGGCTGTCAAAATAATTTTAGTTGTGGGATCACAGATTTGGACAACTGTTATCCTAAAGTTTCCACCCTGCAGGCTCACTACAGTAGCCTATCACAGCCAAATGAAGAAAGGATCGTCTCATCTTTCCTTGTGTTTTAGTTGGCTTTTTTCTAAATACTTCTTGTGTCTAAAAATATAAACACAACCATTCATGGATTTACATTTAAACAAGTCTTACTCCAGAGTGAACATTTTACATGAAACTAATCTCTAGCATCACACCAGCTTTTTCTTTGAGAATAGGTGTTTTTTAAACCTCAGAATGTGATTTTTCTGTTGTTTCTTTATCAGCATGGAGTCGGGCAGTCTGGTCGGTGACTTTCTGTCTCCAGAGTCGACTGTGACCTCCCTGCTGTCCAGCTCAGGTCACCTGAGGAGCAGCCTGTTGGGCCCTGAACACAACACCACCTTCAGATACAGAGACAAGGTTCACTCTGCTTCTGTTTTTTTACAACAATGATGGGACACTGAAGGCATTTTAACATCTGTCCTCTTATGATATCTGAGCCCACTTAGCAGCCACCTTTGTCATGCAACCTGAGAAAAAAATCTTTTTTGTAGACAAACGTGGACGCTAGTTTAAAAGGCAGATTTTAAATTGTGCTGCATTGTGTTGTTGATAAAGAAGTTAACTTCATAAGAGTGTTACTTTTAAATCTGTGTTCATTCCTGAAAGATATCGGTGCTTCAAGTTGTATTCCCTCGAGCTGCCTCACACTAAAGTTGTGCCTCCTGGCTACATGTGTTGCTTTTTTCATATTGTCTTCAAAATGTCAGTGATTCAAATCCAGTCGCTGGTAGAAAAGTTTCTGCTGGTGCTTGGCTTACAAAAAACGAATAACCCCTTCTTATTAATCAATTAACTGCAGTACTATGAGTCAGCCTCGGTGGCGCTGGACGCCTACATCGCAGACTTTGAGAGAGGTCGTCAGAACGAGTCTAGGACAGGTAGGCTGGTTCTGCCACGCAGTCCGCCCTGCACACCGAGCAGACCTGGAGTGAGCACGCTCAGAAACAAAGATGGTAAGTCGCCACACAAAGGTGCTGGAGGTCTGTGTGTTTGATAACCATGTTTAATTTTTTAACAAGATCTACGTATATCTATATGTCTGTGGTAATATAAACATTATTAATATCATATTTATAAGGTATTTGATAAACATGGTTGTTTTTAAATAATCCACAGTCTGTATCAGTTGCATCAAAAGTTATTGTTCTTTTTTTCTTGCGTAGTCCTCAGGGAGCGTTTGACGGACAGGGAGCTGGACTTCCTAAACCTCCCCGTCAGTTCGCTCCATCATCGCAGCAACCGAGACAGACTCTCCATGACAACAAACGAGTTGCTATCTATCCCTAACGACGGCTCAATGCCTGTCACCCACACCTCAGCCTTCATCCAAGGTCCATAAATGCACCACTCACCAGCTCTGTCTTTAAACCCATTACCCACAACCCCTTTTTCATCCAAAGGTTTTTTAAAGCTTCTCCGACAGCTCCTCTTTTGTCGGAGGGTCATTAAATTACACTTATACTTACTTTGAAAGGTCTTTAAATCCATCACCTAACTACCTACCTAATCCATCACCTACCTATCAACCAGTGTCACTAAATGCAGCATTCACACCTTCCACTATTAGGAAAAGTCTTTAAACACATCACCTACAACTTCACTTACATCGATAGGTCTTCCAAATATTCTCCCACATCTTTTCTCTTTTGTCAAAGGTCTTTAAATGTATCAATACAAGACGATTACTTTTTTGATGATTGTTCAAAGCATTAATGGGATGATAGAAAAAATATAAAATGGACTGATGAATTAATAGTAACAGTATTGTCACCACTCTTTAAGCTGGTCTCTCCTGTCTGCTGATCCAGGCATCCTCTCCCAGTCTGGACCCTCCCAGCCCCGCCCCTCCTTCTCCAGACCGGCACACAGAACCTGGGACAGACTCGGCAGCAGCCACCCCGACCCCCGACTAAACCACCACCATCACCCTCATCCAAACAGGACCCACAGAAGCTCCAGGTTCGTGCTGTTTCTTTTCTAAAAGATCATGTAAAAGATCTACATCACACCTTACATGTCCATCCTTTCTGATCCTCTCCAGGTGCAGAGGAAGACCAGGGGCGGCCATGTTCAAACAAGATGACATCTCCTCAAGCAGCTGCTACAGGGTGACTGTCATTCACATTGTATCTATCACAATGTCTGGAATATTCTGCTTATTTATGAGACTATGCTACAGTTTTCCTCTTTCTGTCTCCATCAGTCGGCACACAGAGCACCAACAGAGCGGGCAGACCTGTCGTCATCGCTCCACCTCCCTCACTGGTTCACCAGCAACAAGTCTGAAATGGACTGCTCCGGAATCACCAGCGTGCCGGACCTGAAGTACCCGGCCTGGATCCAACGCTGTGACGTCAGTGAGCCGGCACCGCCCGCAGAGTCAGAGCTGTGGGATGACCACGGTAATACATGCCCTGCACTGCACCAACACAGCTCAGGCCTTCATTATCTATTCTGAAGATGATAGATTTCTACCAACATCACTAGTCACTGAAATCCTGCCACGCTCTGGATGTTGAAATGGTTTATATTTGACTACTTGAGGAGAGATACTCTGCATTTAAAGAGTTTAGAGGCTGATGTGTGTTTCTTATCAGCCTTCTAAAAGGAAACATTGTAAGGAAAGGATAAACCACGAGTTTATGTGCCCTAACGTAAGATGCAAATGCTGCAGTGTCCGGCTAACCAAGGATCATTCAACATGAAAACCTGACGAGCAATTAGAGTTACTGTTTGAAAGATTTAGTCAGGCTTCATTTTCATTGATTATTACTGAGATAAGATTTCAAAAGATCATCATCCATCCTCCTATAAATGTTTGTTTTGTCAGTAACCTGTAATAATGATTTCTCCTCGGTTAAAAAGTCTGTTGTGGAATACTTTCAGTTGCAACAGTAGCTAATTTTTTGATGTTGCTCTTCCAGGTGTTCCTCTGCCCACAGATCCCAGAGGCAGAGCTCCATCCTGGGTAGAAGAGCTGGAGGATGATGATTCCGAACAGACGCCTGCCCAGGTGAGAGAACCAACTTTTAGTTTGAGCAGATAGAAACAACTTTTCCCTGAGAGTCTGAGCAGAACGGTCCTGAGTCAAGAAAAAGTGTTCAAAAGTTCCAGATGGTGGAGAGAGAGTGTTTATCACAGCCTTCATCAGTGGATGGAGCTGGCTCAGGTGTGTAACTCCTGTGAATCCATTTACTGGAGAAGACTGCAGTAAAAACAGGACCCCTTTCTGAGTAGAGATTACACAGTCACACATACTGTGTCCAAGGTCAATAATTAAACTCCATGCCCAGTTATTTTAGTCTTAATCTGTGCGTGTGTGTTTATTATATGTGTGTGTGTGTGTGTGTGTGTGTGTTTATTATGTGTGTGTGTGTGTGTGTGTTTTCAGGCTGACAGCCGGCAGACTCTCAGAGATCTGCGGCTTCAGTTTGCTGAACAGATTTCTTTACTTGCTGCTGGAAAGAAATCCTCTGACGTCATGGAAACTCTCTTCAGAGGTAAAAACAAAAAAGAAAGTATTGATGTTTTAAACATCATCGCGTGTGTTTATAGACTCCTCAGAATGTGTTTGTGATTTTCCTCCTGTCAGAGAACAGGATTGAGTCTCTGATCCAGAAGGCTGATCAGGTGTTGAACTCTCTGTCTCAGAGTTCTGGAAGAGCCGACAGTCCTGCAGAGTCAGGTGAGATGAAGACTCAAACAAGTCAATGTATACCTCATTTTCTCCTCCTACAAGCGTTAGGTTACTGACATAACTACTGACTAAATTAGCCTCTGTTTACCGTAAATACAAGTCAGTTAACAAAGAGACATTACATCACTGAATACCTGTTTTTGTTGTCACAGTCAGTCCCACTGATTGTGTTGAAGAAGGTGTCCATCCCCTGAACACAGAGGAGCTGCAGCTACACTGTCGTCCATCCACTCTGTAAGATTTATTTACACTCTTTATTGTCAGTCCAGATGCACCCTGAGCAAACACACTGATGGATAATTTATGGTGTGTTGAACCTGCAGGGACTCAGCAGCAGCAGCAGCAGCAGCAGCAGGCATCACAGAGGCTCTGACTGACACAAGAGCTCAGGTAGGTGAAACTTCGGGTCTAAAGTCCAACCTATCCTCTAACAGACCCAGGATCACAGCATTCTCTGTCTGACTGCTTTGTCTCCAAGGATCTGGACTGCAGCCTGTATGGAAAGGGCATGTTGAAGCAGCCCGGTCCAGCGGAGGCTCTGAAACAGATGCTGTTCAGGCTGCAGGCGGTGGAGGCTGAGCTTCAGCGACGACATCAGGCACCAGCAGATCCGACACCGACAGACAGACTACAGACGGAGGAGACTCCAGAGAAGCAGGTGTGAACAGACAAGCGTACACCTCAATGATTCTCGAGTTGTTTATTTGACGTACTGTATATTAAGTATACACAACTAGTCTAATATCCATCTGTCTCTTTTACAAAGACAGTATGTGAACATTATATTTAAACCTCGAGGATATTACTACTTCAGTAGTTGTGAGGAAGAATTCTTACTTGTAAACATGCTCAAGTTTTAAGCATTTTAACATGCTAACATTATTGCATTATAAAGCTCAATGAAAAAAAAACCTAACACTATTGTTTGTTTTTTATTCTATTTATTAATGTATTTATTCTGTAAGAAGTTCATTTTGTGTTTTACATTGTTGTATTTTGTGATTTGTGTGATTTGTATCTGTGGCTGTGCCTCTGTGCTGCCGTCTGTCTCAGCCAGGACAGCGAGCGACACATATGTTCAGGTTATATGAAGTCGTGTTTTTGTTGCAGACGCCTGAAGGTGAAGAAGAGCTGGAGAGTGTTCCTGCTGGAGCGTCATTACAGAGGTAACTGACACTGAACGCATCACATGTCTGATTTCACACATCAGGATCAGAGTCACTGTGTGGAGTTAGCTGACTACATATTAGTAGGGCTAGTTTGAGGCGGTAGTAGTAGGATTATAGTATAAGAGTCTATTCTTAGGGCCCAATCAGACAGAGGCGCACCGCACTGCCTTTTCTGTTGAAGCCTACGGTTAAAAACAGAGCAGCTCACTGTTGTTAAGGCAACCACCGAATCATTAGCTGTCATTAACCTGAGCGTTATATTGTAAACTGACAGAAGGCCCGCCTCTCTTTTCGTCCGACTGGACAATGAGGAAAAACGTCGGGCGCTTTTCTGCTTTGAGTTGAAGTTTTTTCAGCTCAAAGCGCTCAGAGCGTAAAAACACGAGGCGCTCTGCAACACAAAAGCAGCATGCTAAAAAGCGCCCCTCATTGAAACCAACTACAAATAAGCCCCCAGCTGCTAAAATGCAGTTTGTCTGATTGGGCTCTTAAAGTGGCAGTACGCAACATGAACATTCCAATGGAAAAAACCCTCTGCCTCTGTATCACTCTGCTAAGCCCCTCCCACCAACTGTAAGAGCTGCTGTCAGGACAGAACGGGGCCAGTTGTCATAGCTCCTGACTGACACAACCTCTGCGTGCGTGCTGCTGACAGGCTGGTTTGTACAGAGTTGCTGTGATTGGTTAGTTAGGTGGAAAGCTAACCCTGATTGGCTGTTTGATTCAGACCGGACACATTTTTTAACAAACTAAATACAAAGTGGCGGCCGCACCAATCAGCTATTGACATTTCAATTTAATATTGTTAGGGAAATGCAATGATTAAATATGTTAACTAAATTCTTATGGAAGAATGTTGATGACTGTAGCTTTAAATCATGTCAAAAATCTTTTGAAGCCATGCTTGCATCTGTTTGCTGTATGCCTACCAGATCCAGCCCTGTGACCATGCGGTTAAAGTCCACTTTGTTTCGTTCTGTCAACAGAACACTGCGCCGCACACATAGGCACCAATGAATATGAAAGAGGAGATGCTAAATCAAGCTGAATTTGCCTTTAGAAAGGTGCACAGGAGACTCAGTCCTTAGTCTCATAAAATGTCTAAATGATCATTTTATTCAAAATGTTCCGTCTCATTATTACAGGAAATAAAACAGGAACACTATGTGGTTGGATTTTCTGTTGTCAGTCGTCTGTAGCTGCACAGTTACCTTCAACTCACCCAAACACAGTTTCATTAAGAGACATTGTTTCATGTTCCCATCTTCAGAGCTTTGCATCACCTGAGCCGTCTGAAGATGCTGGTCGAAGAACCCAGAGCGAAAAGCACAGAGGAAGAGGAGGAGAAGGACGAAGATGAAGGACGATACTCCTCTGCATCTGCTGACGGACTCACCTGCACTCAGCAGAAACCCTCCTGAAGCTGTCGCCTTCAGTCAAAGTTACATCCTCCTTCTCTGACTGTTTCCTGTTCGGTCCAGCAGCAACAGGAAGCAGTTAAAGGGGCTGTTGAATCTAAATGAAGTCTGCTCCAGATTTATATTTAAGAGAAGTTGGACTTCATCGATACACTAAAACAGCACAGAGGTCAAACCAGACTCGTTAGGGAAACTGATATGTGTGTTGAAGTGAAGTGTTACAGTGAAAGAAGCTTTGAAGCACAGATGACTGTTGGGTGGTTAAATGAGACCAAACATAACCTAAGATGTAAACTACAGGAACATTCTCACCTTTTGTAAAATCCTCTTATTTGACATTTCACCAGAAACAGGTGTGACGGGAGTTTCATCAGCCGATGCTCAGTATGATCCACATCTGTTCAATACAAAAAGATGCAGCTTGGAAATCCGACAGTTTTGGAGTTCCTTTAAGGTGTTTGTATTTTGGAAGCAGGAAAGCTGCGAGCTTAAATCCATCAATGTGCTCAGCTGAAATGTCCAGGACTTGTTGCTGTAGTGGTCACAGATGAAACTGAGATCCATCTTCTCATCTGACTCTGAGGAAACTTAAAACAAGTGGATTTAGCTCAGTGTCAAAATGTCACTCTATAAATGTGAGAGATTATCTCTGCAGTGTCTCAGGACAAACCGAGGGAAGGAACCTTTAAAGTGACAAACTGATTTGTGAACGTGCCAAAATGAATGGAGGTAAAAGTTAACTTGTTTATTACTGCAAAGAAAATGTTTTTTTAATGATCTTCTTATTTTTAGCCAAGCTAGCAGCAAGACTCAGGATATAACATGCTAAAATGTAGCTGCATGTTAACCTGCTGAATTTTGGTATATCACATTTAGCATGTAGCTTGTTTGCATGTTAACATCCACTGCTCTAACAACGTCTGTGTAAACTGCAGAGCCGGCAGGGCGGAACAGCACAGTGTGTGTGTATTTGAAGCACACGTTTGTTTACACCTCGCGCACGTTTTGCCTCCGGAACGCTATTTAAACACTATTTAAAAACACACACTGGGGCGGCTTCACGCTGGTGTTGCGTGGTCCACTGTAGAATGACAAAGGTGGCATGAGGATGAAGCTTCGTGACGGCGCTGAGGCGGAACTGCAGTGTAAAAAGGGCTATTATAACATCATTCAGAATACTAATGTTACCGTGCCATCTTTAAATGTAGCACATTAAAATGCTAATTTTAGCATTTCTAGATGCCGTCGTTACTAAATTGTGAAGCTAAACTTTACATGCTCGTGCCAGCAAGTTCCCATGTTTAAATGTTACATATTGAACCTCAGCATGTTAACGTCCATTGTTGTAAATCGGGATGTTAACATGCTAACTGGCTACATTAAAATGCTACTATTAGCATTTTGACAGCACTGACAGTCTGACAGAAGTCAGACTGTCAGTGTTTTCTCTCCTGCTTCACATTCTGAACCAGAGTGCCAAATCTACGCTCAGGCTGTTTAACCTGAAGCTGTTTTAATTTCCACGTAACACACTCCACCTCCTCTATCCTCTAACAGTTCACAATAAAACATATCTTTTGTTACTACCTTCACAGTGTCGCCTCGTCTTTAATTGTATCACTGTAAGTACACTTTGCACATTAAAGTCGAGCTGAAACGGCATTTCGAGAGTATCTAGCTTCCGTATCGTGACGTATTTCCGAGTGAAACAGGACGTGCAGGCGGGACATATCGTTAGAGGGACTTGATTTGATGGTTGAGAAGTGGGCGTAGACAGACGTTCTCCACAGCGCAGTAGCTAGCTAACTGACCGAGCGTTCTTGGTGCTCTGCGGCTAAATGTTGCAGATTGATTGGTTGAAATTGTTTAGAGCTAACTTACGTAAGCACGCGTGAAATTTAGATTTACTGGAAGAAAAAATGATCGGATTTTGATATAAGAATAGGAAGAAATGGATTTTCTGTATTTTTTTGGCCTGTATTGTCAAATAGATGCACAATATTACCGCGGATGTGATCAAAAAGGATTAAAATGACATTTTTCATTTCACCTCGACTTTAACGTGAATAAAGCTTCTTTCACAACTCTCCTTAAACGTCTTTGTAAACATTCAGCAACAAAACGATGGTTTTATTTTATTAAAAGTCACTGAGGTGTTTTGAAATGAGTCCAAAGAGAACAAAGTAGTTCATATAAAGTTGGGAAACTTCTAAAAGACAGATTTTACGAAGACAGGTAAAAAATCCATGTAGAGAGTTTAACAGCTTCCTATAGCTCCCATTTCCCTACACATACGTGTCCCTGTTTCTGTCACTGAGTATACTGAACTAAGCCCAAAACAAAGAGACATATCTTTGGACGTTTTTATATTTTATTACATTACATTATTACATTTAACACTTTAACAGCACAATGTTTATGTAAAGGAGCAGCAGTATGGATTTTGAGCAGATTATTTGTAATTAATAAACTCCTTTTTTGATGAGTTTAATGTTTTTATCTGCCTGATGCTACCTGTTTATTTTTAACTGCAGGCTCACACAGTTGATTTCTTGCCCAACCTGGGATTATTCATAGTTCCAATGTGGTTCAGTTACAGTGCTGTATAAACAGGTGAGCTGTATAAAGATTCTCCACGTACAGTCGTCATGAAGAGAGAAATGAGCTATAGAGACCCAAACTGTTTTTTGAACCAGGCTGTAAACATGTTTATTTCTGCTGTAAAGTTTAACATGGGGCTCTATGGGGACTGACTCACTGCTGGAGACAGCCTCAAGTGGACACCAGAGGAACTGCAGTCCTGAAGGTTGCTGCTTTGTTACGACCAGACGTTTATCAACCCATCACTCCCTGCTGACACCACAGTCTCCCCCTTGTGGTCGAACATCACGCTCTGCACGGCATCGCTGTGTCCCGACAGGCTGCTCACTACAAGTGAACCCACCTCCACCAATCTGACCAGACCGTCACTGCTGGCTGCAGCGAGCATCTTTCCTGATGGGCTAAATGCCACCTGGTTGGCAGCCATTGGCCCCGTATCTACTGTTGCTGTTGCTAATGATGGTTTCCTGATGTCCCACAGGTTGACTGTGCCTCCGGTGTCACAGGAAGCTGTGATGTTTCCTGCCAGGTTGAAGGTTACGTGGTTGCAGGGATGCTGGTGACCCTGGAAGGTGGAGGTGCAGACACTCACCCGGGCGTCCCACATGGCGATGGTTTTATCAGCCGAGCAGGTGAGGAGGAGGTCAGAGAAAGGCAGGAAGCAGACGGTGTTGACGGAGGCGGTGTGTTTACGCAGTGTGAGGCGGCAGCTCTCTCTGTTCAGGTCCCACAGCTTGGCGGTCCTGTCGGCAGAGCAGGAAGCCAGGAAGTGACCGCACGTGTGGAAGGAGCAGCCCCAGGTAGGCTGAGTGTGACCGGAGAGGGTCAACACGCAGCAGCCACGAGAGAAATCCCAGAGACGCACCTGCAGGAAGAACGAGACAGGAGTCAACGACAGGAAGAGAAGATGTTTTACTTTCACGCACACGTTTACTGCTCAGAGTTTATAATGGAGATGAACGTACCGTAGAGTCTCCGCTGCTTGTTGCCAGTTTTCCTCCATCAGGGTGAAAGCTGCAGCCAGACAGCCAATCAGAGTGACCCTCACCTGTCAGCACCATCTGACCAACCTGGCAACGTAAAATAACATGACTTCAGTACATCCACCAAACAGTGCGAACCTCACTCATAAATAAAGTTTTTTTCTGTCTCCTCCTTAATCTTCACTTTTCTCTCACCTTCTCTCCGTTGCCTGGCAGCGCCCACAGCCTCCAGCTGCGGTCGTCACTGGCGGAGGCGAGGATCAGTTTCCGCGGGTGGAGGTCGATGCAGCTGATGGGGAGCTGGTGAGCTCTGATGGAGCAGGACAGGCTGAAGGAACTTTTGCATGTTTCAAAATTCACCTGAGCCAGGTAAGGTTCAGGAAACTTTGGTCGTCTGTTGATGGTTGCTTTGTCGGCGCTCTTGCTCCTCGAGATGCTTCTCTCTTTCTTGCTTTGTGGTTTTTCCTGCTTCAGCTGTGTATTTGTGGTGTTTTTGACTCGGCCTTTTTCTAAGCTGATGAGCATTTTCTGCGTCAGAGCTGCTTGAAATTTGCCGTCCAGCTGTTTCAGCGCCGGCTCGTAGGACTCCAGATGTTTCTTCAGCTGTTTGAAATCCTCCATCAGCCTGTTTTTCTCCTCTAGAACTCGTCGGTACTGCAACCTGTGGAAGTCCCTCTCCCTCTGCATCCTCACCAGGCTCTCCCCAGCCTCCAGCACCTCCTCTCTGAGCAGGTCGGTCTCCCTGCGGACCTCCTCCATCTCGCTGTGGAGGAGCTGCCTGTGTGTGAGAGCATCGGGGATGAAGGAGACGCCTGCTGATGTCATCCTCAGAGACTCTGTCTGCTGTTTCTGAGCTGAGCCGTACCACTCCGCCTCAAAGCTGTTCAGAGTCCGGGTCATCCTGAATCTCCGGAGGAAGTTCCTCAGGAAGTCGTCCACTGCCTCCGGGATTTTGGGAATAATTTGTAGTTTGGGAGGTTCAGGTTTTCTCCTGGAGGCCTTGGAGGAGGCAGCCTCCCTCATGGCCTCCTCAAAGTCCTCCTCACTCCTCTCCTCCTCTTCTCCTTGTTTTCTCCGTGCTGACATTTTGTCTCCTCTGCCTCTGAGAGTTTTGTTTACATGTAGCCAGGGTAACGGAGTTCAGAGCAGCTGGGTGTTGTGTACCCTGTTACCATAGCAACCCTGTAACACCTTTTTTATAAATGATTACTGTTGTTAGATATTAAAGAGATCAAATGTTTTAAATATTTTTTGCAATGATTTGTGTTGTTAATCTCACAATGAGTCCATTTTTTATGTTTTTGTTATGCAGCAGTTTTTCTCTCAGAGCTTTTCTGAAAAATAGTAAAAATAATAAATAGAATTAAGTTGGGTTGTTAAAATAACATAATAATTATGATAATGCCAATTTAAGTGGAATTAAGAATCAAAATCAGGCAGCATGTTACTACGGAAGCCCTAAGCAGACATGCATCCGTAGATTTTATTTACTCCGTTTTCCCGTGATAACGGCTCATTTATTTTCAGTTGTTGTCTCAAGATCTTGACTTATTATCTCGTTTTCTTGAGATAACGCTGCACCACAGAAATGTCAGATGATCATAACTCGTATCCCCAGAGCTGCAAAAGCAGAAAACATAGAAATAGCGTGTCTGCTTAGAGCTTCCGTATGTTACAGCCAACAAAAGTAGCCTACATGTTAATCATTTCAAAATGTATTGCTAGTTTCACCGAGCCAAAGTGTAGAAAGTTCTGTTTAGTGTTTAGGACCTCTTTAGTGTAGTGATAGGAGGGTTTACATTTATGGATACATCTTTAAGGAAAGTGTTTTAAGAGACAAACCCTCACAAAATAAACAAAACCTCTCATTGAAGCTGTTTTTCTCAGTAACAAATAATAATAAAAAAAGTTCAACATTTCAAAACATCCTAAAAGGAGAGTTTAAACAATGTAGATGGAGGTATACATCCAATTTGTGTGTAATAGAAATGAGAGAGAACCAAAACTCTAAATAATAATAATAAAAATACATTGAACCATTAAAACAAAATAAATCGTAATAAATTTGGAGGTCTTTAAATTAAACGGCAGTGTGACATGTTGACCACCGGAGGGCGCTCCGGCTTCAACATCCGTTGGCTACGTCACATGAACTCGTCACATGACTGTCAGGGGAAGAACACAACAGGAAGAGAGTTTGTGCAGTGTTGTTGTAAGTATTTTATATTTTATCACATTCAGAACATGACGGGGCAGCTCTGGGCTCCAGCTTGGATCTTTAAAAGTTGATTCCTTTTGCTCGGTGATGGTTTTGTTAAACGGCGATATTTGCGTTTTGTCTTGCACGAGAAAACCAAACTCAACTGAAAATTCGCGTAATTACAGATAATCTTGGTTATTAGCAGAGGTAGGTCATAATTTAGTCACGACTTAGGTTTTTTTTGGTCAACGAAGATCTGCTTGTAAATTCGGCACAGAACTTTTATTTCTTCTTGAGTGTTACTGGAATTCGTCACCTTATAAAACATGTGCCCAAGTCGTTTGTTTGTTGGTGCACATCGTTGCCACTTCGTAAAGCTTGCGTGACACACAATTTTAACCCAGATATCCTGAATTAGCTTATTTGGCGACGTTAACTTTACCTATGGGTTGTGTTTCCTTACGTGTTTAGCTAATTATACATGTGTAATGTTTTGTGGGATTTTTGAATGGAGTTTGGTTAGAAGGGTTTTAGCAACTGAAAGCGAAATGAATCAGAACTGACTGCAGAAACCGTTAGATTCAGACAGAAAATATTTTCTCATACCTTAAGCTTTCAATAACGTTAGAGCAGTTTCGTAAAAAGTCAGTCGGTCATACACAATGCTGCATATGATAATGTGTCTGAACAGAGTGAAAGTCGCCATACTTAACAGATCGTTTGTGTAAACAAGGCTCACTGGGCTGCTTTTGTGATTTTAATTACCCAACATAAAGATGTGATGATGTTTTGTTGATAATTATTATGTGTTTATTATATATTTTATCTTAATGATAAATGTTGAAATGATCATCACAGTTCAATAGAATTACCCGTATTCGTTCAGTAGTTGTGATGACCATGTTAAAGATGTCTTTTATTGTTTTATCAGTTATTTAGAGGAAATTTAAGATATTTTCCAAAACAAAAGACAACATGAACAGTAACACTGAACCAATTGAGCTATACATAAATTTCTTAGTTAAAAATTGATTGCAGTGCGATCCATTTCCTTCTAGAGAAAGAGTCGGATATTCTATTGAGCAGGCCGAGTAATCTGCCATGATTCAATCAATAAGACTATGTGAGAGTGCCACAGCAGTCCCTGGCCTCTTGCAATTTTGCAGAAATATTATTTAAATAGGTTCAATGCAGAGTTTTAAAGATCTTTGGGGAAGAAGAGAGCTCTGTGGTCTGGTTTGTAGGCTGAGTTAATTAGATAGCAGTTGGTGTCACTCTCCTGAGGGATCAATCTCTAGCTAAAACATGTATATTCTTATTTATTATACTGAAACTATATATGTTTAACTGTATGATACACTATATATTCTACCTTGCAGGGTCAGAGGTCACCATGGGGTCTGCAGTGGAGAGGACGGACGAGCATGTGAGAGAGTATCTGATCTATCGCGGCTTCACCAGCACTCTGAAAAACCTGGACAGCGAGGTCAAAGCCGACAAAGAGAAAGGCTTCAGGGTACGGCTGATGCAAATACAGATCTCCAGGATTTTTATGCATTATTTATGCATGTTCTGGATTGTAAATAAATAATAGGTTCAAAATGTTTGCAGACTGCTCCAGTAGATTGTTTCAGCTGGCAGCTGTGAAACAGGCGGTAAAGGTGTTTTTTTTAAAGCCAGAAACAGGCGTTACATCTCTCTCTTCAAAGCCACCAGACTCCATTGACAAAAACAGTCATTTTACGTTGCAGAAAACAGAACAGGAGTTGCAGGTCTGTCGTGCCTTAATCAGTTAGTTCTTGTGTTGGTACATTGTGTGTTAAACAAGAATGTTTTGGCATCAACGCATATGAAACACCAAAGTGACACAATAACACAAACAATCTAACCGGTCGAGGCAGCGGTACAATTACAACTGGCGTGTTCTGTGATGTAAAATGACCCCATTTGTCAATGGGGTCTGGTGGTTTAGAAGAGAGTGATGTAACGGCTGTTATTTTAGGTTTGTTAATAACCTTAAACCTCCTCTATGTTCAGGTTGATAAGATCATCGACCAGCTGCAGCAGTTCGTCCAGATGTTCGACCTGTTTGGTCTGAAGGAGTACTGGCTCTACCTGGACAGACGTCTGTTCTGCAGGCTGGAGGACGTTTACAGATCCACTGTCAACAAGCTGAGAACCAGCCTGTACAGATACTACGTCATCAACACCATCCAGGTCAGTCCCTGTTGAGAAGTTAAACCCACTGTACGGTGAAGCAGAGCACCAGTTTAAACTCTCTTCATCCCTGCAGAAAGGAAACCTGGAGAAGACTCAGGAGTTCTTCCAGAGGCAGGCGCTGGAGCTGCAGGGGCAGGCCGAGTGGCGGGATTGGTTCATCCTGCCGTTTATCCCCGCCCCCGAGCAGAACCCCGCCTTCTCTCCGTACTTCTCCCGCCAGTGGGCCGATACCTTCCTGGTTTCACTGCACAACTTCCTGTCTGTCCTCTTCCAGTGTATGCATATCCTTCAGCACTTTAATGTCCAGTTTGCATCTTGTTTTGGATTAGTAGTGATGATGCATGTCTGAAGCTTTAGCAGGAGCCAGGCTGTGTTAAACTCTGCTGTGTACAGTCCTTAACTGTTTCCCACCCCAGCCGGTCCTGCTGAGCTTTGATGCTGAGGTCCAGAGGACGACGAGCCTGACGGAAGAGAACGAACAGCTCCGCCAGCTGGTAGGAAAACACTTATTTTAGATTAGCTGTAAACAGTTTTCTCATATATATGTTTTAACTCTTCTTAAAGTTTCAGTCAGTGATAAAAAGTTTCACAATTTAGTCAGTTATGCCAATATTTAGTTTGAGAAGACATTGAGTCTTCAAAGTCTCTTCATTTAGTTTAACAATATCCCTTTATTTATTTCAAACTCAGTCCAATCTCCTGTTTTTAAAGAAGGAACATCATTTGGTCAACAAAGTCACCCTGTTTACCCTTTATTTACTTTATAAAGTACAATCCTTTGATTGAAGAGTCCCATCTTTATCTTTAAAATATCTCTCTGTTCATAGTGGATATTATTAGATTCAAAAGAGAATCTCATCATTGATTTTCCTGGCTGACGGTCGCTTTCCTTTTCAGACTGTTTGCTTCATCTGAGCGTCGAGTTTGTTTCTTCTTCTTTGGATTTTCACTTCTTGTTGAAGTTGTATCTGTAGTCATCCATCTTTTCTTTGTTTGTTCAGCCATAGTAGATTACTGTTTACTCGCAACACTTGCAGAGAGCGGAAAAGCAGCCGCTTAGCTCCGCCTACCCTCTCTGGCAGACCAACCACTGCTGGCTGATGGGAAACGCGTCACTAACTGGGCGCCGCCACAGACACCCAGCCCATAATAATACTATATACTGCAAATGCAAAGGCTTTCATCAGTGGGCCATAGGCTCAGTCACCATTGTGTTACCTCATTCAGAGATAGACAGAGACTTAACAGACATTTATTTACATGAACATCTTTGAGATTATCACTTTAAGGAATCAATTTACAGTTTCAAATGGGATAACTAAAACTTCAAAAAACGTCTTCAAAATTAAGACTCAGCCTTTGTGCAATATCTCCAGTTATTCATTTCATATCTGTGTGTATTGTTGAAGGGCTGCACGGTGGTGCAGTGGTTTGCACTGTAGCCTCACAGCTAGAAGTCCAGACGTAGTGGGCCTTTCTGTGTGGAGTCTGCATGTTCTCCCCGTGCATGCGTGGGTTCCCTCCGGGTTCTCCGGCTTCCTCCCACAGTCCACAGACATGCTCGTTAGGTTCATGGTGACTCTAAATTGCCCGTAGGTGTGAACGTGAGCGTGAAAGGTTGTCTGTCTCTGTGTGTCAGCCCTGTGATTGACAGGTGACCTGTCCAGGTGTTGACATATTTACCCTCCTCTCACCTGTCAGAAGTCTGTGTTCATTTTCTTTACGCTCATTTGATCAGAAGATTTTTGCTGAGGTTCGGTTTGCTGGATTTGTGATCTAATTTTTGTCTTTGTTGAATCTAACCTGCGTGTCGTCTCCTGCCTTCCAGGTGTTCGCCCTGCAGACGGAGAGTCGGGACCTGAGACAAGGAGACGAGGTGGTCCACCACAAGCTGCCGGTCTACGTGCAGAACATGGACCGCCTGGGAGACACAGAGCTGTGAGACACTAACATCACTGTCTTTACTGATGACTGACTCCGACTAAGATGGCTGCCACTCTGTCAGGCTTTTTACGATCATTAAGTGGACTCGTTATAATGCTTTTAACCAAACTGAAGTTATGATTTTATTGTATTTATTTGTTATTTATTGGTTGTCTGGCAATGTTTTAGTGCACCAAAGATGGCTGCCATGCTTTAAATGAATCGACAGTATTATTTTTCTTATGTATTAGAATCTGTGGAAATCAGTGATTTAAAATACAGATACGAGGTAAACTAAGGTCTGAAATAAGCTCTGGTTTTATCTCCGCTTAAGCACAAAAAAACGTGTTATGTGTTGTTACAGATGGCAGCCATCTTGCTCGTTCTTTCTGAAAGGTTATTATTCGTGCAGAGCATAATTTCCTTCTGTCCATCGCAGTTTTCTCTTCGTCTTTTTATGTCTTAAACAAAACACAGGACAGACACAGGGGACGTTTATGGCGTTAGCACTTTAGCATGTTAGCTTGTTTTACTGGTGTTTTATTTTAAAGGTTTTACAATGTCGACTGTACAGAACTGAATCTCCTGCTACATGAAGAGTACCAAAGTTCTCTGCTAAAGCTACTTAAAGGTTTCTGCTTTTTATTTCAGAATTGAGGGAGGGATAACGTAGAACATTTGTCCCAACAGTGAGCACTGTCAGAGACGTACGAGAAATTAGCCTCAAATAAGAGTTCTGACGCCATTTTCAGGATTTCTAGTTAACTTGTAATAATGTTTTTGGTGTTTATTGTCTTCCATAGAAACAGCATCAATAAGGGAGAAACTAATTAACAGCAGGATTTTTTTTTCTATTCCTTATTATATATTATCATTGGTAATAGTTTTTCATCCAGAAAACTCTTTTAAGGCACTTTAAAGCAGAGAAAACGGCTGTTTTTTATTTTATTTATTCGTCTAAAATATCTATTTTAAAAGTTTTTAACTAAATTATTGTTAATGGTACGGTCTTACCGCTCTTTCTACACTGTGTGCTGTGATGCAATTGTTGTTGCCAAATAAACAATTCACCTGATGAATTGTTGTTTCTTGTCCGTACGATCCATTTTTTTATTATAATATTTTTTTTCGAAATATTGAAATAGTTTCTCATAATTTTGAGTTACTTTAAAAATATTGAAAAACTGAGTCAAAGTATTGAGAAAGTTTCTTAATATAATGACTTACAGGATAGTTGTTTTTTTCATCCCAGTGGCAGAAACGGGCTTCCATAGATACAGAACTGTAGACTGGGCTGACAACTTCAATACATTTTACAATTAATACAACTTATAACAACCTAAATATAGATCTAATCAGATGTCAAGCCCAGAAAAAGATGCAAAATTATTGGTAGGCAAATAAGTTTAACGTGATTTGAGTTTGACGTGATTTATAAAGAACATACTGATTTGGAGCGACTTAGCTCCTCAAGCCGGTTAATCCAGAGTCGAGCAGCACTCACAGCTCAGCCCAACCCCTGAGTCAGATCACGTTTAGTCTTGAGTCTAGTCATGTGAATAGCTAGTTTTTGTCTGAGGACCACACCGACATCAAAGGACTAGATGTGAAGAAGGCCTGCTGCGTTGTCTCACACCCCCCGTGTGCTCTCTAGATGTAGTTAAGATAATCCCAGTTGTGCTCAGTGTATGAACTACACTGATTTTTTTGCAAGACTGCACAGCAAAATTTAATTCAACATTGACCTGGCCTTTGACACAATCATTATCACGCACATATTTCTGCTCATACACGTTTGGTCTGAATCTGCACAACTGGAAGCCAGTGTAGCATTTTGTATCATCTCGAGACCCTTAATGCTTTATGGGAGACCTAAGAGTAACGCACAGCAGTATTTGAGCCTAGTATGTGGAAAAGACGATGATTTTCATCAGGATCAACACTCAAATAGAGTATGACGTCGTCAGCGTAACAAGAAATACTGCCATTCCTCCTGCAAATAAAACCCCTTGGTGGTAAAAGTTAAAGACTTTAATTTATGTCAATTGTTTTTATTGAGTTTTCAGACAGAGAGAGAGGTATAGAGAAAGAGAGAGAACAAAAAAGATGGTGCCAAAAAGCATACTTATATACTGTAAGTAAAGTACATAAGTACAATAACCTTATACACACAAATGACTTTAAAGTTACAGACTGTTAAAGTGTCCAAAGACGTCTTGCCAGGAAATAAAATATCAGAAACATACACGTCCTTTTTTCTTGCAGCGAGACCCAACACACACATACAGCTTTTTAGTCAGATTGCCATAAAATGTTTTTTTTCAACAAATGGATTAAGTAAAAAAGTAATATAGAAAAGCAACCACAACTTGGCATAGTTGTATGCAAAGATTTTGTATAGTGTTGTCCACTGTAAAGGCTCCAACAAGGAACAGGGAATAACCAAAGTCAGTGGGCTTCATTCTCTGGGAACCGTAAATGTCAGTACACATTTTATGATAACCCGTCCAAAAGATGTTTCAGTCTGAGCCAAAGTAGTGGGCAGACTGGCATTCAATTTCCAAGGACCACCCACTATCATAACTAAAAACAGACATATTCCTTTTCTCTGTCTTTATTCTTACAGTAGTTTTTCTCACTTCTCTTTGTCAATAATGTCTACACACAACATGTATACCATCTTCCCTGTGGAAGAGCTTCGTCCTTATTATTGCTGGGAATCTATTCTTCCTCTAATCACTGGAAGCAGTTTGGTGACTGCAGTGAAGTTTAATTTGGTGCAAACTTTCCTCTTCCTGTTGCTGCCCCAACAACT
This sequence comes from Semicossyphus pulcher, assembly GCF_022749685.1. Lineage (NCBI taxonomy): Eukaryota > Metazoa > Chordata > Actinopteri > Labriformes > Labridae > Semicossyphus > Semicossyphus pulcher. The sequence continues at coordinate 6,408,552 of NW_027211702.1, forward strand.
TCCTGTGGCAATAGATAACAACCCCAACAGCTGCTAAGTCCCACATGCAGACATACAGATATGGGTAGATAAGATTTGTAAAAACAAACAGTAAAGTTGTTTTGTCCAACATCAAACCTACACCACATCACTGAGGTAAGTAACACCTGTTACCTGTCAGTTCACATGGAAAACCACTCCCCATGTTGCACCTTTTAAGGCTACCCCAGCACCTCACCATTACGTTTGTTGTTGCCTCTGTTTTTGCCTTTGAAGTCGTTGTTTGTCTCATCCGCTGTCCAGTGGTTTGTCCCGATGAGGAAAACATTGAGACTCAGTCCCACGAGCATTAAAACAGAAAATATTGTATGAGGGCGAAATCTCAAGAAATATTTTGCCCCGGTTTCAACCAACCAACACACAATTTTTACACCGTAGTTCGACAGCAAACTTTCTTCAGCTGTGTAGGCTTGGACTGGCAATCTGTCAGTTCTGGCAAATGTCAAGTGGGCCGATCCACTACATGAGCTGCAAGACTTCCAGCGATGTGGGGAAAAAGGCAGCTGTGGCCCAACTGATGTTGGAACAGCCCATCTGAAAAGTGTTAAAGCTGCTGAAAGCCTACTCTAAGGCAGGTACAGTGGTACACTCCATCATCGACACTGGACTCCTTCAAATTGACGAAAATTGCAAAGGCCAAATTTTTTTCCCAATCCGCCCCGGGTGCTGACCTTTGCTGAACTGAAAAGTTCCTGGACCAACCAGCGCTAGTACGTTCTTTACTGGTTAACATGTTGCCAGTTAGCTAGCAAGACACAGTAGATTACCAATTAACCCTGCAAGCACGAATTAATCTGATGTGTGGAGCAACGCAAGAGGCGGTCGTTTGAAGTTTGACTGAATCGCACCATCTTGTTGCAGCCTCTTCACCTGCCATGGTTTAAAGCTGCTGCTACTTCGACTTTTTGGGACATTTAGTTGATATTTGCACCACAGGGCTGGTTAGGGCTCTTGCCTCACAGCTAGAAGGTTCCTATTTTGAATCCCAGTTTGTGCACAAGTTTGCAAGTTCTCCCTGTGCAGGCGGGTTCCCTCCGAGTACTCCGGCTTCCTCCCACAGTCCAAAGACTCGTTAGGTGAATCTGTGACTCTAAACTGTCCGTAGGTGTGAGAGTGAGCGTGAGAGTTTGTCTGTCTCTGGCGATCAATGACAGCTGGGATAGGCTTGTCTTCTGTTGTGGGTTAATGGTGGTTTCATGTGAGTCATCAACATCTTGTCCTTGGCGCTGACTCGTAGGGTTTGTTTTGGATGGTTGCTCAAAACTGTGGGCTCCTCCAACACCGGTGGAAGTGTAAACGGATGGAGTTAAGACAAGGTTTTTGTTCTGCTCTTACCAGTTTCTAAATTTTGAGTTCTTTTGTTCATTTGTACTCATTTAGTGCTTTGTTGTTAACCCTTTGTACGTTTCTGCTCTCTCCCTCCACCCTCTTAGGGACTTGGTGTCAAGCACCCGAACTGTCAGCGCCACCAACACTCCTTCCAGAAACTTCTTCTCTACATTCCTACCACAGGGCAAACGCACTCCGGGGAAACCACCACATGTCACCACAGGGTCCTCGCCAAGCCAGGTAGCAGTGGGCAGGAAGGACCCACCAATCAATCCAGTGAGAGCAAATTTCAGTTTGAGTTCAAAGGGTTGGATGTTGGAAGAAGTAGTTATTCGTGGCCACAGAACTAAGATGTGTACAGCTGCAGTTCCTCTAATCCTCAAGAGGCCACGTCCTCGTCCTAAGAACAGTCTACGCTTCAGACACTTGCAGGGGCTTACGCTGACGTTCCAGTCGTGCTTTTCTTTGGTTGTAATCTTCTTAAGGCAGCCATTTTGGAGGCCCTCAACATTGTATGTGGCTAACGAAGTTCTGACTTGAGATCATCTTCTGTCTCTAAAAGTATTTCTTCGGTTCTAGCCTGCCAAGTCAAAAGAGGCGGTCCAAGCCAAGGAGTTTAAGCTGGTTTCCAGCCAGGTATCAGCCAGTGAAGCTGTGAGCTCCCAGTCCCAACCATCTGCAAACCAGTCAACAAACCAGCCCACACATTCCCGACACAAGAGAATCCAGGACCATGAGAAAGAGAGGAAGGAGCTTTTCTCCAAACCACCATCGCAGGTACCTGAAGGCTACGTGTTAGATAATCCTTATACCAATCCATGTCTTATAAAACTAAGTTTAAAACTTAGCATGGAGACTGGACGCAGGAGGTATTTACCTGGGAACAGGTGGTCTTAGTGACTTTCATGCGTGGAGTCAGTGCTACCAAAATATTCCCTTTAAGTAACTGGTATAAATTCTTGTCTGATTGGGACAGACTTCGCCTGGTTGCAAACTAGTAATTATCTAAGTTATAGGAAGCAAGCAAGCTATCTCGCTAATTTTAGCTAACCATCTCCAGGAGGTTACCAGTTAGCTAGCATGCTACCAAACCCTTTATCTGAGCTATGAGCAGCTATTCCATTCAGTGTTGGTGAATCATTGGAAATTTGGATTGTGAAAATACTTCCTTTGACTCGACGTTAATTCACTTTACACAACATCCCTCGATGTGTTGTCTTCAGACACCAGAGAAGAAGGGGGAGGCTGGGGAGGTAGAGTCTGTCGCAGAGACGTCCAGCGAACCTCCTGAATCTTCGCCCTCAAACAGCAGGAGCAGTGGGGGAGGAGCAGAGGGAGGAGGTCTGTCAACGGAACAGCCTTTCATTAAACTCAGCCAGGAGGAGTACGTGGAGCACCACTCCTCCATCATGCACTGCAGGTCTGACCCTCTCCCAGTTCAGCTAACTGGTCCTTCTCATACATATCACAGATCGAACACCATCTTCTCCTCTTATCCACCCCTACTCGTTCTGTTTTCCAGGGTTGACAGTTCTGGTCGCCGGGTTGCCAGTTTGGACGTAGACGGAGTCATCAAGGTGAGTCTGCAGCATGTTTCCTTTGTGGATGTATGATGTAAATTGATATTCCCTAACATAACTTATGGGAACACATGATAAAGCTTTCTTCCTCGTCGTCTTCCTCAGGTGTGGTCATTCAACCCCATCATGCAGACCAAAGCCACCATCATGTCCAAGTCTCCTCTGCTGTCTCTGGAGTGGGCCACAAAACCGGACAGACTGGTACGACCAAGAGAAACACTGCACATTGATTCAGTATGGAGAAACGGCATTATACCAGTTTCTAAAAAAACATATAAAATCATGTAAGTGCAAAAGATAAAACTATAAAGAAGGAAAACTAAGCAAAAAAAACCAACTTTTTCTTGACCTTGCAATTTTAACCAATTGCCAATTGCTACTTTTCTACATAGAATTGCTACATAGAAATGTAGAATCTGTAGGCAGGGACGTGGATTTCCGGGAAGGCAAGTAAGATTGACTAATCACGTATCAGCAGGCTGCGGCGTATCCAAGAAAAACAGTCCGTGTGGAGAGCAAAAGCAGGCGGAATGCAATCCGCCATAATGCCACCCCGGCTCCCATCAGCGTGATCTGACGACGATTTATCTTCTTATTAATCTCTATATACAGACATCTGCAGCAAGTTCAGCTAACAATCTGTTCTAGATCTAAATTTAACTTGAGATGAATTCCCTTGACGCTGTGTCACGAAAGCCGTTCAGCATTAAGATTTCCTGACTTCCTCAAATGCATCAGATCGATCCGACCTCCGTTCAACACACGAGCATTTTCAAAGTTTTCTTCTCCTCTTGAGGACAGACCTGACAAAGCTTGGATTTTTACTTCTTACGAATCTGCATCATGATGCTGAAGTTTGGGCAAAGGTAAGACCCGCTAATAAGAAGTAAATCACAGGAACACGGTTTCTCTTTCTGTAACAATGCTGCACGCAGAAAAGGAAGTCTTGACGGGAAGTCGATTATTACTTACCGCCAAGCACGTTCACCGGTGTCCCCAGAGGCTGTATCGTCTCAGGCTATAGCCAATGTGATCTGAGATTGCTTTTCTGCCAATCTTACCAATCATCCTATCTACCCGTGTGCGTGAATTCATCATTCATGTCACCAAACTTCCTTCTTTGATATTCAATATTATAATAATATTATAATAATATTGATCCCCTGTGGTCTGCAATGTTGCATAAACATCAGAAGGCATGGTTTACTGTTTCTTTAATATCTCTGGAACGCTGCATGCTAGAGATGTACCTTTTTTCTGCTCCCTTCAGCTGATCCATGCTAAAGAGGCTCCGGTGTGATTGTCTATGTTTCATGAGCTACCTAATCCAGCCTCCTACTACAGTCTTTATGGAAACTCTGTACTGTATACTGATTATTTATCCATGTTGAAAACTGTTAGTCATCCCCTTAGCAACTTCCTGATGTCAACCCTTGCATCGTGATTGAAATCGTTTCACCAGATACTCGCTCTGACCCTAACTACTTCTCTGACCCTAAACATCACATAGCCTTTAGCCCATGTGTGACAGATTATAATCTCCCCAATTTTTAGAGTTAGCAACATCAGGGATGGTTTTGTCTGTCACATGTCCAAACTTCCATAAGATGCTGCAGTAATCAGTCCCTCCAGGATATGGCAGGCTTTTTCTGTGATTGTTGCAACCAAAAAGTTGAAATGACAGTTGCAATGTTTTGAGGCTTTTTTTGTCTGCGTAACACATCACACACCTACTGTGAGCGACCGGGACAAACGCTCCAATAAATCCAGCTTTTATTTGTATCACAGTCTCAAAAATTGATGCAGTGTTTTTTTTTAAATCGATACAGGCACGCATCATAAAATATAATATGCAAAGTCTTTTAGTATTTTACATTCCTAACAAGGACTAAGTTTAGGGAAGGACTAATGTGAGTCAATGTTTAGCTGACATAAAATGTTTTCTGTGTGTTTTGGTCAGTTATTACTCGGCAGCGGTGTTGGCACAGTGCGGCTCTACGATACAGAAGCCAAGAAGAATCTCTATGAGATGAACATCGATGAAACTCATCCACGGTAAATCTGAGTGTCTGTCTGTTGTACTGTGTCACTCTTTGGTGTGTAGTATTGGAAAGTAATGTTAGAGTAGACTAGAATAACCTGGAAACTTGGTTAACGCTTCAGATTTACATAGTGTGTGGAAATGAATAACGTTTTTGTTGCAGTACAGATTCTTATGTTTCTCTGCTGTCTGTCAGTATCTTGTCTTTAGCCTGCAGTCCCAGCGGCTCATCGTTCGTCTGCTCAGCTGCAGCGCTCAGTCGATCGGGGAGCCTCGATTCTGCTCCTCGACTTCCTATACCGGTGTCAGGACAGCTGCTGCTGTGGGACACAAAGACTGTCAAACAACAGGTAACTCAAAACTGTTAGCGGTTATTCCCACATCGTTAATGTTGTGATGTTAACATGCTCACAGCTGGGGCTTTATATGGCAAACTAACTTTGAATATGCTAAATAAGCTCTATGTGAAAGTCAGCTATGCTAACGTTGCTAACAGGATTAAAACATAATGTGTGTAAACTGATGTTATTAGTGAATAATAGTGTTAGCATGCTTGTGATTAGCTTGTTTCAGTATTCGTGTTCTAATCAGTGTTCTGTGTGTGTCTCTCAGGTCCAGTTCTCTTTAGAACCTGAACCAGTACCCATCAACTGCACAGCCTTCAACCACAATGGGAACCTGCTGGTGACCGGAGCTGCGGACGGATTCATCAGACTGTTCGGTCAGTGTTCATCAGCGATGCAACTGATGATTGTTCATTGTAGCTTCCTCTGTTGACTATTTAAGATCGCTTTATTACGATGTAGAATGACAAACAGAAGACATTCATTGGTACATGATCTCAAAATGACTTTTCTGACTAACAGTGAAATATCCCAAAGAGATCCATTCTTACCTGCAGGACCTCAGATTGGGCCAAAAATCTGATTAATGCCGCTAAACATTTTCACTGGTCGCACCAAAACACCTGAAGCTTAGCAGGTTGACATAAACATGTACATGAAGACCCGAGTAACAAATAAATGACATTCAAATTAGCGAGTCAGTTGCTTAATGGAGGCGAGAGCTACGTGTGCTTGATCAGAACCAATACAAATATACACAACCAGTATCACAGGACAAAAGGCTGTCCGCCTTTCCAGCAGATGTTATGAGTGAAAATAAGAACGCTTGTGTTTGTGAAATATTATAAATGTTTTTGTGTAAGTGCATCAACTTTTAAATAACTCCTCACCGTTACCTCAGTACCCTGCAGGTTTGCAAGTCGCCTCTTGAGTACCTTTTTGCTTAATTCAAGTCCCAGATCATGAATTTAAATTTAAACGCTGGTGCACTTTCTGTAATATGAACATGTAATCAGAGATCTCACAGCCCTCTTTATGGTCTGTTGTAGACATGCAGCGGTATGAGAGCGCTATGAGCTGGAGAGCTCACGACGGAGAAGTTTACAGCGTGGAGTTCAGCTACGATGAAAACACCGTCTTCAGCATCGGAGAGGATGGAAAGGTGTGTGTGTTTATTTTGTGGAGAATCCATCATGGCGGATCCTGCAGGCCTTTTGTAATGTCACAGGGCGTTACATGGTTGGTTTTTAACCACTATAGCAGAATGTGTAAAGGGGATAAATCTGTGTGTTTTCCTGTGTCAGTTCATCCAGTGGAACATCCATCGGTGCGGGGTGAAGCAGTCAGAGCAGGTTTTACCTCAGGACGCCACCGGGCCCTTCGTCCTGTCAGGGTACAGCGGCTACAAACAGGTGAGTTGTGTTTGCCTTCTCCCTGTAGCCATTTTGATAAAGCACCAGAAATGTTAAAGTTATAATAAATTAAATGAAGATAAATCCAGCTAATGAAATATTAGGTATAAGAGTGAAAAAGATAAATGTAGTAATACATCTTTAATAAATATGTGAATGAACTGTTGTTCAGGTTCAGGTTCCTCGAGGTCGACTCTTTGCCTTCGACTCTGAAGGTCAGCACGTCCTGACCTGCTCCAGCAGCGGAGGACTCATATACAGAGTAAGTCATCTTTAATATGTCCAATGCTTTCTGTCTGTTTTGTTCTCCTTGTTCAGTCAACCTAAGAATTGCATTTAAACTTGCTCACGTCTGCCTGTCACGTCCCCCTCTTCCAGCTGACCAATGGGGAGCCAGCTCTGGAGAGCGTGCTGTCGCTGGGCGGGCACAAAGCCCCGGTGGTGACAGTTGATTGGTGCTCAGCAGTGGACTGCGGCACATGCCTCACTGCCTCCATGGATGGAAAGATCAAACTGAGCACGCTTCTGGCGCAAAAGTCCTGACTTAGGACCTGGTCATCAGAGTATATGATTTAGTTTTCACAGCAACAGTATCTGATAAATACAGCACATCATCTGTATCAAAAAACAATTAAGCTGTTCTAAATGCACATTAAAATTCAACTGAATGTTCAACATAAGAGCACGTTTCTTTATTTAAGCTGCAATCATTATTTTTTCTTGGCAGAGGAAATGTTGTGTTATCACCTTATGATGTTGTTGTGACTAATATCTTAGCAAGAAGCAGCCAAATGCTGCATCCAGCAGAATAAGCCAAGAACTGTCCCTCAGGAGAATTTGCAGATGTGGGGCCAGTGAGCCAGCAGGTACAATACCGGGACCCTGAATCTTTCCTTCTGTCACATTTCAAACAGCTGCGGTAAAAAAAAAAAAGCGCATTATTGATGGATCTGGTATTAACAAACTTATTCAGCCAGCAGATGAAGATCTGGGGACCCACTGAGCAAAGTCTGTAACAGCAGTTGTGTTTTTCAAGGATTTCATATTGTTATTTTAATTTCAGCTGTGTTGATATTTTAATTATATTCTACTGTATTTTTATTTTGGTCTACTTTCCTTTTGAATTTTTTCCTTATTATTTTACATTTAATCCTAGTGTCAACAATAACGTAGGCTCTGCAGCAGCAGTGGCTGTTCTCCGCCACAAGGGGCGCCCAAACACTCTGTGCTAAAACTCCCACCAGTGAAGAAGAAGCTGGAGCAACAACAATAACAGACAGCTAGCTACAGTAAGAAGAATATTTTCCAAACGCCCCGTGTTTAGCACGTAAATCCTGCTAAAACGCGTACACAAAGAACGTTTCCGCGAATAGAGATCAAATGAAAAGTGCACGGAGGTAAATTCAGACGCCATATTTAGTTTTTAACAGAAATATCGTGCAGCAGTTGTTGTGACGCGAAGACGATACAAGCTAGCTAGCTGCACTGTTAGCTTGTTTACACACAGTCCGGTTCTCTGGTTCGGTTTTCTGTTTAATGTCACTGGGCTCCGGTACCGCGTGCAGACATGGAGAGCTTGTACAAGCGGAAAATGTTCGCGTCAATGCGGAAAACCAAAGTGGACGCATCGAAGAAGCGACAGATCGGCCTACCCGCCTCCATCCTGGACGACAGTGACGAAGGCTCCTTCTCCTCCTCCTCCTCCTCGTCTGGATCTCAATCCGATTTCCAGAGCTCCCCGGAGGAGGACAGCGAGCAGGAGGACCGGGAACGGAGCGATTCTGGAGCGTCTTCCAGCGATGACAGCCGCTCGGTCACCCGCAGGAAGCGTTCGTTCCTGGGAGGCGACGACAGCTCCTCGTCCTATAGTCCCAGTGAAGAGGACGATGATGAAGAAAAGGGGGACAGGAGCCAGCCGAAGAGGACGGTGCAGCCCAAGAAGCGGAGCAGGCTGCAGCGGCGGGACGAGTCGGACTCGGACCATGCGGAGGAGAAGCGGATAGAGGAGGCGGAGAAGGCGAAGAGGAGGCAGAGACACAACAAGTTGCTGGCGCTGTCCCGGAGGATGAAGGCCCGGGTCCCGGAGCGGAGGAGGAACCGCATAAAGCAGGTACTGTTCCTGACACATTACACATATATTCCATTGACTTAAGCCTGAAAACAGCGTGTTTAAGCTAAATGTGCATATAACAATATTAATAATTATGATACATCTCAACTATCTTGACTTCATTGTAAATAAAAGTTGGTAAATATTGATATTAATGGAAACATTTAAATGGCAGTGACACATCAGCCCATCCTCTTCACACAAATGTATCCTTATTTTCATGTTTGATTGTCTGAAATGAATCCCTCTTATACAAAAGTCTTGAAAGTGTTTCTGTTTCTATTTTCAGGGAGGAGGTGATGAGGATGAGTCTAAAGATGCTGAGGATGAGGACGATGATGTTAAAGATGGAGGCAGAGGAGAAAACGGAAACAATAGAGAGGCTCCAGATGATGATGAAGATGGCGGAGAGGAAGAGAAAGACAAAGATGAGGAGCAGGAGGAGGAGGAGAAAGACAAGGATGATGATGAGGAGGAGGAAGAGGAGGAGGAGGAGGAGGAAGAAAAGGAGGAGGAGGAGGGAAAGAAGTAGCTCCATACCCTGATGGAGAACAAAGATGGAGATTGAATGTGAAAAACATTCTGAAAATGACTCATAACTGTTAGTTTGTACAGTTTTTTTCTCTTGCAGCATTTAAAGAAGAAACAAAAACACTAAGAACTGAAGGTACAAATGTGTCTTTGGCGACATGCAGAAGACTTTTCTTTCGTAAAGGAAGTGGAGCTGAATTGGTACAGGGCTTTGATGCTTTAATGCTGAGATTCAGACATAGACGTGACTCTCCTGGTTCAGTCTCACATTATAATTGTTAGAGCTCTACCCCTGCTGATGTACTGACATATGTCCAATCAAGGAAGTTTTATCTGTATATCCAAAAGTCACAGATTACACTGGAAGGTGTAACTTTCACCAGCAGTATTTGGTAATGCCACATTTACTTCAGATGCGATGGCTGGTAAAGAAAGATCCTATTTTGATAATCGATTAATAATTTTACTCAATTTTTCAGCAGAAAATGTCAAATATTTGTTTGTTCCAGCTTCTTAAATCTGACAACTTCCTCTTTTATTTTAGTAAATGTAAAGCCTTTCAGTTTTTGACTGTTGGCTGGACAAACCTTAGAGCTCCAGGAAAATGTAATGAACTTTCATTGTATTTCTTTTAAATGTTATAGACATATAACATTTGTAAAAAGGATATGCACATTAATTGAATAATAAGCGTCAGTTGCAGCTCACATCTTGTGTAAATGACCTGCAAGCAATTACCTAATCCGAGGACTAAAGATGGCGGTGTCATGACAGTGTTGGTCAGCGTAGGGTTAAAAATGTTATGGTCAAAAGCTCCACAGGAGATAGACCTTGAGTTAAAAGTATTTATGCACACAATTACTTTAAATGAGAATATGGCAGTAGATCAGCAGAAAGGTTCACGCTTTAAGTATGCCACTCGGTGGGCGGGGTTTCAACAGTGTCAGCTGACTGTCTGTGGGACATGCTCAGTTCAAACAATGCCACAGGGCTGAATGTTTCTTTATTGATTAAAAAGTCAGAGGTATCAGACTGTTTTCTGCAACCATTGCAGGAGAGAAGTGACATATGAGTCCCAGAGTGCTTTGCTGTAAGAATCATCCAATCAGAGAGCTTCAAACCCTCCTTCTGTTCCTGACTGCAGCGACAAAGTGTTCTTCTGAATGTGCTAAAACTCTGACTCACAGGTGTGGATGGACAACATCTGCTGAGGCTTCTGGGTACTGCAGTATTTAGACACCCAACAAAAGCACTCAGAAGATATTTTTTTGTTGCACTTTTCTTCTCTCTCATTTAGTCAAAACGAGATTAAACAAGACTGTTCCTGCAAAGCAGACTTACTTTTTATATGTGTGATGACATCACTGTTTGACAGGCTTCTTGCTGATGTCATCAGAGGATTCAGATTGAATGATTTCAGCCACGAACTGAAACACGTGTACATTTTATTGTACAGTTGCTTTTTATCTGTTACAGTTTAAAGGCAGTGTTGCAGAAATGTGGGTATTTTATTTTGGTAGTTCTGTCCAGTTCTTGTCTCGTCTTGATTACATTTCGCCTTTGCTGCTTTTCTCTCTTTAATATATTTGTAAACCAAATATCTTTGGGTTTTGGACTGTTGGTTGGACAAAACAACACATTTTAAACATCGGGTACTTGTAAACCGGGGCCCTATTTTTACATAATTTGGGGTTAAATGACGAATACATACAAAAAGACGCTGCATTATTTGAGTACTTTGCTAAACAGGCTGTAAGGCTGCAACGCCTGATCAAAAAATGTCCTCTTAAATTAATTGTATGATCCTTTTTTTTTTTTTATCAGAATCCAACATTACATTGCTGTCTTCAAAGCCAGCAGTTTGAGTTATTTGTGTGTTTTTGTTGAATACATATGCATTTGATCTGAACTAACTATTTAAAACACTAAAGCTACACAGACAGAGATGATGCTGCTGTTTTATGTTTTGAAAAGATTATCCTATAAAGGCTTTTACTGGACAAACTTTGATCAGGCACAGTTGCCCCAGAGCATTACGTTGCAGCCATTACAGCCTGTTTCACATCTGCTGGCTGAAGCAATCTACTGCAGCAATTGCAAAACGTTTGTACAAAGGGTAAATTTCCTTAATCTTTCTGTAGCCGTCCACTTACTTCCGATTTCGGACATTTTCCCTCTTCTCTATTAATGCTGTAACTGGTGTTGGTTTGGGGGGCCAGTTGAACAAAAGTCCACACCTAGGACCTGTGATCACACCTGGCCAGTTGCATTTGTAGAATGAAGAGGAGGTTGATATTTCCAAAAACTACCAAAGATGGCACGTGTATTGAAAATTGCTGAAGGATAATCTCATACTTTGGCAGTATTTCTAACCAAAACACAGACCCCAAACTCGTATTTTGAATTAAACTTTTTTTTTTTCCATTAAAATGTCATCACAGCTGACAGGAAAGATGGACAGAACTGTCAAAATAAGATTCAGACTGTAAAAGATACAAAAAGTGTAATTTCTGTTACATCCATACATATCAGAGATTCTTGACATTTCTCTTAAATACAGGAAATGGATTGCATTTTAATTTTTTCACTCGCTGAGGAGTCATTTTTGTAAACGATAACATATATATGTAACAGGAGAATAAATACAGCATTTCCTGTGTATAGAACTGATCGGGGCAGCCCAACTAAAAGCTTTCTTTCTACTTTTGTATTTATTTCTTCCTCGCTACAGACTGCTACAGTGCTGCATTCATGTGCTTGTGTAAAAATTGGACAAATAATGTCCCTAAACAGAATTTAAATATTCCTTTAATTTCTTGTTTCCTCTTTCTTCCCTTCCTGCACTGTTTCCTTCCTTCCTTCTCCCTCTGTACTAGTGTGTTTAAGTGCACTAGCATGGGAGGAAAGACTTCCCTGATCATTTATTCAGCGTGTTTTGCCGATTTCTGAGCTTTGACATAAATAAGCTGTGAGCTAGTAGGAAACTGAGCAGTAAAGAATGTTTTTTAAGTCCAGTTTTGAGTCTGCAGCTGCTCAAATTGAATTTACGTTTTTAATTGTTAAAGAGCCTTGTGGCCTTTTTCTGCTTTTGGATCAACTATCTGATTTAGTGTGTTACAGAATAGTGATGATACGAACACAAACACACTTTAAAGTTACATATCAGTGCTGTGTATTTACTTGTTTTCCAGTGTATTTCTGGTCTTTTGTTGCTGTATAGAGCTCGTTAGACCAACCTGCCCTGTTGAAAACACCTCTGTTATTAATAAAGTTTCTTTTTTTGAACAACAAATTTTGTGTTGAAAATTATCACATCATAAGTTAGCAGTGTGTAAACTACATAAAGCTAATTTAATTTAATATACAAAAAATACATGCCTAACAAGCGCTGGAGCCTCAGAACGATAAAATCTGAACACCATTTCATAGATACATGGCAGCATTTGGTTGGCGTTTAACAACTACAGCTCCCATGATGCTTTGACAGAGCCTTCTTGCAGAATTTTTTTCACAGACATTTTACAGATTGGCAGAAACGGCAGCAAGCTAAATCTAAACTTATCTGAGTGTGATATATTAATCTGAAGAAAATATATAGGGCTAAGTCATAATGGGAATAATGATTATTATAATATAATACATAATATGTAATATATAACAAATTCAATAATAATACGTATGATTATAAATGCTACGGTCATATTGCTGTTTTTTTTTGTATAAAATACCTTAAATTGTCTAAATTCCGTTACCTTGCAGTTTTTTATTCTTGCTGTACGACGTCACGTGACCGCGTCTCCGTTTCCGCCGCCATCTTTATTAGTGGCATTGAAGCCTGCACGGAGGGCAAGGGAAGAGCACCAGCGGAGCTTCGTGGAGTATCAGTCCGTGTCTGAGTGAGTGTCGTCAGGGCTGCAGCCATGGTTCAAACGTGCTCAGCGTACGGTTGTAAGAACCGCTACAACAAAGACAAAGACATTTCCTTCCACAAGTAGGTTCATGTAAACTGTATGTGTGAGCTAGTTAGCTTTAACTGTCCGGACATGATGGATTAGAACTGAAATGTACTCTTGAAGAGTACCACGAGACAACTCACCAGCTTGCCTTTACTAATCTGCCTTTTTAAAGCTTCGTTGCTCATCGTCAACAGTAAATGGATGGTGCAAATCGATACAAGACATTTCTTATGTCGGTATATTTCCTGGAACAATCGGGTAACAGACAACTCACTAAGCACCATTTTACTCTGATTAATATAAAGTTTTGTTTCAAGTTTGCCCGTCATTCTCACAATCCCTTTCCCGTTAAGTAACAAGTAACTTACATCCTGTTTACGAACGCGATACTCATACCTGACAGTTTAGCTGATATTAAAACATTAATAAAACACTTTTTGATAGATTTTCTTATGCCGAATTTACCAGGACATTATAAACGTTCACAGTAAAGCAAACGACAGTATTCTAAAGCTTGTTAGCTTTATTAAGATGTACGGGAATAATAAATTATCTGATATCTAATTGGAGCTCGGTTACAGTTACAGTGCGTGTTGTCTGTCAAGCTAATGTTAGCTTAAAGTCTCCTCTGCTGGAACAGGGTAAACATGTGGAGACCCTGTACGTTTGGCCATGTGAGAGGAGTTCAGCCACACTGAAGTCTGAAGTTAGAGAGCAGTCAGTGTTCTGTTTGAGCTCATTTAGAGCACAGAATGAAACCTGTTTATCGTTAATCTTTATTGTTCGAGTGGGAGGTTCAATTTCCTGTTAATGCCAGCACGTTGAGCAAGGCAATGGCATGCAGGTGAGACGTAAGTGTTAATAATAAAGGGGGTTTGGTTAGTAACGCAGTAATGTTTCAAACGTGTATCTATAACTTTTATCGACCTATTTCTGTTTAAGCTAGTTTGAGCTAATTATTTCACCGTTTATCCAATAGGCTAATTTTAGCATAAACGTTTTTAGCAAATAATCCATTACTCTTAGCTCAATATTTCAATTTTAGCTATTTATTTTAGTTATAATTAAACATTTTATCCAGCAATTTTAGCTAATAATTCTAATTAATTATTTTTAGCTATATATTTTAAGTGGTTATTCATTACTTATAACTCCATATTTGAACTATTTATCCATTACATTAGGATAAATATTTCAATGATAATAAAATACTTTCAGAACATAAATTAAATCCTTTATCCATTACTTCTAGCTAATTATTTCAACTGTTTATGTTTTACTTTTACCTTTTTGTTTCACCTTTTATCCATTACTTTTAGCTTATGCTTTTACTAGTTTATCATTTAATTTTACCTTAAAATGTGTAGCCAAAACAAAAGAATACATTGTAACACTTTATCCATTTCTTTCAGTTAAATATTTTAACCATTTACTCAACATTGTAGCTGAATGTTTCAAATGTGTGTCCATTACTTTTAACTACTAAATTCAACAATTTTTTGCAGAATATTATTATTAATATATCCAATACTTGTAGCCAAATATTTCACCTGTTTATCGATCACTCTTATTTGTATTTCAACTGTTTACCTACTTCTTTTATCTACCAGTTGAGACCTCTCCTATTTTCTTGTTTTAAGCATTGTTAATCATCATCCTGTTCATGATAAATCACATCCTACACAATCCTGAGGGGATTGTAGTGCAAAATGTATTTCCTGTTTTGTTTCATTGATCGATTCTTTTCAGGTTTCCTCTGGCACGTCCAGATGTTTGTGGTAAATGGGTGGCGGCAATGAGGAGGAACAACTTCAAGCCGACGAAGTACAGCAACATCTGCTCGCAGCACTTCACCAAAGACTGCTTCAAGATGGAGTGCAACAACCGGGTGCTGAAGGACAACGCTGTGCCGTCACTCTTCACCTTTAACCTCAACATGAAGGTGAACCGGCTCAGAACATTTTTATCCACACATTTGGTCTAAGGGTTTAAGAATAAGATTATACATTATATTTTAAATATTAAGTACAAGGAATATACGATGTTTACTTGATTTCTAACCCGGTGTTCGACAGCTCTTTTGTCTTAATTTCAAAATAAGAGCGTGCTGTAATTAAAGATAACTCTGACTAAATGAACAAACAGTTCTTCTCTTCTAGACAAGAGTTAAGGACATAATTAGCTCTCTTAAACTTAATGTCATCCTGGATTATATTTGAAAGCAGCATCAGCACTCTTGTCTTTTTTCTGTCACACAGACCCTGGAGGATCCCTTCACCTCAGAGATCCACTTCCCCCTCTCTCTGCCTCTGACCTCTGACCCTGCAGCCTTGGCAGTGGAGGAGGAAGAGGAGCCTGGTAGGAGCCTGGCCGACATCTGGGGCGACACGGTGGCGGTCTCCTGCGACCACAACTACACAGCGGAGGACTCGGCCCGGCAGAAGAAGCGCATCGAGCAGCTGGAGGGGCAGGTGGGGAGTCTGAGGAAGAAGCTGAAGACGATGCAGCAGAAGTGTCGGCGGCAGGAGATGCAGCTGAAGAGGCTGAAGGCGGCGTGTGTGACGCCGAAGATGGGCCGCGAGCTGCCAGCGGCGTTCGGGGAGGGCTACGTGATTTTACCCAAACACATCTACCACACACTGAAAGGCATCGAGTAACGAGGAGAAGAGAGACCAGTGTGTTCAGGTTTAATCTTAAATCTGTCGGCAGCAGCCAGGCGGACTGCTGAAGACCTGCTGAGCAAGGCAGTAAACCCTGGAGGTGTGAGCTGAAGGCCTCAGTAGAACAGAAGGCTCATACAGGATGTGGAAAACTTCAGTCTGATTTAGTGGAAAAAACAAACTCCTTACATATCGTCATGTTTTTGTTTTCCATCCTTTTGGTTGTTTTTCCTGTTTGGGCTGCAGTGAAATGACTTTGTGTCGACTCCCACCTGAAATTCATATTTGGTCTTTGGGGTTTGGTTGGCAGGATTTCTCTGCTGTAACTCCCCCTAAAATCCAAACTTTACTTTACATATTTGTGTTTGTCAACGAAATCATCAACAAACAAATTACAGCCTGTTAATGAATGAGCTTTAGAGGTGTTAGTGGATGTATTTTTGGAACTTCAAACAGAACCAGGCTAAACATTTCCCCCTGCTATCGAGGCTGCCCCGTAAAAGCTAATGTTGGGTGTAATGAGTTGAGAAGCCCATGTCGGAGCACATTTTTCAGTTAAATCTCTGCACTTTTTATAAGCTGTTTTTTTCCAACATATTTGGGGTCTAAGTGACCTACAAATGCAAACGTTTCAGGATTGCTCCAATTGTGAATCGAGTGAATGCACTTGCTCAAAGTATCACCACGAAAAGAGGCTGTGAACTTGACATAACAAGTCTCAAAATAACCGTTACCACGAACTGAATTATCTGCGCAAGTCTCCTCCTCTCCAAAACAAGCTGACACAGTTATTAAATCAGTGTTTCTGAATAAGGTTCCTTCAGTGTTTGTTGTTCACAAAGTTTTTACAAGAGGCCGAATGATCCGCAGCGGTCTCCTTCTTTCCAAAACAAAAATAACCTTTAAAAACACTAAACAAGGAAGCTAAAACACTGAATAAAGCAGTTTTAGGTAATAATCAGTGTTGCCCTTCTGATGCCGAGCTGCCGCTAACTTTAGCTCTCCAGCTGCCTGAAAAAGTGACGATGTGAAAACACTAAGAAAATAGTCCCCAGAAATGTTTTAATGTTTGACAGAATTATGGAAAACTCTGACAGACATGCTTCTTAAAAAGATAAGGTGGAAAAAAAGTTAAATCTTTGTCTTGAACAAATACAACCTGAGTCAGGCACAGACCTACCTGGCTTCAGCCTTTATGCTAAGCTAGGCTAACCACATCCTTACTCTATCTGTGTGCTTAATACACAGACGTCACATTTCTCTCCCTCTTCTTTGTTCAGTATTAGAAAGAAAGCAAACTAAAGTTACCAAAGTGTTGAACTTCCCCTTTAACAGATCCTGATGATGGATTTCAGAATGCGTTTGCGCATTAAAAAAACTTTTTGTTGTTTGACTTTGGATGTTTTTCATTATTAAAGGGGTTAGAATATGTTTTTTTCTTTACATAAACATGATGCAAAAACAAAGTGTGTGGACTCATTCAGCTGCTAATGTGCAATAAACTTGAATGACACTGAAGCCATAACAGCCACTGTGTGTGTTCCCCTCACTGGAGTTACAGCTGCAGAGCACACACACATTTACACACTCATTAACTTCACACTACAACACTCTGGATTATAAATTACATTTTAAAAGTAAGAGACAGAGATGCAGAAAGACACTTGGCGTCTTTAGAACTAAAATCCCTTCCACATTTCAACTTGTAACTGCGCGACGTCCGTGTCCAGTCAGTGCGAAAGCAGCAAAAATACAACTAAATATAAACATTTAAAATCAGATAAACACAAATCAAATACTGTTACTGCATTGAGACACATGTAAGATAATACAGAATAAGGAAGGATGTAAAAGCCAACTATTTCATGTGTTTTTATTTTGTCTTGTCTCAAGTCATGACGCCCTGCAAGCAGTGATACATTTGTCCAGCAGGTGGCGGTACAGAGCTGCAGCGAGATTATTCCAAGAGCCTCTATTAACATCTTGACCAGCAATCACACAACGCATAACCGGCTGAGTAATACGTTTCATGACCTGGCTCAGGAAGTCACAACAAACAGGGAGACAACATCACGTTAGACATGTAAACAATTCTCTATTTAACCAAATGAAATATCTGCAGTATGAGATGTGTGACTCGGTAAGTCAGCTGTGGTGTGAGATGTGGACAGGTGTGCCTGTAGAGAGGACCAGAGCAGAGAGCGTGACTGCAGGAGCTTCAGCAACTCAGCGTACTGGGCCCAGGTGTGCTGAGTTCCTCCGATTAGTGACCTGCAGGTTATAAACTCACCTTTAGGATGACACCACAGGGGCATCACATGCAGCGAACTTAAGCCTACACTAGAGACACATATTGAATACACGTTATTGTGAATTGAGTGTGACGCTGATACTGCCTGAAGAGATTTAATAATTTGACAAGAGATCCCAAATAACTAGAAGTTTGAGTTGACATGTTTATATTGTTTAACCCTTTGATGAACTTGAGGTGTCCCAACTTCTAGGTTGGAAACCTCTAACGAGTTTTATACGGAAGCCCAAAGCGGACATGCATCCATACATTTCATTTACTCTGTTTTCCCGTGATAACGACTGTTAAAGGAGAACAGTCTAATACTGCACTACTGAGGTGTCTAACCCAAGAGAGACCTGGCTGACTTGCTCTGCTTTAGTTTGCATTCAACGTTAAATGACAGACCTGACTGCAGTTAAAACAGTTCTTTTATTGATTTCTCCATAAGTCCAGGTTAATATGATCAATCTCCAGTGCACAGCAACAAAACACACAACTTAAGCGGATAACAAACCTTCACTCTTTAGCTCCGGGATCCAATGCATGACCTCGACAGTGACTTTACTGCCTTCATAGCAGCGCTGCAGTAGCACAGCTCAAACCAAAATCACAGTTAAGGCCGACACATTTGGCTCCTACAACGAGTAATTGCTGGCTGTTCTCTCGGGTTGACAACGCTGCACCACCGTAACATCAGATGATCAGAACTCGTCTCCCCAGAGCTGAAAAAAAAAAAAAAGATTAAAAAAATAGAGCTAAAAAAATAAAAATAAACAACCGGAAAACCAATAAAATGTTTGGATGCATGTCCGCTTAGGGCCTCCCCCTGCTGGACATTAGAAAGAATGCAGAAATATTGATTTTTCACAGTTTCTGTAATGACCATTGCAGCCTCTAGGGGGCACCAGCAGGACTGTAGCTCTTGATGTTTCAGTTGTGACGCCAGACTTGACCTCCTCTGTGACCTCGACCCTCCTCAGGTGAACTCACCTCTGCGGGGCTGAATCTGATCCTCGTTCAGGCTGATGCTCCGCCCCCCCTCGAGCGAAGCATCAAGGTCGTCCTGTCCGAACTGTAACGCTCCTCGGGCTGAGGACTGACCGCTCGGATTAAACAACACCTGGATGACCTGCTGCTCCCAGCATGCTTTGCTGCTACTGCTGCCACCAGCAAACAGTACATACAGAGCACGTTCTATATGGTGAGAACTTCCTGTAATTTACCTTTATACACAGATCAGGTATGACAGCCTGTGTCTAAACGTGAGCAAAGCATTTCACAGACTACTTCAAACACACCGGATGGGTGAGTGTTGCTTTAGCAGGAAGCTTCTCTCATCTGAACAACTGAAACAATAACATATATTTTGCACAGAAACACGAAGCTTACCAAGAAGAGATGGAGGATAAAAAGGAGGGAAAGAGGGTGAAAGAGACGCAGTAACTATATTAGGATGCTGTGGCTGCGGTAGAGTCACTCTTCTCTCAGAAGAAGAAGATTCTTCAAAGACCTGACGTACACGCATGCACAAGCAGGACTCTACGGACATGCATTAATGGAGCGATGTCAGAGTGGGGGGGTACATGGACATGCGCCCGGAGCAGGTGGGGGATTCGGTGCCTTGCTCAAAGCACCTCTCCAGCTACCAGTACCAATCTCCATGCTTGGTCCGTACCTGCATCGGTTGGTCGGAAGGTATCGGATAATCGGAAGGTTGACGGTTCGATCCCTGACTGCTATAGTCTACCTGAAAGTGTCCTTGGGTAAGACACTGAACCCTGACTTGCTCCCAAAGGCAAGGCACGCTTTGAGTGGTCAGAAGACTAGACAAGCGCTGTTTAAGTACAGTCCATTTATTATTATTTTTATTTATACATAGATTTTCAAAATCCAACATTTACTTGTATTTACTAACCAAGATAAGTAACGTTTACATTTTTTACTGAATTTGGAGCAACGTTTCTAAAATGATAAACAGATCACCCAGTTTACACACTGAACAAATGAGCTTCAGTGTGAAACTAGAACGAGATCTTACACAAAAAAGGTCCAAAGTATAATTTAAAACTGCAGCAGATTGGCTTCAAAAATTAGGAATTAATAAAGATGCTCTAATAAAACGTAATCATCGTTCTAACGCTGCACGTATCTAATAACTATTGTTTATAGCAGATTTATTTCTACTTTTTTTGTTCTATTTCTCTTAATAAACTGTAAATTGCACATACCTATTAGTAATGCAATATCATGCAAATACAGCATTTATGTGCTGCTCATATACTACACATTATAATCTCTTCTGCAAGTAGCACATTATTGTATTAAAATATGTATATGTATAAATAGATATAGCATCAATAACTGAACATGTACAGCACAGTGTTATAATGATGTGGCCTTAATGCTACTGAAGGCTGTATTTAAGGTGGAAATGAGGGTCCCAGAGGTTAAAGCTGAACATCATCAGATCGTTCCTCCCGTGCAGACGGATGAAGCTGTTCTTCTCTGACCCAGATACAAACACAGCTTCACTCCTCATCCTCCTCAGTGGTGATCCTCAGCGCTGAGCCCGGAGCAGCGAGCCGAGGACTTGTGGAGTAAATGGAGGTTAGCGGGACGAACATGATGATAATGAAGATGATGTATATAAATATAAACGCCGCCATACGTCTAAACTGTGCCTGGCAGCGTCCATCAGATCTATAATACCGTCTGATCTCTGTGCCAGCGATCCAACGTTTCCTCAACAACACAGAGAGAGAGAGAACGCCTCGGGGGAGGAAGAGAGCGGGGGAGGAAGACAAGGGGGAGAGGGGGGAAACAGGGTTTATCTGTGAGCGGAGAGACGTCGGTTCAAATCCCAGAGAGAAGAAAGGATCAGAGGAGGAGGAGGGTGAAGGAGACTGCCATGAGGCTGCCGAGGTGCCGCTGAGCACAGCAGCTGCCTGAGGAGGACAGATGTCAAACTATAGAATATGATCATATTTAAATAATATGATGCTATGAATGTTAACAATTCACACTATTTAAGGCTCTGAATATCATCTTTAAATTCCTGCAACAAATCACCAATTTGGTTTTTCATTTTGATTGTAGATTTTAGGATTTAAGAACTTCCTAATTAATAATTTGCACGTTTCAATTATTGAATTCATGCTGCAGAATTATGTCTTTTATGCTCTAAATTTCTGCTTTAGACTGGAGTCACATTTAGTCCTAACATGAGCTCTAACATTAATCAATAAACTGAAGAGTCATTTGTTCTCTTCAGTTCTTCATTCAGCCTCTTAAAATAAATGAAAATGTTTGAAAAATATCGTTTAACACATAATTTCAGCTGTAGAATTGAATCATTTGTCATTTGAAATTACAGACCATGTGTGTTGTAACATGCTGTCGTGTTGTGTGTGTGTGTTTATGATGATTTCTCCAGGTGCTGCTCTTCCACTCACTGCAGCAGGTGATTGAGCTCACCTGTGCTGACCTTCCAATCAAAGGACAGAGCATAAGGAGCAAACGATCCGGGACGGATTCACAAACATGTTCTTAAGATAACACTTCGTAAGATATTCGTAAGGAAAAAATGTAGGAAGTTCTTAAGAATGTTCTTAAGTTAAATTCACTATTCCTTTCTTAACAGTATTATTTTGTACGAACTTCTTTATGTTCTTATGAACTTCTTAGATGAGATGAAGTATGTATGTCATTATTGGTTACGAGGGACCAAAGTGTTACTTCAATGTAGTGAAATACGCATGGGTGTCAACAATATATTACAATTTAAAATAATAATAATAACAATATTTATCTGTCTGTTGATTCATAATAGAAAAAAAAACCGTATGAACTGTAGTTCATTGATTTAATTAAACAGGTAACTTCAAGTACGGTAAACATTCAAACTGGCTTTGCTTGAAGGCCCTTTAAATGTTAACCGTCTCATTTGCTAGCTTAACCTTAGTAGATATGAGATGGACACCATAAACAATAGTGACATGCTAACATTCATGCTAACATTCCAAATAAATGTGTAACTAAATGCTCGCTATTGTAAGTGAACCTAGTAAAACTGAAATTCCGTGAATTGATGATTTGATTGATATATGAATGAATGTAGAGGCGTACCTTTTCACTGTCACCATTTTAAGACACATGTAGGGTCATCTTAAAGTTGAAGAAGAAACTTGAGAAGAAATTTAAGAACTTTGCTTTCGAGAATCTCATGTATTCTTAAGTTCTTTTCTTATGAAGAAACATAAGAACTTTATGAGAACTTTATTCAGGAATAACAAGAATGCTTTGTAAATCCGGCTCCTGGTGTTTAAAGCTCCTGTGATGATTTTGGTGCCCCCTGTGGACAAAGCCATACCTCTTATCTCTGCTGATTTTGTCCTGTACATGCTTAAGAGTCCTCATCCTGCTTTCTTTAACAGTCACATGTATCTCTCACTTTAAATTTCTGCCCTGTAAAACGTAAACAAAGGCAGCGTGCAGTTAATCACTTCGTCTGACACCTACCCCCCCCCATTACTAATTACACCTGGGCGGCTCAGGTATAGTCTATGTGCGGTACACAAACCAAAAGCTCAACATTTCTGACTTTACTTTGCGTTTTTTTCTTTGTGGTTAGTTGTAACTTTGGTTTGTTTGGACTTGTTTAAGAAAGATCGGCGTCTCTTTATTTCAGAAGCTTCTTTTCATTTGTGATTAAATTAGATTTGCTTTAGATTTGCTCATACGTCTTCTTTTTCCTTGCTTTTAATTCATCGTTACTCCCCTCGTCCCGTAACCATCTTCAGGGAACCTAACAGTGTATCAAGTCTGACTGTGACTCCACAATTACCGGCATGCAGTTTGTGCATTACCATTATGTAATTCATGCAGTATAATACTGTTATTTATTCTTTAGAGCTGCATGATTTGTGCTCTAGAATACATTTACATATTATGTGCTTATAAAGGATTTGTGCTCTAGACTTCTGTCTCTGATGCTCTGTAAACATGTGTCCTTTACAATTATTTATTTCACGCTCTAGAATATTTTATTTCTAAGTGCACAAACTATTCTGAGCTCTGGTTTTTGTAATTTCACTTCTAAATGACTCCAGAGTTCTATAATTACTGTGTGCAGGCGAAGCTTCATCCACGCACCCTAATTACTTTATTTGTGCACAGCACTTAAGTGTTTTTTAATGTGTGCACTAATTAGTATAAAGTCCTCTTGCACTTAATTTGTAGTTTGTGCACTTAAAGGATTATTAGTATTTAGTGCTTTACAACCTTCTCATTCATGCTCTGGACACAGCTGCTGACTGAAGGTAGCCTTCTTAATTTATGCACCAGAGAACTCACAGTTACCTGATTCGTACAGGGGAAATAATCACTGCACACTTACCAGCAATTTCTGTCCCAGAATCTCTTCAGTTGTAAATCGCCTAATTTGTGTGCACTCAAATGACCTGTTTTGTGAATTAATGCTCTACAAGTTCTAACTTTCTGCATGCAGATGATTTATTTCTGTAGTGAACGGATGTAAAAGCAGAGCGCAGTGAGGAGGACAGAGGATGGCAGAGTGACTTTGTGTTTCACGGGATGCTAAAAGTGTTTTTGTTTTTCTGTTGAATGTTCAAAAGTTCATCCAGAGTTCAAAAGAAAACTTGTTTCAGTTTTTACAACATGAATGATTCTGTCGCTGGCTGTCAGCTGCAGCGTTTATGGAAACTAAATGAAGCAACACGGAAGACATTGATTTTTAACACGCAAACTTTACAATCAAAATCCCAGAATGAAGTTTCCCTGAGAGCTCAGTGTACGGCAGCTCTATAAGATCAAACAGAGAAGATTAACACAACATGTGCAGCGTCTAGAAAAATGCAGCAAAGACGACAACCTGAACGTTTTCCAGGAGACAAAAAAGTGATGATCGCGTCGGGACGCGACTGAGACCAGCCTTGGTGTCCAGCCGTGCTCCTGTGTTTTCCTCTCTCTCTTTAGTCGTGTATATCTGCAGACCAGAAAGAGGAACCACAAAATTAATTCATTCAACTTAAATAAGCCGGACTGGGAGCCTGATGGAAAAATGGTGGTTCTGGCTGCAAGCTCCCTAACTGACATGCTGAGTCCTAAGCAGCCAAAACAATGCCAGCTAGCTTCCAATGCTATCGCTACTGATTAGCAAGCTAAAAAGGCTGCCGAAAAATAAGTTCAAACATGAAATGTACGAGTCAGTGTGACTGTTGTCTGCTGACTGACTGAAGAAAACGCTGCATCTCATTGTGGTGGAGTTTAGGCTCCTCCCCTTTACAAACAATCGATGGTGCTGGTTAGAAAATACTGCAACGACGTGTAGCTTCTATATTTAAATAAATGCTAACTTTTTTATTCTGCAACAAAAAAGTTCCTCTCTTCAGCCATAAATCAATCTGGAATCTGTTTTAGTCTTTGATTAATTACAGAAGTTATAATAAAAGTAATGTTACTGAAACAGGGCTGGGCGTTGTGCAATATGTCCTCCTCCATTCTTAGAATCTTTTTCATGTTTAGGTTTATTTTCTTTACTTAAATCTCTCTGAACATCATCCTGACTGTCCAGTTTCCACAATCCAGAGCTGAGAAAGGAGAAACAAACTTAATGAGCAACAGCAAGAGGTGACTGACTTCCAGGCTACATTCATGAAGACTTTTAAGAGTCAGGACTTCAGCTTAAAACTTGCTCTCAGTTTCTCCTCGCTGTTAAACTTGGCCTCACAGATCCATCACAGCTTGGAGCCACAGTATCTGGAGCTCATTTGGCAGCTCTGTCTTTAAAAACCATCGTTTAACTCTTTAGTTCTCTGACGAGGAGGACAGATCGAGTGACTTTGTCTCAGCTCGGTAAACAGAAACGTCTCTTTGTGTCCGTGTTTCTGTCTGTTTGTGTCAGCGTGACGCACGGCCGGGTGGAGACCATGTGACATCACTCCTCTGGGCTTAAAGGGCGTTTCTGTGACATACCGTAACCATAACGACGGGCTTCCACCTCCTCTATATGTGTGTGTGTGTGTACGTGTGTGGCTCAGCGTGAACACAGCAGAGGTGTGTGCTGCTGGTTTGAGTCACGTCTGACAGTTTAATTCCTGTCTGATGTCATGAGAACGTCTGTAAGAAAACAGGCTGCAAACTGTGACTGTAACACACAACAACTGATGAGCTACAAGGACTCATCGCTTTCACACTCCAGAGACGTGTTTGTTGAAACATTTTATATTTACATCTGTAAAACTGTGTGTTTGTCAGCTGCTGAGTTCATACACACCTTTAACTTACTCATCATGAGAAACAAGTGAAAATGAAAGCAAGAATAAACGAGTGAATATTGTGAAACACTGACTGTCTTAAAACGCCTTTTTGATTGTCCGACCAGTCAAAGCACTTCGGCTATATGTCACATTTACCTCACTGGTAGGAATTGATGATGACACCACAGCTATGTGTTGATCGTTGTTTGTTTTTATTTGGAAGGACGACCGTGAAGGCATCAAAATGCAGCATTTGAGTCCAAGACCAATTTCCCTACAAGGACAATAAAGCCTATCGTGTTGAGTTGTGTCATATATATCGTATAGTAAGTATTTTATCATAAAGTATCATATCATATCGAATCGGAAAGTAGGGTATCATACGGTATCGTATCGTACGGTATCGTATCGTACAGTATTGTATCGTAAAGTATCGTAGCATCCCAGCTAGAAATGTTTTGTTCTAAGAACGTTCTGAGAATGTTACGTGCGATGTTCTGGTAATGTTTTGAGCGGGAAGTTTTTATCTGGTTCCCAGAACGTTCCTTTTAATAGTCGGAGAACGTTCTCCGAAAACATTTTCAGAACGTTGTAGTGAGAATGTTCAAATCACATTTCAGGAACCTTTTATAAATCACGCTCTGATAGTTAAGGCCGTACGAACATCCTGAAAAGATCCTCAGAATGTTGCAGTTAAAACGTTTTGTTTTAGTTTAAGTTTTAACGTGACAAGAACTTTATTTGAAATGATTAACATCCTTAAAACGTTCTTTGAATACTAGATTAAAATGTTTTCTTTCAAACGTCATTAGTACGTGTAGGTAATGTTAGCCGATGTTATGGGAGCGTTCCCTGCTAGCTTAGGATACTGTATCATATCGTAAAGTGTTGTATCATATTGTAAAGTGTTGTATCATATCGTATTGAAAGTTAGTATCCTGTCGAATCGAAAAGTATCATATCACTTAGGACAGAATCGTATCGTAGCGAATCGTATCGTAAAGTATTGTATCATATCGTACCATATCATACCATAAAGTATCGTACCAAATTGTATCGTAAAGTTTCATATCGTAAAGTGTGGTATCATATCATATTGGCATGTATAATATCGTATCGTTAAGTGTCGTATCGTAATGTAATGAATGGTATCGTAAAGTAGCGTATCGCGACACATACCGATGGCTTTGTGTTGGGAGAAATGTTGGGTTCAGCATTTTGCCCGAGGACACTGATAGCTGCAACAAAGCAGTAAGCATTTAGCTGTGCTCTTTGTGCGGGATAACGTGCGGTGAAAGGGTCGTTAAAACATAAAAAAACTCCAACAGTGTGATGTAGGAAGTGAAGAGCAGGGACTACGTCTCTTACAAAGCGACTTATTGATTAAAAATAATTTTATTTCTTTTTAAAAAAATCAAAAAGTCCCTCAGACTCTACGTTTGGAGCTGCTTCCATGGCAGAGCTAACTTCTGTAGCTTTCTTCACAGCAGTCTACTTGTTGTTAAAATCACATTTAACTGAAAATTCACATTTTCACTGATGGTGGAGAGAGACACGATGAACGGGAACGCACCGATTGAGTCTGTTGACATTTTCTTTTCCATTCACCATCTTTAAACATTGTCGTATCCGGTGCTGTGTTCTGTTTAATGTTTACTTCATGTGTCGTCTTCAGTTTTGTAGATCTCAGTCACCCAGCTCTTCGTGTTATTGGCTGACCGCCGGGGTCAGCCCTCCGCACGGGTCTGTATGTGACCGACTGATTAACTGACTGAGTGACTGACTGAGTGAGTGATGGTACTTTTAGAGCCGTCGAGAGAGAGAGTTGTGACATCGCAATGGCAAATCATGGAGCATATTGGACCTCTACTGATGCGACTCACTGTCTGTACGGCTCTGGATACTTTGTTTGGGGAGTAGGCGGGGCTGCTCCTCGCACACCTGCTTTCAAACACGTTGTCATCGGCCTCATGAGGACAGAGCGCACGTTGACCTGACGCATTAGTTTTGACCTGCTCTTGTTTAACCTGTTTTTGCTGCACTTTTTCTTCTCTTTTCATTTTATTTCCGTTTTGTTTCTTCAGAGCTCATTGTGAAATGTCTGCACCGTGACTACAGAGATATCTGCGTTTAGATCTATGGGACTTTATCAACAAATGTAGGGGGAAAAAACAACAATAATAAACGTAGTTGTATGTAAACTTATTCAATTTGGGAGTAAATATTAATTAGTCAAAATAGGAGGGTCAAAAAAATGTAGACGATTAGATAAAATAACCAACAACAGGTATGAAAAAGTTAAGTTTGTTTATGCAGAAATATTTAAACATAAATACTGAATAATTCATGTGTGTGTGTGTGTGTGTGTGTGTGTGTGTGTGTGTGTGTGTGTGTCAGCCTAAGCCTTGTGGCTAATAATAATCTGAAGGTACAGACAGTGTAACAAATCAACACTAAATATGTATGTCAACAACACACACGCACACACACACACACACACACACACGCACACACGCACAAACACACACATCCCTGTCAGTCACTTCTTTGGGATTTGTCAGATTTAATTCAGGAATGTTTACACATACACACAGAAAGTTTGCAGGAAGTGAAGGTGAGATTTTTTTATTCCAGAACTAAACCTGCTCCTCTTGAAGTCTTGACCAATCAGAGGCCTCTTTATCCAAGCTGCAACCTCCAGAGCTAATCAATGAAGTCAACTCGTAACTGTCAAAAGCTGCAGTTCCTCTGGTGTCCACTTGAGGCTGTCTCCAGCAGTGAGTCAGTCCCCATAGAGCCCCATGTTAAACTTTACAGCAGAAATAAACATGTTTACAGCCTGGTACAAAAAACAGTTTGGGTCTCTATAGCTCATTTGATGCATCATCAGGGGCGTGGCCTCTTTGAGTGACAGGTGTCTGCTAGGTGTCCCCTCAGCTAACTCAGTCACTGAACGTAACCTCTGGGCCGTGTTTGTGCTGTTGGAGCCTTTTGGAGATTTGTTCATGTAAATATCAGACAGATAATCTGTGTGTGCGCTTTATTGGACGAACAGACCGTCCAACACGTCTGACACACTGTTTTTACACTCAGTCACATTAGTTATTTATTTATAGTTTAGCAGCTATCTGTGTCTGTGCTCACCATATCTGCTTTGTTAGCTGTTCAGTGTTTGTCATACAGTGATTTATTTGTGGCGATCAGCTCTGTGTCAATCCTGTGTCCTTCTGCAGGTTCGTCAGCGTGTTGTCATGGTTTTGTTGATGAGGCCTCGTTAACGATGATGAGCAGCGACTCGTCGTCGGGCTTTTTGCCTGAAGTTTTTTTTTTAAAGATCATTTTCAACCTTGACTGACTAATCGCAGCTTCTCAGACGTCGCTGCTCCACGACGACCTTTGACATCCAGATTAAAACACACTGAGCATGAAAACACTTAAATGCTCTCGTATTTTAACCATTATTATTTCAATTTAAACATGTATAAAATCAAAATTAAAATGAGACAGAAGGCTAAAAAATGTATGATGTAGAAATTAGACGTATTTAAAGATGTTGGTGAAGGGTTGAAGAAGTTAACAGACATCACTTACAGTCACATTTGGACACGGAAAGAAATATAAAGTTTTTTATCCAAACTCTAAATGTAGGCCAGCTCCTGATTCTGACTCTGACCTCCAGTTTGAAGATGAAACAACATGTGAGGCGTTAGTATTTTTAGACGAGCTGCGACCACGACTCTGGATGAAATTAGTTTATGGCTCTGTGAACGTGCACCCCCATCACACACACACACACACACACACCCACAGACAGCCCTGCACCGCTGGCCTCGTCCTGAGCGTCGCTCTGATCAGATGTGATCAGTTTCCGCTCAGCTAGCTCTCTCTCAGCGTGAACACAAAGAGGCAGCAGCATAAATTTCCTCGCCGTGTTTTTCTCTGTAATTTCATGCAGCAGAGCAGCTGCAGGGCCTTTTCCTCCAACATCCGCCCGTCTGTTTGTCCGTCTGAATGTCTGACCACGCTTCAGTCCCAGCTGAGCAGGTCGCAAGATGAACGTCAAGAAGTTCATCCAAATGAAGCTCGAGCAAACGGGCTCTGACGTCCACTAAAAAACAAACAGGGATTAAAGGGACATCATGACCCAGGACGCGACTTCCTCTGTCACTTTTTGCTTGACACAATAAGTGTAACAGAAGCGTCTTTGTGGAGAGGTCGTGTTTTAATGTGCAATAGTGTTATTGGGCCTCTCCCACCTCTGTGATGACCGGCCGTGTGGACCTTTACCTTCAGCTCTTGTCTGATCGAGCTCACCTGAATTTAGAGACTCTTCCTAAGTTCGGTTGGTGCCCTTTTGACTAAAAAATGTTTTGTTACCGGCACAGAAAGAAGAATTGTGTGTGTGTTTGAACTCGGCCGGTAAATGTCCGACAGCTGGAGTTGTTTGAATTCTCGCGACCACGTGTGTTTTTTATGGCTTTAAAGTTTGTTAAACTGACAATCTCGAATATTTCAGTTTCGTTCTCTTGGGCACCCCCTAATGGTGTTATATGGTTATTGCGGGAGGACGCTTCCCAGTTTAACCAGACATCCACGGTTGGCTCCGGTTGTAACTCTTGATTTTCCTGACGGTCGTTTTCCTTTTCAGACTGTTTGCTTCATCTGAGCGTCGAGTTTGTTTCTTCTTCTTTGGATTTTCACTTCTTGTTGAAGTTGTATCTGTAGTCATCCATCTTTTCTTTGTTTGTTCAGCCATAGTAGATTACTGTTTACTCGCAACACTTGCAGAGAGCGGAAAAGCAGCCGCTTAGCTCCGCCTACCCTCTCTGGCAGACCAACCACTGCTGGCTGATGGAAAACGTGTCACTAACTGGGCGTCGCCACAGACACCCAGTCTTTAATAATACTATATACTGCAAATGCAAAGGCTTTCATCAGTGGGCCACAGGCTCAGTCACCATTGTGTTACCTCATTCGGTGACAGATAGAGTCTAAACAGACATTTATTTACATGAAAATCTTTGACATTATTACTTCCATGTATAAAAATGTTTGGATCAACTTTGAATCGGTAAAACAAAAATGTTTTCTTTTATTTCTGAAGTAATGAGAGACAGTGTTTTTCAAATGTTGCACCAAGTCAAAAAGCCAAGACGGTATCATTCGTGTGTGTTTAAAATGTATTGAAATAGTGTTTAAATAATAATTGTATACATGTTTTTATTCCCTGTAGGAGACTGCAACTTATATTCCAGATTTCACGTTAGCATCCTAAAAATGAAGATGTTTCCTTCCTTGACTTTGGCAAACAGCCTCCTCTCCTAGAAATGTAACAACATAGAAAAGCCACAAACATTTAGATATTGAACGTATCGATAAAAGGTTCACTGACAACTTCACTTGTTTTCTGCCAAAATATAAAATCTTGCAGTGCAACGTCTGCTTAGGTTAAGCTCGGTTTACATTTAAACATTAATCTGAAGCTTTCATCTTCTCCTCATCTTCTCCTGGTCTTTTGTCTCTCATGTTTCCTAGGTAACAGATGGTTATTTAATCAATCCAGTCGTCCACACAGGCCGTGGAAAAGCTCACGTTATACTTACGTTAACACGACCTGAAGTGTATCTTTATTTTAAAAGTCTATTTTCTTTGTGTTTTACCAAAGTGAGTCCAGTTTAAATCTCAGACTGTAGCTGAACTCCTCCTGTGCAGACTCGGAGCGCTGAGCTCTGTAAACTCTGCCTGCTGTGTCGACGCTGTGTTAACCAAAGTGCTTTTGTTGCCTGCAGCTGACTACAGCAGAGTCTGCAATCACATTCACACCTGTAATCCACCCCGACTCCCTCGCTGTGACTCCAGTGTAGGTCATTAATGTAGCTTTATTTAGCACTTCACACCGTCATGTAATACGGAAAACAATTGAGTTTCTGGGAAAGAGGACGGAGCAGCGTTTCTCACCTCCCATTAAAACTCGTTTTTTCCATCTCCATCTTTCTTACATCTTCCTTCTTTACGTTTCATTGTCAGTTATTTTTCCTTCTTTCATTCCTCCCTGGCATTTCTTCCCATCGTACTTTTACTCTCCTAAAGAACTACACCTAACACTGGCTCTGTTGTCTCTCCTGTCAGAGGCCCCTGCTGGTCAGAGGCCCCCGTGTTCTGCTCCTTGTTGTTCTGTAAGTGTTCCCTCTTTGCCTCTGCTGGTTTCCTCTGGGCAGCTGCCGGTTTAGTGCCTTGCTCCAGGGCTCCTCTGCGTCTCCCCTCGTTCACTTTCCTTCTGTTTCCTGCTCACAAGTTCCAGCCGGTGTTTGGCTCGCCTGCGTGGATTTATTCAGTGTGTGCAGATTGATCACACTGGTTTGTATTTAACCTACTTAGGCAGAGAGCGACTCGCTAAGCTGAGCCCCCTGCAGGATTTAACATTTCCAACTGTCAGGACGAATTAACCGGCACTAATACCACTTTCATCCCTCGCTGCGTTCTTCAGAGGAGTGACTCACGGCTCTGTGACGGCGAGCAGGACGACGGCGAGCGTCTCTGAGAGTGATTCTTTTAAACATCCACGATGATCAGACTCTGATCTGCTCCCTGGGCTCCAAGAGGAAGAGAAAAGAGTCAGGGTTTGATTTCAGGAAAGACAATCGATAACCTGAAGTGTTTCAGTGACAGGATCCAGGTACAAACAGTGTATTACTTTCTCGTACAAACATTTAATCTTTCAAAAACACATCTTGGTGTTAAATCCGTCTGTGAGGAGACAAAGTCAACAAGTGTGCTCCCAAAGATGATCTCATGCAAACAATATCCATAACTGTAGTGCACAACATATTCAATCAATGTTTAGTGCTCGTACTTTATTACCTTGTGCACAAAACGTATTAGATATTTTATTATTAGACAAGTTAGTTGCACAAAAGATACAGAACATTTTCTAACATTTGCATGATGCATCAATAGACCATTCTGTTATTGCTTAGAGCCGTTTCATGCTCCAATAAGGACTTATGTTGTGCACATTATGTTTCATTTTGTACTGCAAAAGATTTTAACTCTTTAAGAAGCAATAAACTCTCACAGTGAGAAGAAATCAATCACAGAGACGAAGGTTGCATTAGTCTGGATTTAAGAAGAACAACCAATCAGAGCCAGGAAAAGTGTAATGTAGTCGTCGGCTGCTAGGCTAAGTAGCTAGCTCAAACATCCAGTTCATGTAGCTTCTAGTTCAACATAATACAAAGCAGTCTTTGCAGTGTGGGCAGGAACTGAGTTACAAACAGCAGCGTTAGTAGTTTAACTGCATTTTCCGTTCACTTGCTGATAGCACTGCTGTTTTTTTTTGGATGCTGACTGTCACACGACTTGATCAACAAAAGAGCAAAGTTCCACCGTATGGATCTCGTCCACTGCAGTCCAGAAATATAACTGCTAAGGATCAGCGCACGATGCCACCAGATATACAGACGTGTATGTGAAGCGACAGAGGTATTAACATGTAAATTATTAAGGCAAAAAATGTAGTTTGAGATTAGAAAACGTTTAAAACCATGTAACCATGTAACCATGTAGCTATGGGGGTAAAATGAGTCCTTAGACTATCATGAAGATGTGAGGCTGAGTTTCTGTAGTTGGCCACAGTTAGCAGCTTTTCTGCCTGCCTTTGTGTGTTTTCCCGCCTGTTTGATTTTGTGCCCTGCCCTTATTGTTTTCACCTGCTCCCTTGATTGTCTCACCTGTGCCTGATTAGTCTTACCTCCCCAGTGTATTTAGTCTGTCTTCCCATGTCCCTGTGCTAATTCGTGGTCATCTTCAGGCTACCTGTGAAACCGTGGTCGTCTGGATCTTCCTGTTTACTCGTAGCTCCCTGTGTGTTTGTCTCCTGTCGATTTATTTGGAACATTTGTTCTGCCTTTTGGTCTTTTGTTTTATTTAATAAATCATCAGTCTGCATCTGGGTCCTCTCCCTTCTTGTTTCAACTCTATACCGTGACAGTGGGGATTGCGCACTCCGAGACCAACCTGAAGAACCTTTATCAAAATGCCTGTAAAGGCCAATGAGACTGTGGGGGTCCTGCCTTCCTCGGGGACTACAAGAGACCCTGCGCAGTCTCTGCTCCTAAATCATTTTGCTCTTCACCTTGTAAAACCTGATTCCTGTAGGACCCTTGGTAGCGATTTAACTGCCTGCCTGGAGATGAGCTAGCTCCCTGCCAAAGGCGTGCAATGAATCTTCTCTACATAGCGTAGTATAGCTTAGCTAACGTACACCTGTTTAGCAAGTTAACAAGTTGTTTAGCAAGCTAACTAGTAGTGGAATGACACCTGACAAAAAAGAAAAGCTGTCCGGCGGGTCTAACAAAGCTAGCAAAGAGGTGAAGACAAAATATCGTCTGTGCCCCAGTGTCTGCGGGTTTTCACCCCACGATGACTGCCCGGTGTGTGTTGGCATGTTGCATGCTAAAGCAGCACTTGCTAACCCGGAGAACTGTGCACATTGTCTCCATTGTAGCTTATAGCTTGCTACATTTCTCTGATCGGTAGCTTCAGTGTAGTGAAGCTTAATTTAATGTAGAGTAACCGTTAGCTTAGCTCACTACATTTCACACGTAGCCTGCCCAACAGTGTGTTTTTGCATGACACGTATATTAGCCAACACTTTACATTTGGCATCGTTTGAGCTACCGCTGTTCAAACTGTGCAAGAGGCAACAACTTCCTCTGTGTCGTCCTGCAGCTACGTTAGAAATGTGTCCTGTCAGAGCAGTTTATGTAAAAAAGAACACGTGCTTAATGCAGCACATGAGAGGCTGCATGCTTCTATATGTCTGCACAGGAAATGTGAACACAGCATTAGAGTGAATACATCTTTAAAAACAGGAAAAATTGCTTAATAACGAAGACATTTTTGAAATAACCAGTTTGGATTTGACCTGAGAGACAATATTAATATGTTTTAGTCCGAAACAGGAAATTGAGCATCAATATGTACAGATAGATTGATCAGAATCAGAAATACTTAATTAATCCCTGGATCGTTACAGTTGCTTAGCTTAGCTTAGCTTCCCTCTGGGACAGGAAGCAGGAGGACAAACTGTTCTTCTAACTTAATCTAAAGCTTTGAATTCTATTTTTGCATTCAAATTTATATAAACCAGATTTAATTCTGTAAAAACATGAAGCCAAATTCATCTCCCAGTGTTCAGATTGATGTGGAATGAAAGGTTGTTTTAATTTAAATGTCTAAAAAGGCTTTTTGTGGTTACATATGTATGAGGACACAATGAAAGGATTGAACACAGACGATTTTTGTCTTTCTGCATCTTTAATCAGAAGTTTATCGTCCGTCTGCTTCCTGTTCCGTCTGCTCCTCTGGGTCGCACTGGTTCCACCGGTTCCACTGGTTCTCTCTGCCGAGGATTAAAGGTGAAAATAACTTTCCCCCCCACAGGCGCTGCAGACATGCAGAGGGAGGAAACATTAAGATTAAACAACAAAATTAAACATTATAAGCTTTAATTACACACACACACACACACACACACACACTCTCGTTATTTTCACCGAACTGTATAAATTTAAATAAGCTCCTCTCTCTTCCAAATCCAAGAAAAAAACACCTCCATGAATTAAAGATGAGCGTGAAGAGGATTAATTATAGCGCAGTAAAACCTGTAGCTAATGTGCTGCGTTCAGAGCGACACTAATGCTAATGACAGAACCACAAACTGACACACACACACACACACACACACACAGATCTGCTCCTATTTTAGACTTTTACTGCAGGGATTTCATTTATTTCAAGTTTTTATCTGACTCGTGAAGTGACCTCACACTCAGAGTACAGAACTTTATTTTATATTTGTATTATTAGAGCTCTAGTTTCTCAGTTTCTCCACATTTAGTGACATAAAAACCTAATTTACACATAAATCTCTTTAAAAACGACCAAACATTCAGCTGGTTCACATATTTTAACCCTCTTGTTCTAAAGTGAAACTCTGAAGTATAAACTCTCCCTGAGGTCTGATTAAACAAACATGCTAATCAGTGAAATAAAAAACTGATGGTCGCAGGATTTTCTTGATTTGAAGTTTTCGACTTTTCATTCTCTCCGTTTGATTTTTTGATTGATCTCTCGTATGAAGCAACTGCTACAGAAAAACATTCAAGTGTCTTTTACAGCTGTTACATGCGGCCGTTTTGTTTCGGTCCTGTTCTCTCTGCTCCGTCTGCCTGCTGCACACCTGAGTGCAACGAGCGCTCAGGGAGGAGGAGGAGTTATAGAGGTGCAGGGAGCACAGAGGAAGGCACACACACGCTGGACAGCATGTGTGAGACTGGGAATCAGAAGTTTGACTGACCAGTGGAAGTTTAATATGATAACAAATGATCTGTAGACCTGATTATCTTTATAGCACAAGAGCTTGATGTGACTTTAGCATCATCACATTAGCTTAGCATCGTCTTGAACAAGGGTTATGTGTTTAATCCCTGTTCTCTTACACTGGTGCTGGTCTCACAAGGTTATCTTTTCATTTGTAATATCTGTTTAACGACGTGTTTTTTTTTACAGTGTAGAGGAGATCAGAGCCTCTGATTATTCTGAAACACATGCAAACAGTGTGTGTGTGTGTGTGTGTGTGTGTGTGTGTGTGTGTGTGTCTGCAGGCGTCGACCAGTGTAGCCGTGAGGAAACGGCAGCTGTCTGAACGCATCGACACACACTGCAGAGAAGAACACACACACACACACACACACACACACAGATCTCACTGGTTTATTGAGGTTAAATTAATACAAATATTTTGACTGGTTCATCTTTTAAATATCCCCTTCATGTCTCTGTTTTATATCATTTAATTGTATTTGTGTTGTCTGTAACTGAATGTAGAGTTGGGAGATTATAATATAATAACTGCTGTGCTTTCTCAACCTTGGGGGAGAATCTTCAGTGAATGAATAACCCAGCAGAACCCTGAGACTTTCTCTCCTGCTGTTTATTGTAATGAGATTTGTGTGCTGTAGTTTCCTCCTTCAGAGAACAGACGATCACGTCGGTCACGGAGGAACGAAACAAGATTTCTCGAGGGACAAACAGCTCACACGTACAACACGTCGTTCCTGCTGCTTCGGTTCTCAGGCTTCAAAACAATAACAAAAGATTGATCACACTGTAAAGCAGCGTGGGATCATGGGAGTTGTTGTCTTCATCGACCACCATTGCTAGTAAAAATCCATCTCATGTGAGTCGGACGGAAATCATGTTCATAGGAGGAAATAACAACTCATTCTAGAGTCACTGAAGATCCAGGGAACTTTTCCAAGCCTTTACAGTTAGAATCTCGAAGATCTCAGTTTCGTTCTCTTTGGCCTCACCTATGGGGATAAACGGTAATTACGGGAGCACACGTCCCAGATATCCAGACAGTGCTGCATGTGTGACGTCCACGGTCGGCTCCGGCTGTAACTCTTGATTTTCCTGGCTGACGGTCGCTTTCCTTTTCAGACTGTTTGCTTCATCTGAGCGTCAAGTTTGTTTCTTCTTCTTTGGATTTTCACTTCTTGTTGAAGTTGTATCTGTAGTCATCCATCTTTTCTTTGTTTGTTCAGCCATAGTAGATTACTGTTTACTCGCAACACTTGCAGAGAGCGGAAAAGCAGCCGCTTAGCTCCGCCTACCCTCTCTGGCAGACCAACCACTGCTGGCTGATGGAAAACACGTCACTAACTGGGCGCCGCTTGTGACATAGACACCCAGTCCATAATAAAAATATATACTGCAAATGCAAATTATTTACATGGAAATCTTTGAGATTATCACTTTAATCCAAATTAAATTATTTTCTTATTATTTATTATTTATTATTATTTTGTACGTAGAAAACAATGCAGCACGTGGAAAAAAGAAGTCTTGACGGGAAGTCCAGAGGCTACATCGTCTCAGACTGTAGCTGATGGGATCCAAGATTGCTTGGCTTGTGACCATAAGTTGTACATTACTTTTCACAACGCATTGTGGGATACAATGAGTCCACTATATAGGGTATAATAATTCTCACTCGTAATTCAGACAGCTCTACAGAATTCCTTATATCGGACACAGCCACAGAGACAGACGACCTGTCACGCTCAAATTCAGAGTCACCAATGAAGCTAACGAGCATGTCTTTGGACTGTGGGAGGAAGCCGGAGTACCCGGGGGGAACCATTGCATGCACGGGGAGAACATGCAGACTCCACACAGAAAGGCCCACTACGTCTGAACCGGGACACCGCCCTCATAGAAATATATGAGGTAAATTAAATCGTGGTCATCAGTTTTTGAATGGTTCAAGATTGTATTTCAGCCCTGCATTGCCATCAGCATCTTCTGCTCTTCACACTGACTTTTTACCTGCTTTCAACCAAACCTGCTCCAACCTGATTGGCCAAAGTTACTCAAACCACAAAGATCTTGTCCTTTGCCAACAGATTCTGTAGGTGACCTCTTTACTTCTTAAATAACATGTAACTGCCAGCAACATTTAAAGTCCTGTATTTTCCTTCTTTCAGCTGCAATTAGATGATGAGAGTAAAACCAGCTAAAAGCAGGTGAGTTCACTTCGGGGTCGCAGCTTTAATTGTGAGTCAGTTTGTACCTCATTAATATTTCCACAGACGCCTCTGGGACTGTGCGTCCGCCTGAAGGTGAAGTCTGCCTCTGCTCACACAACTCTTCCTCTAACACTGAGTTTTAGAAGCAGACTGTCTGATGAGCGCTGCAGCCCCGAGGTCAGAGCTAAAACGAGATCGGACCTCAGAACGCTTTAATCCAGTCTGACGTCCCGGCAGCCAAATCTGCTCCTCAGACTGAAGAACGAGCCGCTGTTTTTATTTAGGGAGGAAAAAAACGAACCAACGCCTGCAGGAGGTGATGCGTGTGGACGGAGCGAGGACGAGGGGGAGGAGGAGGAGGAGGGGGGTCGCGGTCTGCTGTGACCTCCTGACCTGTTGTCTCAGCGTGAGCCCGGACTCTCAGGGTCAGAAGTTCTTCAGAGGAGGAAACGCCCTCAACGCCACGCTGCAAAAAAACATCCATCTTTACATCTTTGAAGATTTGGGGAGAATTTGTTAACCTGGCTGCAGGGATTCGCTTCCAGTCGCCATCGCAGTTCAACTAATGTCTATCTCCAGGTTTATTTACCGGAGTTTAGTTCGGGAAGCGTTCTGGTTTCTGTTTGTAGTATGTTTGTAGTCAGCGTAGTATTGACCAATCAGGTATCAGCAGGCTTCAAAGGCACTGTTTGCCAATTTTCAGCCTCAGTCCTATCATGCTGTTATGGTAGAAAAAAAATGCAATTTGGCTCTGTGCCTTTGGAGGACGCTATCTGCTTCTCCAACGGGCCCTGGAAAACCTCCGCCAGACTACGTAAAACGCGCCATCTGGCGGAGGCCAGCGAGTTCGCTAAACTACACTTCCTCAATCTAGGACGCCGCCTCCGATGTCATGTCTCGTTCTAAATCGTCAGGTTTGAAATGTAGCCTGCAGACCTGAAGATTTTTTAGACGATCCACCGGTATATTCTGTCCCGCTCTGAGCCGCTGCCTGCAGCGAAAACGATAGTATTTCACTCAAGCGTCTCTCACTGGGCCGTTCCTTTCAGAGGGATGGGCGCAATGCATGCTGGGTGTTGTAGGAATGTAGAATGGGCGAAACCACAAGCTGTTTGTACAACTTTTTCTACAGCTATGGCAATAATTTTAAATATTGCTTCTATCGATTACAGAGAACACCAGCTGTGACTGAATACAGGAATACAATCTGCTGTTGTACCCATCAATGATTTATATTCTTATTAATCTCTATAAACAAACATCTGCAGCAAGTTCAGCTAACAATCTGTTCTACATCAACAATTCAACTTGAGACAAATCTGCTTGATGCTATGTCACGCAAGCCGTTCTCCTGACTTCCTTGAATGCATCATAAATGATGGCTCCGCCCTCCGTCTCATGTTAAAGTAGTGTTCTTCTCCTCTTGAGGACAGACCTGACAAAGCTTCA
This sequence comes from Semicossyphus pulcher, assembly GCF_022749685.1. Taxonomy (NCBI): domain Eukaryota; kingdom Metazoa; phylum Chordata; class Actinopteri; order Labriformes; family Labridae; genus Semicossyphus; species Semicossyphus pulcher. Next base: position 6,448,166 of record NW_027211702.1, read on the forward strand.
TGTTGTTCCTAATCTGCATCATGATGTTGTTCTTTCAGCAAACTGAAGAGCCGTTAATTAAAGTCGATCACAAGAGAATCTGTTTCTGTTTGGGCTTCATCCCGCTGCAGTAAGCCAGAGTGCAGCCTCTGTGTAACTTCCTGTTTACAGTGAGACTGAGACTCAGCACAGACAGATGAACGGGCGCTCCTCCGGGGGATGGGACGAACTGAGAGATGACAGCGTTTATTCTGCAGACACATCTGGAGGGAGAATTTACCTTTGATCTGAACACACGGTCGCTTCTCGAGCTGCTGACTGGACTGTAAACAAAGCAGCGCACGGAGGAGGACGTGTTGGCTGGAGGTGTTGGACGGGGTTAAGTTCAAACCAAACTGGATAAAACAAATTCTCATCTTCTGAAAGTGTAAAAAACATGTCTTAGTTCAGAATGTTGGTGCTGCAAATTGAATATTTTGACTCTAAATACGTAATTTTGTTTTTCTTTGTAGAGTCAAAGCATAAAACCATATCATTACAATTCCACATTTTGTTGCAGGTGCATTCACAACAGCTAAAGCTTCCTGTTTTTTTCCTGAGTTTAAAGCAGTTCCCTTGTGAGTATCGTCATTTTTTACAGCATCCTGAAGGAGTCATCGCATCACTCTGAGGCAGCGTGAGACGAGCAGTGACAGGCGAGGAGCGTACCTGTCCGGACCCCTCTGTTAGAGACAGCTTTATGTAAGCGCGCAGTCTGAACATAATAAACACAAACACAAACAAAGGCTGCAGAGTTCAGCAGAGTCTGTTTGAAAAGTCTGGAAATGTGCTCTTGCTGGAGACAGAATTAGTTCAACTCCAAAACACAGCTAGCTTTTCCACAGCTGTCGACAGCATCTCACAGGCGTCTTCAGTGAGACGTTCAGGTGTCAGCACATCACCAAACAACACCCTGCAGCCCCCTCCATGTTTACTGTCACCCTGTTTGCTGCTTCCTGTTTGCTGCTGGAGAGAGAGCTCCTATTGGTGGTTGATAATATTCCTGTCATTGAAATTCTTTATTTAATTCCAATATAATAAAATGATTGGGGGCAAATGCACCAAAACAAAGTGTCTGACAACATTACGGAAAGGATCCCTACAGAGAGAGACCTTTTTCTTACAGAGGAAGAGACGTTACATCGCTCTCTGCAAACACACCAGACTCCATTGAGAAAACAGTGATTTTATCTTGTGTTGCACATTTTGGGACTTGCTGCTCCACTGCTGCCTTGATCAGTGAGTTTTTTGTGTTAATGTGTGACTTCGATAGATAGATGGTGCCAAGATTGTTTTAACACCACATTTTAACCAGGTGTGGAAAGAAGCCGTTTCTTAAGCCGCTTTCCCATTGGTCCAAAAATACGTTAACACTCAGCGTTTTTGCTTAGTGGGAAAGGTTACAATTCAGACCCGGGTCACATGACTCTGCAGTAGACCCGGGTAATTATCGCCTCGCCTCCGATCGGCATTGATGGGAACACAAAACCCGTGTTGACACGCTCATCTCCGCCCCGTTTCCGGCACGATGGCATGCTCTGTCGGTAACTTCTGTGACTCCTCGTCATGTCTGCTACAAATCCCGCCCGTCTCCCATCGTTCCAAATTTGTCGCCGCCGAGTTTGATAAACAGACTGAATGAGTAATAGACACAGTAAAGACCTAACCACCGTAACACCTTCACTGGTTACTAACTCTGTCTCCGGCGCGTTTGTGACGTCAGACGGGGACGCAGCAGAAAAGAGACCGACAGGAGGATACTTCACTGGCAATGGGAAAAGAGACAATCGGCATTTATTAGCTGGTCTTCCCGGGTCTAAAAAACCTGCATCAACGTGCTAATTTTAGGTGGGAAAGGGGTATTAGTCTGTTAGTGTTAATTGTCGGGTATCTCCTTCCACTGGGAAGGGGGGAGAACAGACAGTGTCCAGGGTGGGTGGGGTCTTCTATAATGCAGGCCGGCCTCCCTGCATGCACAATCAGACCTCTGCTGATGATCCAGAATGCAGCAGCGCGACTGGTCATCAATCAGCCCAAAAAATCCCTCCACTGTTCATATCCCTCCGCTGGCCCCCAGTCGCCGCTCGCATCAAATTCAAACCCTGTTGCTCGCTTACAAATCAGCCACAGAAACGGCTCCTGCCTACCTGAACGCCCTCACCTTTAAGAAGAAGCTGAAGACCCAGCTCTTTATGAACACCTCTGACCTTACTGATGTTGACCTTGTTGATGTTGATGATGCTTCTTTACAGTCTGTGCACTTCCTGCCGACACCTGCGTCCGATCACACTTGAAGCTGTTTGTTGGCTCCTCCTGACTTCGTTCCCTCCTGTCTCCATCGTTGCTTGTGTTGTATTAACTCTCAGATGTTTGTCGCTTTGGACAAAAGCGTCTGCTAAATGAAATTGTAGTTTTGTAACTTTGTAACAGCTGGGAGCCGGCCTGTCCATAGGAGTGCTATATGGTCCCAATCACCGGCTCTGCCGCCTTCAGCACCCGCTGTAGGTGCTTCCTGTTGAGCCTGTCTCAGCCTCCTCATGAAGTCTCTGCTGGGCCTTCCTCACCTGATGAGAGATATTTGTGGATCAGGTGAGGTCAGCGTAAACTCTGAGGAACCTGAAGCTTTCCATCCACTTTACCTCCTCCACTACGTATCCAGAGGGTGGAGTCTTTAATGTGCCTTGATTTCCTGAAGTCAGATATCATTTCTTTTGTTTTTGTCGTGTTTAAGTCCAGGTTGTTGTGGGAACGCCGCTCTGCCTTGTACTGAACCTCCCCTCTGTAGCCTGGACTGGCCTTACATGTAAGTGAACATTTTCAGCTCTGAAATTCCTTGAAAAGTCGTTTGGTGTAAACTCGTCATTAAAAGCCTCTCAACGTCTCCGCGGCAGCAGCGCGGAGGTAAACGAGTTTGTAGCTCGCTATGTTTCAGATCATTAAAGCGTGTTCTCCTGCTGTAACCTCTCGCCGTCACATCGTCCAATCAGAGGATGAGCAAGAAAAAAAACTGTGAGAGAGAGTCAGATTCTCACTTTACTGACATTTAAATCAGGTACATCACACACACACACACCACACACACACACACACACACACGAGCAGTACTTGGCGGTTCACGGTGACTCAGCGTGTCTGTGGGCGGAGCATCTGAGTCACCCTCAAACAAACTACAGAGCCAATAATACATTCCTCCATCCATCTCTCCATCTCTGCACACCTCCATCATCCCTCCATCAGGTTCAGACAAACACATTATTAAAATGATCTTTTTGAATCTTCACTTCGTTGTTAAAGTCAATTATTCTCCTTTAATCGTTTGTTTTATTTACTTGAGGAAACGAGTGAACGAGTGAACGCAGCGTTTCACCTGTGCTATCACAGCGGCCTTTATTCTCTCTCTACTTATTAAGTCAATCACCTAATTAGATTTTTATTTGTTACTTTAATTAATTCATTTACTTCAATGAAAGCTCAAAATCAGCATCAGCTTCATGTGCTCACGTAGAAGGAATTGAGTCTGTTTTAATGGCTCTGGATGTATTTAAACGCAGAGAGACGTAATATGATTTTCAACAACAAAAATGTGGTGATAAATTATAAAACGTCGTCTGATTGGCCGGTGAACCGTTGCCTCAGTGTTTGAATGTTCACACATGTGTTTCACAGTCTCCTGTCCTGCTCGTCTTTTTATTCTCTACCTCTGTTTTTGTTTCTCGTCTGCTTCACCATGGCAACATCCGACCCAAACAGCAAAACAAAGACAGCTGAAAACTTTCACTGGGTGTGTGCGCGCATGTGTGTGTGTGTGTGTGTGCATAAGTGTGTGGTTATGTAACACGCAGTAATTCGTCAACAACAACCTCAACAGAGAGAGAGAAAGGATGAAGGAGAGCGAGGACAGGAGGACCAATCAGAGGGCTCCGTCTCCACACCTGAGCTGAGGCAGGATTTGGTGATAGGGAGGTAACATCAGGAAGGTGTTTACAGGGTTTTTTCAGGAAAGTAAAACTTTATTAACACAGTATCTTCTTAAACACAGCTTACAAATTATTTTACACACATTAAACACATTTTCAAAGCATTCAATAAGATAAAAAGCAAACAAACCCAAAGAGAACACAAAAGAAAACAACCACGCCTCCCTTTAACCTTTGACATGAAAGAAATGCGCCCAGTTAGTGATGCGTTTTCCATCAGCCAGCAGTGGTTGGTCTGCCAGAGAGGGTAGGCGGAGCTAAGCGGCTGCTTTTCCGCTCTCTGCGAGTGTTGCAAGTAAACAGTAATCTACTATGGCTGAACAAACAAAGGAAAGATGGATGACTACAGATACAACTTCAACAAGAAGGGAAAATCCGAAGAAGAAGAAACAAACTCGACGCTCAGATGAAGCAAACAGTCTGAAAAGGAAAGCGACCGTCAGCCAGGAAAATCAAGAGTTACAACCGGAGCCGACCGTGGACGTCACACATGCAGCACTGTCTGGATATCTGGGACGTGTGCTCCCGCAGTTACCGTTTATCGCCATAGGTGGCGCCAAAGAGAACGAAACTGAAATCTACGAGATTAATAATCTGAAGATGTAGTTTTCGACTTGGAAAGTTTACGCCCCCTAAAACCTGAACAACTCAGAAAGTAGGAGAAAGTTTTGGTACCCGACGTAAAAAGCTGAAAAGGTGCTGACAAAAGTAAATGTGTTAAAGGCATGGAGCTTTTTATTATTTCATGTATTGCAGAACAAATTTTGCTCACATGTGTTTTAACTGTTACTTGCTGTACACACATTAACTTACTTCTGAGCAATTGAGCAAATTGTCTTGTATTTGTATTTAAGCGCATGAACACATGAAGTCAAGAGAACGTCTTCCCAGTTTCAGATCTCCGAGCATTTGGGCAGCATGTGAAAGCAAGGTTCAGTTATTCTGCACACCTTACCTGCTCTATAGCATGCATTGTTTTGAGATGACAGATCAACATGTATATAAAGACTGCCCGGTTACCAACAAATGTGAAGAAAATTAGAAGTGACCTTGTTTTCGAAGCGTCACAGAAGCTAAAAACACGAGCTGAGCAAGAAGTCACACACAATAAAAGTCGAGCTTTGTTTCTACTTCATCAGACTCATTAACTCCTGAGATCGTCAGGCTGCTTGACAATTTAATTATTCCTTTACCTTTTTCTTTCTGGTGGCATTGTAAACAGTTTTTCTTCAGCTGTCCTTGTATCTCGTCTACTCTTTCTTTGCAGTCTGTGTGTGTTGTATATGCACCCATGCTTTTACACAAAAGAAGTTTCTAACAGATAAATTAAGTTCTTTATACATTTGTAAGTTTGCAATTCAAAATCAAGTATTTGGCAAAGAGTGCGGAAAGTCCTCTGCTCTCCAATCTCTACCCCACCTTGCCTGGACTATTTCCTGTGTGGGCGGAGCCTCTGAATCCTGTATCAGACTCAACATGTCTGATCTGTGTCCCTGGAGGTTCTGCAGCAGTGAGATCCTGCAGTCGCTCTGACAGCTCAGGACATGACACTATCACTGCAGACAGAGGAGGTGAAGCAGAGTCTGCTGTCAGTCAGCTGCTGTCACACACTCACATCTCCTCCTTCCCTCAGATCCTCCCTGACGTCCACCATGTTGTATCGTTTCTCCCCCACAGACCGGCTCACATCAAGACACCCACCGCCACCTCAGTGTGACATGGAGGCGCAGTGTGACAGCTCAGGGGGCGCCGCGCGGCCTCTGCAGCGCCGCAGGTGAGTCTCATGAATATTTAACGAGGCAGAAAGAAGGAAGACGCCTGACTGGACTGGACCACTTTCCCCTCCAGGTGTGGGGGGGGGGGCGGGCTCAGAGCTGGTGAGTTGTAGCGGTCTGACCCGGGGTCAGCTTCAGAGCAGGAGGCTGAAATTAATCTTATTTACATACACATGCACGTCTCCCTAAAGTACGTGTGTATTTATTCATGTGAGAGCAACATGTCTCAGAGCAGATCATCTTCAGGTGGATTCTTTGTTGGATGAACAAACGATTTGAAACAGGAGACAAGAGTAAACATGTTTATTTCTGCTGTAAAGTTTAACATGGGGCTCTATGGGGACGGACTCACTGCTGGAGACAGCCTCAAGTGGACACCAGAGGAACTGCAGCATTTAACACTAAATTGGCTTTATTGATTAGCTCTTGCTGTCACATATTTCTGACCCTTTTCATTTGACTAACGCAGTGGTCTGATGTCCTCTGTGTCCCAGATGATCTGATCGGAGTTTTATGTCTTGATTTACACAAAGAAAATTTGAGATCATTTTAGATTTAAAGATCCAGATTTAACTGAATTCCAACATTATTCTTGACTATTGGGTGGATGAATTTTCCTTTTGAATAATGAACCCTTGAAGTTTTCAAATTGGCCGTGTATTTGAAATCACACAACTTGAAATTGTGGAAAAGTCCCAGTGGGTTAATTCAGACTGTATAAATTCAGATCTAGTTGTATTCAGAGTTAATCAGTGTTTTATTTAGTGCTGATTTAATTTAATAAGCGGTCCGTGTCGCTCCACCTGAACTCTCTCTACTTGTTCATGCGGGTATCAGAGTCGCTGAACCAAAGGTGCTATAAGTAGGAGGAGTTCTGTTTTGCGAGAGGAAAATAGACTTAAAAGTTCCAAATAATAAACAGTGTGATTGTTAATTGTTACGGACATTAAAACACACTGCGTTCATTTGGTATAATTTCCTTTATTTTTTAAAATCGAAATAAATATCACAGAACAAAAAGTCATCACAAAGTCTGTTTTCCAATATGAAGCCGCCCTAGTATTTACCTAACGAGCCCGACCGTCTTGGGCCAAACTGGTTGCACCTTGGCTGATCTGGGAAACCCAACTGGGGTCCTTCTAATTCCTCAAGGCCCTCCAAATGGGTTATCACCAATGGACCAATGAAGGGCCCTTGATGGGCTCTACTGGGCCAGTAGTGGATGACTGTAGCCCACATGGGACCCATCCAGTACCCATGCTTGTTGTCTGACTAGAATGCCCATTCCTCGTCCTTGTACTTTCTTATGGGTTGACACCAATTCACTCTGAGCCCAAGCCAGCTGAAGCCCAGCCAACCTTATCTTTATAGCTATGATTAGCTTTAAGTTAGCATTTTAATAATAAAAATAGGAGGACATGGAAATCATTAGATGCTTTCATACGTCAGTTATTCATCAGTAAGTAGAAATGTAAAGCCTATATTATTTTAATCTTATGTTTTTATTTTGAAAAGTTCAGTAGAGGGTCGAAGAGTAAAAAGTCTCTTCGGTTTGAACCTCTCAGAGTCTGTGTGTAAAACGTGTCATGCAGCAGCTGCAGTGAACGTCGGGCTGAATATTTCTGAGCTGAAAACATGTAAAACTACAACAACAGGCGCTGACGTTCACTGTCAACACTCATTTAATCACAAACGTCTTTATTTTTAACAAACAGAATCATCAGAGAGCAGAAACACAGAAACAACAAGACGGCGAACACACTAATACTGCTGCGCACACACGCGCGTGTGTGTGTGTGTGTGTGCCGAGGTGTGGGTGGAGGGGGTATTAGTCACCAGAAATGGCACAGAGCCTCTCTCTCTCTCTCTCAGTAAGTGGGTCACTCCATCTGGAGCAGAATATGGAAAAACAGCAACACAACGTTTTCGAGCAAACGCTTCAACACAAAAAAAACATAAAGTCAGGAGGGAAAACCAGGAAAACACGAGCTGAGCGGCCGGAGGGGTCACCTGCTACTCCTGAAATTAGCTGGAAATTAGCGACATTATCAAAGAAGACACGTGATTTTATCCTTTAAATGCCCGTCATGCTTCATGGAATTCTGCGTTATAAATATGAGGGCTTTAAATTCTTAGAGTTAGTCTGGAATAAGTCTTAAGTCAGCGTTACATCTGAAATATTTATCACCAGTCAGCTTAAGGTTTCCAGCTTCTTTCTCACAGTGGAGTTTATTCAACGAGAGTTTCCTGCTTTAAGTTTCTCACTAGACAACGATGAAGTTCTTCTGATTGGCCAGAAAAGAAGTGGTATGTTTTTGACAGCACCGCCATGTGACCATTTACATTTTGTCTTCTATCTACAGATCTGTGAGAGGAGAAGCAAAATGTTTATGTTGGACACCCAAAGTATCAGTTATCTCTACATAAATGTGACTAAAAGAAAAAATCTCAGCACAGATTCCCTGATTGCTGATTTAGATGCAGCTTCCAACTGCGTCTTACACCGTGTCCTAACAGCGTGAGACAAAAGCGAGCGGCAGCGACAAAATCAGTTTGATTCCATTGTTTGTTATTCGAGCGGAGCTCTTTTCTGACCCCGACACCCTGTTTCTATTTTCCTTCCTGTCGCTCACGTAGACGTGGAGCGGTTAGTTCATGAAGTTCAGAGGAGGAGTTACCTGTATGATACCTCCTTCACGTCTTCTGTGATAGTTGCGGCCTAAATTGTCTGATTTCAGAGCAGATTTTAGAAGGAGTTGTTGAATGTTAGCCGATGTTATGGAAACGTTCCCTGCTAGCTGGGCTGTTGGACGAAGCCACCGTTAGTTCATCCACTGATTTGCAGACGTCCATTTTGAAGCCAGTTTAGTAATTTGGTTGTTGCCATCTTGGATTTTTGGAGCCAGAAGTGACCATATTTGGTCAAGAGGATGGAGCTGGAGAGAGGTTTGCAAAATCAATTTTATCAGCTCATGCTAACTTGGGCTAGCTTTGTTATTATTTGGGATGCTAATTTACCCTAGCAAAAAACATCCTTAAAACAAATCATACCAACTGAAAATCTGAACAGCTCACTCCTCAGAGTGTCTTTTAAACAGGACATATTTTTTCAGATTGAGGTCATAGCAGCCTGTCAATCACAGCTAGCCCCGCCTTAAACCCTCCCCTGCTTTCTGGTCTCTGGGACTCTAAATGGGAGCATCACTGACTAAATGAACATCTTGCTGTGTTGAAAGAAGTAGGACCGTTTTCTCATAGTTTCTCTTAGGGGAGTTGCCCCCTGCTGGCGGTTAGAGAGAATGCAGGTTTGAGACACTTCTGCATTGACTTCACTTATTTTTTTTGGGCTTGAAAATGGCACATCGGCAGGCATGTCATTTTTCTGCCAATATTTTCCACCGGTAAAATAACGCTTTAGTTCTGCCTAAATGCTCGATGATTCCCTAAAAAAGCTTATGGTAATGCTACGACATTAACTCGGTACAAGTGTGCGCGCACCGCCTGCACCACACCTCTTCTGTGAAGCGTGAAGAAGAGTGCAAGATGTCTGCGGTATGCCAGTTTCCATAGCTTCCATAACAGACGGTGAGGTTGATTTCACTTTATGTATTTGTTCTGTGCAACAGGTAAAATCTGCCCTAGTTGTGGCTGTTGTGAGGATTGTCTCAGGGAGAACATCAAGCCGGTCTAAGTTTTACATAATCTCAGTTTAAGTAGTTGTTATGTAGTGTTATGTTAGTGTTAGTGTTAGTTCTGCATCTGCCAGTGGGCCACTACAATAAGAGTATAGGCATGATATGAATTCCACCACAGGGGAGACTCGATGTTCTCTGCTATTAGGTGGAAAAAGACATCTGCCTAATGTATCGGTATCAAAATCTGCAATCGGCAAAAAGGGATGGAAAATATCGGCATATCGGCAAAAGATCCAATATCGTGCATCCCTAGTTTAAAGGGTTATTTACTTTTTGGTTATGAGACTCACTTGTGAAATTCAGCACTAAATTTGCAGGTTATAATCCTTAAAGTATTTCTAAGAATAAAAAGGCCTGACTGAGCTCCTCTGTGGAGCTCTCTGTCGTCTAATTCAAGGTTACGCTGAAGGCCGTTAATGCTCCTGAGGTTTTCTGGACTGTCCTGCAGCGTGTGTTTGACTGATAACAGAGTGACGGATCTATCATTGAAGGATCTCCATAAATACTGTCATTAACTCGGAGGTGACTCAGTTCAACTCCTGATTCAACAGCAAAACAAACGTTTACCTGTTGGTCGCTGTTACGTCCAGCTGAATCTCAGGGTTCAGTCTTGGTTAAAGCTCAGATTGTGAGTTCATTCATGCCTCGAATCTGCAGTAAAAGGTTCAGTTTATCAGTCCTCTAAAGGATGTTCTGTTTTAAGAAACTAGAGTTAGATTCATGGAGGTAAGGTGCATACAGTCTGTGTTTATGAGTCAACATTTCCTTAAACCCCCTGTATGAGTTCCCTCTGACACACGAGGACCTCTTCAGTGTGTCATCAGATAACCAGACTCTGTTTCACTGAGTCTCATTGCTAATCATTAAAAAATGGATGTGAAACAGTCAATATGAAAGGTAAGAAAGAAAAGCAATAACCACAACTGGTTAACAACAATGATATATAGTATATATAGAAGAGTCATCTGCTGCTTCAGTCCTGCTGCTCTGATTCACCGACAGAGAAATCACTTCATCCCGGTGACTCATCGATGAGTTAAAACCTCGGAGGATAAATTGATCAAACACACCACAGCCAAAAGTCTGAGGACGGCCTTATTCACATCCTTCAGTTTACTTTGGGTCTGACTATATTTTTCCTGCTGGGTTATTTCTTACTCTGAATTTCACTCATTGATCAAAGAAATTAACGCATGAATCATCGTCTAAAGTCAAGTTCTGCTGCTCGCTCGCTGAGAAGAGCAAACAAGAGATCATGTTCCTCTCATGATAGCTTCTCTGCATTACAGAGAGTTTACTCCACCTGCCACCTGCCAAATGCAGGTAAAAAATCCATGTTGGTGAATAAAATTAATAAGGCTCGACTCCTCTCTTTAACTCTTTAACTACCATCACTACAACACATAAACTGTAAGATAACGTTTAGCTTAGCATCGACTCTGTGGACTGGTATCAGCATGCAAACATAACGTCATTTTCTGTATCGCATTTTTTGGATTGACCCTCACTGCGCACCGTTTCTGTGCTTTTGCTCACTATTGCTGTGTCTCAATCCAGGGGCTGCATCCTTTGAAGGCTGATTTCATCACAGCAGCGCGTCGAAGGCTGTCCCATTTTGAAGGCTCCTTCAGATGTGGCCGACAAAAGTGTCCTCCGTTCCCGGGCCACAAAGGAACCATCAGGTGCGTCCTTCATGGCCAAATGTATCCCGAGATTTATTGTGCACCAACTCAAACAAGATATTGGACTCTTAAGCGGACGAGTGATACACTTTAAATATAAACGTTTTTGGTTTAAACTCAATCGAAATTCTAGAGATTCAAATGTTAAAAACACGAAGGGGCCTTGAAACAAATTATCTTTAAAATAACAGGTTAAGTTAGGAGACTTTAGTTATGTTAGCTTAACTAGCTGTTGCTAGGTGACAGGAGTGGCGAACAGCTGGTGCTGCAAACAGGAAATCCTCAGTAGACCAGGTGGTATCATTTCAATTCGGCCTTAGCGTCTACACAGGCTACGAATGACGCATCCTCCGCAGCCTGCATCCTTCAAAGGATGCAGCCCCTGAATTTAGACACAGCTAATATTTAGTTAGCGGTGATCCAGCCTGGTGCAACCTTCCCGCTAACCGGGGAAGAGAGGCCAACTTTTAGGAATGTGGCAGCCTTTATCCGATGTAAAACAACCCAAAAGGAAGAATGAAGATCAGGGAGGAAGTACGGCAAAAAGAAAATTCACAGAGAAGTGGCGCTTCATGGATAAGAGGGTGAGGAGAGATTGGCTTTTGTAGGACAGCAACTCTAATACAAGCTGCAGCATTAGCTGCAGGTACTTCTACTTCACTTTAAAAAGCCAGTTGATGAGTTTGGAGTCATTGCATTGTTTTAAATGACATTAATGCAGTTTTTATGGCCGGTTAAAATATTTTAGCTCAGACATAGTCAGTTAGACCAGATCGTTCATTTTGGACTCTGCCTACAAAGCTCTTCATGGTCATGCACCATCTCATCTTAAAGAGCTCGTCGTGCCATGTTTCCCCTCGTGAACTTCTGGTATTCAGGCCTGCTTGTGGAACCTAAAGCCTCTCAGAGTAGTATTGGAGCTCTGTCTGTTTGCATTCATGTCCCATAATGCATGTTAATATCTTTTATGTGCTCTCATCTTGCAGCCTCCTGTGGATCGTTGTTGCTTGTTGCTGTGGGCCTGCTTGACTCCCACTGCTACTATTAATATTATTAGTCATATTTCTGATCTTAGTTCTTGGTGTTATTGTTGCTGTGCATCTCTGTCTGAATCTCCCTTCTGTCTTAACCCTGCAGGTTGAGGCAGACGGCCGTACACCTGTGAGTCTGCTTGTGGTGTCAAGTGCATGCTCCTTAATTATAATGATATGATTTTAAAATATGTACTTATAGATATAAATTTAAAGAGATCATTTTTTTTAATCAAAAAGAAAGTTTCTCTCTGAACACCTCCATGCAGGTAGAGGAACTCTTCTTCACATTTGGTTAAAACTATTTTCCTATCACTCGTGCAGCACACATCAAAACCACCTGTGTGACCATCTTTTTTTCATGTCATATCATAATTTAAGCATTTTGATTTTTTTTTATATAGAGAGGTAAATGCCCAGAACGCTTTGACTAAAATTGAATGTTCAAAGTGTAAATTTTATGTAAAAATAAAAATATAACACGTTAAATTAGAAGAATGTTGTATAAAGTAATCACTTCAGTTTTTCACAGATGGAAATACATTTTAATATGTTGTTTTCTGAATGCTTTTATGTTCTCTCTAAAGATGTCAAAGAAAGACAAACGTGTGTGGACATGTTTGTTACCTTCGATGAGGTTTTCGCATTTTTACTGTAATTACAAAAATAACTAAATCGCTTCTTATGGGAAATAAAAACTCAGAAGTTCTGCAGGTAAAATATTTTTTTGGGATTCAATTGCCTTTTTCATTTTAAAGCACAGACTGTATAAAAAGATGGCCGACATTAAAGCTCCCCAAACCCTCTCTAGCGCCCCCTGCTGACTGGCTGCAGTATAGGTCATAAAGCCCGCCTCCTCCATGTTAACAGATGGGACATGAGTCAAACTATAAAATCAAAATACACAACAAATACATTTTTCTCAAACATGGTTTCTGTCATTATAGTTAGTTCTTATCCTGCTGATTTATGTCCAAGTGTTCATTTTTCTGACAAGTTCACTTTTAATTAATTATTTGATGCTATGAAAAGGAGGCGTGGCCTCATGATTGACAGCTCAGTTGACAAATGGGGCTCCTGCAGCGTTCCGTTCCCGAGTTGCAGAGTAGAGGAGGAACTGCGAGAGGAGACCTAACTACACTTTTTTGGTAAATGTGTGATTTGGTTAGAGGAAGGGGCGGGACTAAGTTACCGCGGCTCCACCCACCGAGCTCTACTGCGCAGCTCCAAAAGACGTCACCAGTGCAGTTGGCAGCGCCTGCCTCGGGGGTATTTTGGCTTCACTTTTGTATAATGAGACTAGACGGAGACGCCTCGTCCATCTTGGTATACAGCCATTGTTTTAAAGTGAAAACAAAACCAGGAACTTCCTAATAAGGAAGTGTGTGATGGTCTTTGTTATTGCAGTAACCCCTTCTCAACATGAAACCAACATCTGTTTTACCTGAATATTCAAGTTTTAACACAAAAAAGTTTTTTGTCCTTTACATTAAATTTTGTATGCCCTAAACTGATTGCAGGAAATTGCACTTTATACAACATGAATCCATCTCTGAATTTAAAACCAGGGACGCAGCAGCAGGTGAATATTTCATCACTTATATTTTGACACAAACATCTCAACACAGCAGAACAGTGTGAAGGAAATAAACACACGTTTTAAACAAAAGATACATGTTCATAATAAATAAAGACATGAAGTGTCTGATCGGGTCAAACATCTTGCACACAAACAATCGTTTCAGAAAATTAATAACGATTTTTATACATTTGTACAAAAATAGACCCAGAGACTGAAAAAGTCTCCTTCAAGTTAAAAAAAATAAATATTTGTTGGATGATCGCCGACAGTATATTTGCAAGTCTCTCATATCAGTTATCAGCACATTAAACGGCCGTTATCAGAAGAAAATATTATTGTATTTTTAAACCTGGGCCCTATTTTCACATATTTTGGGGTCATACCAAAACTTGGAATTGCTCCAGTACATGCTCGGACTGTAATATCTGCAGCGTAATCATTGGAGCATATGTCCCCTATAAGTTGTTGTGTTTCCACTGACAGGCTCAGATTGTTATTCTAAGTGTGTGACAACATGACAGAAAGGATCCCTACAGAGATAGACCTTTTTGTTACAGAGGAAGATGATTGTTTTAACCACAAACAGACGTTACATCGCTCTCTGCAAACACACCAGACTCCATTGACAAAAATTGTCATTTTACCTTTCAGAACACAGGAGTTACTGGTCTACTGCTGCCGCGAAAGTCAGTATTATTATATTAATATGAGACATTCGTGTCTCTTTAATGCTTAGTTCAGATCCAACACGATATTTTTGTACAAGCAATAACATAAAAAACAATGTACAAACGGAGGCAGCAGTCGATAAGCATCTCCTGTTTTCTGTTAGTTTAAATGAATGTTTCTGTCAATGGAGTTTGGTGGCTCTGAAAATGAAGATCGAACGGCTGTTTGTGTGCGTCTTCCTCTGTAACAAAAAGGTCTATCTCTGTAGGGATCCTTTCTGTAATGTTGTCAGACACGTAATAATAACAATCTGAGCCTGTCAGTGGAAAAACAAGAACCTTTAGCCGATGTACTTTTATCAGGTGCAATCGCCCCAAAGGATTACATTGAAGCCATTGCAGCCTGTTCCACAGCTGTCGGCTGAAGCTATCTACAAGAGCTATTCTAAAACCTTTAGAACTTATTAGTTATTTAGACCTCAAATGAAATGTAACATAGGGTCCGGGTCTACAAATACCAGAAATATCCTTTATGGCATTTTCCAGGGAGGCTACATCACTCTCTTCAAAGCCACCAGACTCCATTAACAAAAACCTTTATTTTAACTAAATTTTACCCGTAGGAACGTGGGACTCACTTCTCGACAGCTGCCTCAATTGGATTGTGTTTTTGTTTGTAACACAAATATTGTAATAAATCCGACCCAATAACACTTCAGTCATACAATGAAAAACAAACTGATCGTGGCAGCAGTGGACCTGCAAGTTAAAATTACTGTTTTTGTAAATGGAGTCTGGTGGATTTTTTAACCAGAAACAGATGATTCATCGCTCTCTTCTCTATTGATAAAACCTTACGTTTAAGTTGAGTTAAAATAGCTGATTTTGTTTATCCTCTGAGTTTGTCACACACGTACTACCTCGTAATTTTCTTTTGTCTCAGCCTAATCAAACCACGACCATTTCGCAACGTTAACCTGGTGCTTAGCACTGTAACGATGACAACAAAGGTAACTCAAACTGTGTTCATATATTGTATCAAAGGAGCCGTTTAATGGTCTGATAACATGCTAAGCGAATGCTCATTTGTTGTTCCAAGCTCAGTTAAAACCGTACCATGAAACAGACGTGCTGACTGGTCAGTAAAGTCAGTACAAAACGAGTTCAGAAATAGAAAGAGATCAATAGATCCTCACTGCAGGAATAACAACACATTTACTTTATTTTTCTGTCAAAGGAATTTTCCACTTTACTAAAATTAAAAATGCCCAACCTGTCATCCTTTGCTTTAAAGAGAGAAAATCTGACAGATCATGTCCAGTAATCGAACAGTAATGCACTGTCAAAAGTAACACATTACAGAACAGGCTGCTCTCTGATTGGCTGGCAGGTGTCTGTTATCATATTATATCGTATCATCACAAAGAAAAGTTTAAATGAGAGCTTAAGGTGCACTAAACTGCAGCTAACCATTGCAACAGTATCGATGCTTCAGTCACCCCGAGCTGTCAGCTCACTGAGAGGCTTCTACCTTTTAAAGGGCCTCAGGATCCTCCTCAAATACCTCTACAGCTCCTATGTCACTTAAGGAACCTTTTCAAGAACTTAAGATCCCCTTTAGAGACTTTTACTACACCCCCTCTTTAACCTCCTACATGACCTCTGTTACCCTCAAGGTCATCAGAAATCCTGTCAGGAACCTCAAAGACCTCAAGGACCCTAAAGCCCAATTTACACTGCCAGTTCAAGGTGGGATTATTACGCCTCTGTTACGTTTCATCTTCTATGTAAAACGCACGGAGGCGGAATGGTGGGGCGAAGTCGAGCCGGCATCAGAGGTAGCAACAGAGGCGTAACAGAGGCGTAACAGCGGAGCCGGCAGGGCGGAACAGCGCTGTGTGTGCGTTATGTTTGATAACAGCACAGCTAGGAGTGCATTATCCCTCATATACACTTTGTTTACATTTGGGATCATGGGTTTGGCCTTCAAATTCATGTTTCTTTTCTCAGCTTAGTTATTTGCTATTTGCCTGTTTGCATGTTTTTTACACCGTAAAAAATTATCAGTAATTTAGTTTTAAAAAATCCCAAATTAAAAAAAACATTTCTTCCAGGTTTTTATGTACAGTAGAACCAATATAAAGAATATAATTTCATGTTTCCCTCGGCTTCCAAAGCAGCTAAAAATAAAATAAAATTTAATGTATTTCTAAGGAATAATACTTGTTGATCTGTAAAAGCCAAAAATAAACAGGTATATTAAGAACATTAGAATTATCAAAATAATAAATATTATTCAATCCCCGTATCTCTTTTGCACAGTAAAAGTAAAGAAGATATAAAACACGATCATCTGCATTTATGTTGCAAAAAGTTTCTCCTGCCATTAAAGATGTGAACAATCAGTCAAATACATGTTAACTACAAGAATCTCTCTTTACACCATGTTTTTATTGAACACGCCGGCTCCGTGTTTTTCCACACTCAAAGCATACACAGACGTTCTCACGGGCGGGTCTGGGATTTAACTTCTCCATCAGTTTTAGCCGTAAAGATGCAGAAAAAGTGAAACTTAAATAAATAAACAGGTAGCCGGAAAAAAAGAAACTTCAAACTCTGATCAAAGTGTTGTTTTAAAGGTTTAACATCCAGCAGCTACAAAGATACAAACAAACTGATTTTAACCGACCGCCTTGTAGCTTCAGTTACAGACATGTGAAGATGTTACAGTAGTCAGGTTACATAAACAAGAGCTGCGTGTGAGGCGTTCACAAGCGTTTCTCTCTGAAAACATAAATTAGGGCAAGAAAATTCTACAGACTGACTTTGAAACTAAAAGTAATCTGATTACTCAACTCTCCTTTCCACATAAATTACATTTAAAGTATGTTGATTTCGTTTTAAGATCTGTTCTTAACTCTGCTTCAAATACAATTCAAAAATAATAAACTTCATACTGTGAAAATGTCATTTTTTAAAACCATGTTTTCACGATTAAAATCCACTTCAAACATCGAGTTTCCACCGTTTCCAGGACAGTTTATCCGCTGAGACGACGTGAATACTCTCATTTACTGTTCAGCTGTACAAAAGCTTGTGTTGGAACTCTGTCAGTAAACGTATTACACACATGAACGTGTCTGTTCACAAACATAAACACCTCTGAGAGTGTCAAACTCTGGTTCTTGACAGTCTCTTTAATTTGAATCTGTCACCATTCATTTTTAAATACTTCAACAAAATTCATATTTGGCGGAGTTTGAATTTTGCCCATTTTAGGGATTTATCCGTCACCCCTTTCCTCTCAGCTCCGCCCCCTTTTGGCTGTATGATTGACAGCGGTTTACGGGGCTACATATCCCGATGACATCCACCTGTCGAGTTGAGGCGCCATTAGCACATCTTCTCTGCCCGCGCTGACCGAGTCTGCGAGCGAAATGCTGAAATCTGAAAGTAACAACTCGTCCTCTCAGGTTATTCTCACATCCTCGTCCTCCTCAGCAGCTGGAGTCCTCGCTGCCTGTGCCTCCCCCTCCTCCTCCCCGAGACTTGGCGGCAGCGGTCGAAGCGACGGCGATCTGGCAGCCGTTGGTGACATGACTCATGACCTTCTGTTTGAGCTGAGCGACCTGCTCCCGCAGCATGGCGGCGGTGGAGGCCAGGTCCGAGTTCTGACTCTTCAGGACCTTCACCTTCTCCTCCAGACGTGAGATCCGCTCCAGCTTACGTTTGCGGCACTTGGACGCCGCAATGCGGTTACGGAGCTTCTTGCGTTCGGCTTTTATTCGCTCCTGCGTCTCCAGGTCGATCGGGGACAGAGACGGCGGGGAGGTGGGGTCTCCTGGTGGGTGAGGAACCTCAGGGACGGTCTGAGGGGCATCCAGGCCACGAGCATGGGGCTGAGGGGCTCCACCGCCACCATGTCCTGAGCCGCTACCGTACCCCATCTGCGCTCCAGAGTACGCCATCTGGCCCGGGTTGTAGCTTCCGAGGTTGGTGTAGACGGGCATGTCTCCCCCGGACATCAGGCTCCTCTGGTAGGACGCCTGCAGGGAGACGGTGGAGGACGGGGGCGGGGACATGGGGCTGCCTCCCACCAGCTGGTTCTGCTTGTGAAGGTCAGCGAGCGCTTTGACAAAGCCATCAGCGAATCCTTCTTGCTCGTTGGTGGCCTGGTTGCGGTACATGAAGGGGTTGGCGGAGTTGGGCACAGGGCTGGTGGTGACCAGTCCCTGGTTGGACTGGATGATCAGGTGCTCCAGGTCCGGGGACGACAGCTTCAGCAAGTTCATGTCCGCAGAGGCTGCTGATGCCATCAGGGAGCTGTTTCCGGCGAGCCCCAGGTTGTTGTGGTGCCCGCCTCTCCCACTGCCGGGGTAGTGATGACTGCCCCCCATTGACATGGCCTTCTTAGTCATCAGCATCTTGTTTCCCTGGTAGCGCTCGTATTCTGCGATCTGGCTGAAGCCGGGGACGGCGGGGGAGTCATCGTGGTAGAAAGGAGTCTCCATCTTGGTCGTCATTGACAAAGAGGCGTCTCAGAGGGAATCTTCATAATCAGATTAACCTGAATATCAGAGGGGATAAAAACCTTCCACTGACGTCGGCGGCTGGAGGATGACGGCAGGACGGAGAGAAGAAGAGAAGAGACGGAGTGCCTGCAGGGAAAGCAAACAGATCTGTGAGATGAAGAGGAGGACGAAGAGGAATTAAAGATTACTAAAGTGCAAACTGGGAGGTGCTGCTGACACTACTGATACTACTGCTGTCTAAATGTGTGTGTGTCTGTATTTCTGTATATGTTGTGTGTGTGTTTTAAAGTGGGAGGTGAGACTGAAGACAAATATCCTGCTGGAAAATAATGCTCTAGTGTGTTTAGTGTTACCAAAGACCATATCTAACACTGTGTGATGTGGTTAAACGCCCTGGAAAATGCTTTAAAGGGTATTTCTGGTATTTTTAAACCTGGACCATGGTTAACATGGTTTAACATGGTTTAACATGGTTTGGGGTCTAAATGAAAGTTTTATAATAGCTTTATAATAATGGCTGCAACATAATCCTTGATGGATCAAAGGTCGTCCACTAAAAGTTCGTGTTGTTTCCACTGACAGGCTCAGATTGTTATTCTAAGTGTCTGACAAAATTACAGAAAGGATCCCTACAGAGATAGACCTTTGTGTTACAGAGGAAGATGCTCAGAAACAGTCGTTACAGCTTTGTTTTCAGAGCCACCAAACTCCATTGACAAAAACAGTAATTTAACCTCACTGACAACAGGAGATGCTTATCTATTATTGACTCCATTTAGACAATGTTGTGTGTACAAAAGAAATGTCTATGATTTGAACTAACCATTTAAAAACAGCAATGCATCACAATAACATAATCAGCCTAACGTTTCCTTTCAGCAGTAGACCAGCAACTCCTGTGTTCTGCAAGTTAAAATCACTGTTTTTCTCAATGGAGTCTGGTGTGTTTGCGGCGAGCGATGTAACGTCTGTGTGTGGTTAAAACAATCATCTTCCTCTGTAACAAAAAGGTCTATCTCTGTAGATCCTTTCTGTCATGTTGTCACACACTTAGAATAACAATCTGAGCCTGTCAGTGGGAACAACAAGAACTTTTAGTGGATGACCTTTGACCCATCAAGGATTATTACAGCCTGTTTCAGAAGCAACCGACAGGAGCAGGAGGGAACATTCATGCACATGACATGACACATCAAGCAGAGTGCGATTAAAAACAGTACACTAGGAAGGATTCGTCAGGGATGTTGATTGGCGCATACAGCAGCCAATAGAGCTTCAAGTGTGTAACCATCACATACTATGTGTAACAAATTTAGTGGAAGGGCAGGTTTTGGGTTTTCATCATGTTGGAGTGAAAATAAATCTGAGGAATTGAGCCTCCAGGTGAACAGCGGAGCAGCAGGGAAATCAAAAGGTTAACATGCATTGGATGCTAACCTGCTAGCTCACTGGTCCTCAGCTTTGGAGGATAACAGGCAGAATTTATAGTCGTGATGAAGGGACATAAAAGTAGAACATTTCTACTCTTTCTATCTTACTCTACAAGTTTGCTTGGACTAAAAATTATATTGTTAGTAAAATAGTCCAATATCAGTCTTTAAAATTTTATCAATGTTTTACAGGATATAAATAACTTCAAAATACCGATGCGGCAGCCCTTTGCCGCGTGTCATCCCCACTCTCTCTTCCCCTGTTTCCGACACTATCCACTGTCCTCTCCCCTTAAATACAGGCATAAAAGGCCCAAAAAATTATTTTAAAAAATGTATATATATTAGCATGAAGGTTACCACCAGTCAATGCAAGACATAAGTAAAAAAAAAAATCTTTCTTTGATTGCATGATATCTTGCAGAATTTATGTCACAGAGGAGGATTTTGCCATCACTTCAATTAACATGGTTTTAATATGTTTCTTTGGGTCCAGTATGAACGAGAGAAACATTTATTTAGAACCAAAAGAGTTTTAATTTCCATACGAGCACGAGTAAAAAACAAAAAGCTTTACTTTAACCTTGAGAACAAAAAAAACAGCGGCTACATCACCCTACAGAGCTCCAGTCTGAAGGTATCTAGTAACAAAAACAACAACAAGACGAGCAACACGAGGGTCTGAACACACAATCCTGCATCCTGAACTAAAAAGGGAAAATCTTCTCTTACTTTAGGAAGAGATAAAATAAATAACTCTTCACTCGTAAATAGAAGAAAAGTGCAACCTGCTTTCTGCGCTACGCTGCACGTGAAGTTATTCTGATGATCACCAGCTGCATTGAGTCAGTTCATCTGCAATCAGGGAGCAGAGAAGAGCCAAAGCTCGACCAGTAAACACAGACACAAGCCGGCTGCGTCTCCAGCCGGACACACCAACAAATCAACAAGTCATATATGTATACATATGGGAAAACTCAGGTGAATTATAACAAGTTATAATTAAAGCCACAGTAGACTTAAGCTTAAGCATGTTGTTGAATTGTTCTGACCAGACCTAGATCTTATATCTTAATATGTTTTGTATTTTCCAGTGTCTTATTTTTGCTTGTTATTTTAATGCTCCTAATTTTCTCATGTATGTATTTTCAAACTGCCATAATTATTGTTATTGCAATTAAATTCAATTTCCAAATTTAATTCCATGTACTCCCACTACTACCGATCAGCGCCCTCTGGTGGACAGACGATGTAACTGCTTCTAAATAACCTCCAATACTGTGACTTATCAACACATGTTCTAACATATTCCGTACATGAGCATTAAAGTATCATCAGCTAATACTTTATACTTCTCCAATACACTTCATGGAGAATATATAGAATACATGTTACTTTGGAGATATATAAATAATTATATATGACAAAAAACGATTAAATTAAACGTCTCCAAAGTGTGTAAAATGGTTAAAATCAGCTCGACGTTCACTGGCTACATCATTAAACTGACGTTTTAATCCACCGATAATAATAATAATCTAATAATATTCCAATCAGATATTGATCCAATCAGGCTCTGTATGAATTAAAAGGTGAAATCACGTTTGAAACAATATACTCAGACTTTCCTCCGACACTAAACACAGTAATAATCTCTCAGTGTTTAAGCTGTGACACTTTCTACCTGGTTCTGTCAGGACGGATGTTTAACCCGCGTTAAAACACGGTAAAGTTTCCGGTACCGGTACAGCCTTTAACTTCACACCGGGAGAGAAGCGCGCCAGGCAGCAGGACGTGATGGGTGAGAGCGAAATAGTCCCGCGTAGTAAAAGAACCAAACACAGCGGATTGGTCGTATTTAAGTGTGTTATCACAGCAGAACACAGAGAGCGGAAGTTAATGTGAGTAATATTAATAATGTTTGATATTAAAGGCTGATACTCACAGAGAGAGGAAGAGGAGAGCTGCTGAACGATCCGAGAACTGAGAGAGTGAGTCAGAGAGAGAAAGAGAGAGAGAGGGAGACTAAACACACACACACACACACAGACAAACACACACACACACCGCGCGCTCTCCATCATAAAGTGACTCACTCTGACGCTTTCTCTTCATTAGCTTATTAACACATTTATAATGAAGTCATGTATTTACAGAGACGTGTTTGAGGGATTGATTTATTATTTGCTTTGATTTACTTCATATATTAAAAACAAACTCAACTTAATGACACATTTAAAGGGCTAGAAGACTGTTTCCCCCCCCCCCCACAAGACGATTAAACAAACGTAATAAGACATACACAATAATATGAAGAAGGGAATATAAATGTTTGAGGTGGGAGGCATTATTCATATTTTCTTTGGACCTTCTGCTTGACTAAAGTACAATAAAAACAGACTATATTGTTATTAATATTATGTTAATATTTTTAAAAGCACAATGTACAGTTAACCACTTCCAAACCGAAGTAAATACACCAGATTTAGTAGCAAGGCCGCCACAAATTTACATCAGTATATATTAAAACACTGAATAAGCTAACAAGCCAGGTATGGTGAGCACAGACACAGATAGCTGCTAATTAGTGCTAAAATATAAATAACTTAATACTAGAATGTGAGTGTATAAACAGTGTGTGAGACGTGTTGGACGGCCTGTCAGTCCAATAAAGCGCACACACAGATTATCTGTCTGATATTTACATGAACAAATCTCCCAAAGGCTCCAACAGCACAAACACGGCCCAGAGGTTACGTTCAGTGACTGAGTTAGCTGAGGGGACACCTAGCAGACAGCTAGCAGCTCCCAGCTGTCACTCAAAGAGGCCACGCCCCTAATGATGCATCACTTTAAGCCTTAATATAATGTAAACAGGTGAGTTGTATAAAGATTCTCCCCGTACAGTTGTCATGAAGAGAGAAATGAGCTATAGAGACCCAAACTGTTTTTTGTTCCAGGCTGTAAACATGTTTATTTCTGCTGTAAAGTTTAACATGGGGCTCTATGGGGACTGACTCACTGCTGGAGGCAGCCTCAAGTGGACACCAGAGGAACTGCAGCTTTTGGACCCTTTAGCAAGAAGAAAAAATACTTTCCCTCAATATATTTCTTTATCTACTAATTTTCCCTCCCTTTTTCCCTTTTTGAAGTTATAAATGCTTCTTAGAGAAAACTCCACATGGTCTTTAATATTATTCTGTTGTAAACACACAAAGTCCTTTTATTTTAGTTTAACTGAGCAGAGTCGTTTAGCCTTTAAAGGACCATTTTATAATTATCGACTCACAAAGAAATCCCAGAAAAGCCCTGATTATGTAACGGCCATGTGTGAAATACGTGTCTTTATAAATGAAGTCATGTAAACAGTGAGGAGGACATGACCTCTGTGACCTCAGGGGGAGGAGCCAATGATGTCATCAACGCCAAACAAGTGCAGTTGTACAGTTAGTCAGAAATCAATCAGCTGATAATGGTTTATCTGTCAGTTCTATAAATAATGACAGTCTGAAGACCCACTAACAAGTAATGTGTGTGTGTGTGTGTGTGTGTGTGTGTGTGTGTGTGTGTGTGTGTGTGTGTGTGATGAAAGATTAGTGTGTTTACGTTGGCAGGGTGAAGAAATTATCGTTCTTACTGTAGGTGGAGTGGCCATAATACACACACACACACACACACACACACACACACACACACACACACACAAACACAAACATGCACATACACACACATGCAAAAAATATTTAACTTATAAAATTAAAAGCACATCTTGTTTTAGTAGTTTCTTATTGTGAAATCTGACCTGTGAATTTGTGACTTCCTGTTTGTCTCCAGAGTGAAACTGACTTCACTCTGAGGTTATTTGGATGCTGTCAGGGGGCAGGAGTCCACTGAAGGTAATGGAAAAAATCTCTCTCACACACATCTGAAAGTTATCAGCTGCCATGACATCATCCGAACACACAGGCGTGATGACATCAGAGAGAGAGAGAGAGAGAGAGAGAGAGAGAGAGAGAGAGACTACAGGACAAAAGTTAACTCCTCTTTTATCTGGCCGCTTTTATTTTGAAACACCCGAACAAAGAGTCCTTTTAATCTGCACATGATTAATGAGTGTGTGTAATAATAATGAACCTGCACTAAAGAATGGAAACTCTTTATTAAAACCTGCAGTCCCGTATGTATGAAGAGTTATTGATGTTTATGAAAGAGCTGGTGCATTTAACCTCCGTGTCATAGAGCTCCATTAGGTCAGGGGTCCTTGAGGGGGTGAAGTGTGTCCCCAGCCGTTTGTTTTCACGATTATTCTGCCCAAAAGTAACTCAACGATGATCGTAAGACTTTTGATCTTGGATCTTACATTTAGACGGTTGAC
Source organism: Semicossyphus pulcher (assembly GCF_022749685.1). Taxonomy (NCBI): domain Eukaryota; kingdom Metazoa; phylum Chordata; class Actinopteri; order Labriformes; family Labridae; genus Semicossyphus; species Semicossyphus pulcher. The sequence goes on from NW_027211702.1 coordinate 6,472,931, forward strand.
CCTGAGATAAAACATATCAAACGGGGGTACATGGTGTAATTTGTGCCAGTTTATGAGTTCTAATGCACCAAAGGTGGATTAATCCGCCACCCAAAATAGTCCCTATCACTATTTCCTCCTGTTTGAGTCCAGTTCACTGAAAACTTCAGTAACTCTGTTTTGGGACCATAAATGAGAGAGCAGTCCTCAGGAGGGACAGATTTATTTTTGACAAAAATATCCGTCTACCTTCCTCCATCCGTCTAACTACCCCACGACTTTACAACACTACATGTTTATTTAAAGATATAATCTCGAGGATTCGTGTTTGTGGAGATATTCATGGAAAAAAAACCCAAGCGGCGCCCAGTTAGTGACGCGTTTTCCATCAGCCAGCAGTGGTTGGTCTGCCAGAGAGGGTAGGCGGAGCTAAGCGGCTGCCTTTCCGCTCTCTGCAAGTGTTGCGAGTAAACAGTAATCTACTATGGCTGAACAAACAAAGAAAAGATGGATGACTACAGATACAACTTCAACAAGAAGTGAAAATCCAAAGAAGAAGAAACAAACTCGACGCTCAGATGAAGCAAACAGTCTGAAAAGGAAAACGACCGTCAGCCAGGAAAATCAGGAGTTACAACCGGAGCCGACCGTGGACGACTGGTTAAACTGGGAAGTGCCCTCCTGCAGTTACCGTTTATCACCATTAGAGGCGCCAAAGAGAGCAAAACTGAAGTCTTCAAGATTATATCTTTAAATACAATAGTGGAACTTCGACTTGAGAAAAAGTACAGAAGATTTGTGGTTTGATGAACTTATACTAAAGTTAGATTCCTTATGCTGTAGAAAATCTAAGATTATAATGCAGAATTGAATCTTGAAGCTCATTAATGAATGTGTTAGCAGCATTATGCTCCTGCAGCTGCTGAAGGTAACGATAGCTTTTACTGACAGCCACTGCTGTCCTCCTCCAAAGGTTCAGCAGGTAAATCTGAGGGCTCGCAGGACGATTAAATGGAGACGAAACATGATACACAAGGTTATATTCCTTTATTGTCTTTGTTCTGTTTTAATTATTGGATCATTTGACGTCTATGACACTAAATGAAGCCATCTGTGTCATGAGGCCCAAAAACAGACACTACAGTCAGAAGCTACAAATGAAAAAGTTTGGAAACCAGTGGTTTGATCATGTTTTATTAGAAAAGTAAAGCAGTGAAGTTCAAGTATAAAACAGGAAATACAAAAGTAAAGTAGTCATAGCTCAACTCTGCACTTACCCTGAACTTTAGTGTGTAAAAGTTCAGTCACACACAGACTCCAGTCTTCAGTCGTGTAGCATTAGCTCCCTCTAGTGCTCACAACAAAGATCTTCTATAACACACAGTTTGTCACACACACTTTGGGATGTTTAAAATAAGTTCAGCTCAGCAGGTCTAAAAAGTCACACGATTACAATATGTCAGTATGTCATTAGGATTCTGCAGCTTTGAATGTTTCTCCCTAATTTTATCGCAATGCAGTCAAAACTGTTGAGATATTTAAGTCATAAAACGTCAGTCATCAAAACAGCTGCAGACCAGCACGTTTGTTCTGGGATCAATGGAGTCTGGTGGCTTCAAGAGACACTCCATCCATCCATCATCCATACTGCTTATTCTGTTCAGGGTCACAGGGGGGCTGGAGCCTATCCCAGCTGTCATTGGGCGAGAGGCGGGGTTACACCTGGACAGGTCGCCTGTCAATCACAGGGCTGACACATAAAGACAGACAACCTCACATTCACACCTACGGGCATTTTAGAGTCACGAATGAAGCTAACGAGCATGTCTGTGGACTGTGGGAGGAAGCCGGAGTACCCGGAGGGAGCCCACGCATGCACGGGGAGAACATGCAGACTCCACACAGAAAGGCCAACTACATTTGAACCCGGATTCGAACCAGGAACCTTCTCGCTGTGAGGCGACTGCATTAACCACTGCAGCACCACTCAGCCCCTTTAAGCCGTTTAAACCCCAAAATTTAAACAACTTGTTCTCTGGTTTGAATCCATCAGAATAAACCTTTAAAATAACATCAGCATGTGGAAATATATGCACATTGTGTCATTCTAAACATGTCCTAAATTAATCTCTTCAAACAGCACTGTCATATGTGCCATTCTCTATATAATATACTATAAAGGCCGTGCATGCAGCGTCTATGAGTGTAGTGCCTGCGGTAACAGAATGTAAGTAGGCACACAGAACATGGGGCTGTCAGGACACTCTTCTTCCTGGTTGGTAGAGAGGCTCTCTGTCTGAGCCTGAGGCTGGTATCCATCACAGCCTGGCTCTACACGGGTCCCCTCCTGAGGCCCAGGATCCGAGCTGCACTGCTGATACCCCGGCTCCATCGGCAGGCTGTACGACGGGTTTGGAAGTAAACTCCTGAATAGAGGAGCTGGTGCTGCTGGCTCAGGTGGAGCGGCTGTGGTGGGTAAACTGAGGGGCTGTGGGATTGACTTTACCGGGGTGTAATTACCGTCTTGAGTTAGGACGGTAACATAAGGAAGGTAATCCGGGATCACACATTCGTTCACTGGTGCTCTTGATTTTTGGAGCAGCTCCCGGACAGCCACGATATCCATACCTTCCCTTTGGCTGTTCTGATCCACCAGGAGAGGATAACGACGAGTTTCATCCTGGAAAAACACAAAGTTAACTCACAATCATGAAGAAGATTGGTCGTTTCTTTGTGTGCAAAAATGCTCGTTGCTAGATAAAACCAATGCTGCAAAATAAGAGGAAAACTAAAACTTATTTCTACCGCAGATTAAAGGATGAATTCACAGATGTGTTGTTTGTTTTCAGAGAGTCATATTAGGATCAATCCGAACCCTTCTGCTGTAGTCTGACAGTAATGTTGCCTCCCGATGTTTCAGACCGTTTTGTGTTTCCAGCAGATGTCTGCATGTTCAGGCCAAGACTTATTGTTGTCATGCCTGCCTGTTAGTTTAAGTTTCCTTTTCTTTTTTCCTCCTGCGTCATGTCTAGTATTTCCTGTCCGGTCCCCGGTTTATGACAATTTTTCCGTGTGCTGATCGTCGTTTACAGTCTGACCAGGCACAACAGCTGCAGCCGAACGTTGACATCTACCACTTGTTTTCTGCTTTCACATGCAGATATATCTTTATAGACATTAATTAAATGCTAAAATCTTGTTTGTACAGATTCTGCATTCATAAACAGAAATCTGTTTATAGAGATCATATAAAGTTAAGAAGCATTTACAGCCATTGTTGCATCTCTGTGAAGCTTTAAACTGCTGAAGCTAAGCCCGTGCAAAAGACACAAAAAGACCTCGCCTAATTCTGGAAGCACACGCAGAGGGCTGAATGCACCCCAAAGTGCGCTGCAGAGCAGACAGCATCTCCGGTGCCGTTTGGGCGTATTTGAATGAGTCATTATGTAAACATTCGGGGCTAATTTGGACCCTTGGCCATGAGGCAAATGAGCCTTGTGGCAAAAAAAACCTAAATCACAAACGCCAGCGCTAACAGCACCGCGCAGTCAGAGTGAAAATATTACCGTCTGCAGAGAGCTGCCCATTTATAAGATCTGTTGTCTGTAAAAACAATCTGCCAATAATATTTCATTATTATCATAAGTGGGAGACCGATCAGTCCGGGGCTGTGCGAGGCTCGACCCCGGCACACGGGCACTCTTTGTCCACATGTGTGGAGCCATTACGCAGGACGGGGATTATTATCTGGACGAGCTGCTGTTGCTCGCTCAACAACTGAAGCTGCGTTACAGACAGTTAAACTAGTGAACACCTGTTGACTGAACTTTACTATAAACTGTTACAGAGCTGCCCCCTCCTCTCTCTGCTCATCCTCGATCTGTGGATGGAGCTGAGCTCCGTCAGTGTGGAGCTCAGTTAAATGAGAGCAGAGAGAGGAGGTGGAGACTTCTCTCCACAATCAGACGCAAAACAAGAGCAAACTGCACGAGCTGTGAAACTTTATGGGCGTGTTTGCGCTTGAAACACCACAATGTGTTCGTGTATTGTCGGCAGAAACTGATCTCCATGTGTAAATTAATGCTCTGTCCATTTAAAACATGATTGTGACAAACCTACCTGTTTCAACCAAGTCTCACGAAGCACTGGCTTCGGGATCGGAGGGTAGACTTTGTGCTTGATACTGTTGAATAAAAAATATAAAAATACATCATCATGTACTCATTGAAACAACTGAGCCAAGTGCATTGAAATGTACATGTTGACTCTCTTACCATGACCAGTTTCTGTAGCAAAGGATGGTGATGAGGGAGAGGAGACCAAAAACAGTGACGAGGGAGACGCACACCACCTCGATCAAGTTATCAGCTGGTGAGTTTAGATCAACAACAGCAGTCAGCTGGTTGACTCTGCACAATAATACATATTTTGTGGGTTGAAAGGAAGAGAGGCGACATACTCAGTGAGTTCAGCGTGGCAGTGATGGATGTATCTCCACAGTCTCCAGCCGCTGTCTTTGCCTTCACTGTGAACGTGTATGTGCTGATTTTCAGGTTTGTTGCTGTCAGGCTGGTGGCCTCAGGATCGTCTACAACAAGAGACAGAGATGGACGTTATAAAGAAACATCCTGAAGACATTTAATCACAAGAGAGTGCACTTAAAAAACTAAACCTCTATCTATAGTCATTCGTTATTTGTTCATACAGCAGCCTCCGCTCACAGGGGAAGAGAGTTATATAAACCAGAGCCATGCATGTTGAGTGCTGCTGATTTTGAAGATTTTGGTTTTAAACCTATTTTGTGTAAATTAATAATAGATAAAGAGGAATTGCTCCGGTAAACTGCTGCACACGCAGCTGCAAAACAGGCTGTAATGGCTGCAACTTCAATCCATCCATCCAGACCTTTTTGTTACAGAGGAAGATGATTGTTTTAACCACAAACAGACGTTACATCGCTCTCTGCAAAGACACCAAACTCCATTCACAAGTCAGTAATTTTACCTCACAGGACACAGGAGTTGTTGGTCTACTACAGTTAGTTTGCTTGTGTTAATTTGTGGCATAAGTGTTTTAAATGATAAGTTTAGACCCAACACAATATTTTTATAACACACTATAACACCAAAAACAAATCCATTGAGGCAGCAGTAGACCGAGAAAGTCATGTCTTCATAGAGGTAAAATGAACCATTTTTGTCAATGGAGTCTGGTGACTTTAGAGAGAGCGACATAAAAGCTGTTTCTGGCTTCAATAATCTTTTCACTGCTTCCAAACCTCATGTATCTATTATTCATTTAGACCCAATAGGCACCAACTGGGTGTCACAATACCTGTGCTGACATTGAGGACTATGTTGTTGTTGTTGTCCAAACAGTACAGAACGTAGCCATGGATGTAAGCGGTCTGGTTTCTTAAAGGTACAGGCTCCCAGGACACCTCGATGTCTAACTCGTGTTGTTTCCATTGTAGAGGTTCAAACAGGTAATCTTCTATTCCTGACAACGAGAAACACTGTTGGTAAAACTGTTGTTAATTTATGAAACAGAAACATTTATGAAGCAATAAGCAAGCTTACTTTTCTCCTTAGCATATCCCTCTCTTCTTCCTATTAACACTGGAGCTCCGTCTGTGCAGGCGTACACTGACAAGGAGTATCTCTGTCCATCTTTAAAGTTTTCTGCAGAGGAAAAATAACAGAAGAGATGATTTGTAGAACAATATAATGTTTAGTCTTATTGTTTTGTGGTCAACAAATAAGCCTTACTGGAAATGATCCTTGCATTAGTTGTATTTCTGGGCACTTTCAGCCACTCCACATCGCAGAGCCCTGACGTAGGACACCAGTCCAGGATGTACCCACAGCTGGCTGCAGGACTAGCAGACCAGGACAGAAGGAAGCTGCTGTTGCTGCCAAAGATCCAAGAAGAGTTCACTCCAGGTCTGTCTGAAAGGTAAGACTCTTGGATTTAACATTCAGCTGCATTTTACGTGTTAATTATTGATGCTGACACTCTAACTATAAAAGCATCCTATAGCATAAAATATCAAGGCTCTAATATTCACAGGAGCAACTCAGCTGATTGCAAAAACAAGTCAGATTATTTAGACAACTATGAGAAAATTAACCTACTTCAAAACAAGGGTGCACCACGCTAACCAAGCTAGCGCAAATTAGAGCTGCACAATTAATCGAAGAAATCATGATCACGATTTTCTTTCTAATAATAATTATGATTGACGGTGATGTTGGCATTTAAAATGCTCTGCCCGTAAAAAAACTATCAAATCAAGCGCTCCCTAAACTAACAGCCGCTCCCCCAGGGGGCGATGGAGAGCTTTGGGCTTCACTTTCGTGGGAGCTGGTATGTCATGTGATGAGCGCCTACATTGCAGCGGCAGTTTAGAGTGGAAGAGTGAACAACAGAGACGGTGTTTCAGTTCAACGAGTGACCGTGTTAACTGGCGACTTTGTGCCGAATGTGTCTGTGGTTACAGAAGCTGTTGGAAACCGGAAGAGAATACGCAGCTGTGCTTGTGAACGCCTCTTTGTTGTTTTTCATTACAAACTCATAATATATTTCTCTGTTACGTCTTTGAAGTGTTGTTTGTGCAAACGTGTCATGTAGGCGACTAACGCTCAGCCGCGTTTTGAACACTGCTCGGTAAAACAGGAAGAGAGCGAGTAATTTAACAAGTCGTTAAACTGAAACACCAGTGCCCCTAAAACGGCTCGTCATCGGTTGTTCGGAGGTGTTTCAGGTTTTGGTCAAGTGATGTTAAGAAGAAACAATAATCAGCAAAGAGGTCATGAAACCTGCGTCTGCGCCGCAAAGCAACACGACTAACCGAGAGGAAGAACGAGCTGCTCCCTGTCCTCCAGCGTCAAGACAGACATCCAGAACGCTGTACAGCGCGACACCCTATCCACCCAACTCCCAAAGACACACTGAAATTACCCATGATGCACCAAATCCAGGTGTTTTATGAAGTTATTTACACTTAACAGTTGTGATGCCTCTTTTGGTCAGAAAACCCCTTCATGCTGATTCAAGGCCTTAGCTCCTCCATAAATGTAACACTTGATCAGCTTCATACCTGGATTGAGGCTGGGGATGATGATGGTTGACGGGGCTGAGCTGCCATTTATATTTCTTGCCGTCACTGTGACGATGTACTCCTCAGTGGGGTCCAGATAGAGGTCAACACTGTGATTGTTGTAGTCCACTTTAGTTGTATTCTGTGGTCCGCTTTCTGTGGTCTTCCTCCAGCTGACTTCATACTCACTGATGTCTCCATGACTCTGGTTGGCCTGTGGCTCCTGCAGAGAGGAAACATCAACGTTAAAAGAGGAATTCCAGTATTGGAGACTCTTTTTACATATTTTGGTGTCTAAATGACTAATAGTATCACAATAGAGACTAAAAAGAACGTTTGTGGGAGCAGATCAGCCGGACACTAAAAGGTTGCTGGTAAGTGTTGTGCTTTTATCGCCCTACGCGTTGCAATAAAAGGCTTCAATAAAGGCTTCATAATAGCACTTAGAACAACTGGTAACCGGTCAACTAACTTACTTTCCAAACAATAATAGTTTGGTTATCCTTTGTCTGCATCCACACATCAAGAGCATCTGGAACTGTGAGACAAAATGATAAATCAGTAACAGGAAAACAGAATCTGTTGGACAGTTTGTGGTTTGCATATGTCGACACTTACCATCACCGCTTGTGCCGATGTTGACACTTGTGCTCCAGTCGCTCCATTTCCAGAAATGTTGAGCTGTTCCACATCGTAGCGTCACATTATACGTCCAATTTGGTATCAAGTTTGTCACTAGTGCAGAACGAAGGCCAACTCCAGAGGCTTCACTCTGAAAACACAAGATGGACAAGAGTGATGTTGAATTACTTTTAAAAACTTGGGCCCTATTTTTACATATTTTGGGGCGTCAATGACTAACAGCTACAAAAAGTTTTGGAGTTGCTCCAGTAGATTGCTTCATTTGCACTGGCTTCCTGTAAAATATAGATTAGAATTTAAAATCCTTCTTCTTACTTACAAAGCTCTTAATGGTCAGGCACCATCATATCTTAAAGAGCTCACAGTGCCATATTACCCCTCTAGAACATTGCGCTCCCAGGATGCAGGCCTGCTTGTGGTACCTAAAGTCTCTAAGAGTAGTGTTGGAGGTAGAGCCTTCAATTACCAGGCCCCCCTCCTCTGGAACAATCTACCAGTCAAGGTCCGGGAGGCAGACACCCTCTCTTCTTTTAAGAGTAGACTTAAAACTTTCCTCTTTGATAAAGCTTATAGTTAGGCCTGGCTCAGGCTTGGACTAGCCCATAGTTATGCTGCTATAGGTTTAGACTGCCGGGGGGATCTGACACACCAAGCTTCTCTTTCTCTCTCTCTCTGACTCTCTGACTCTCTCTCTCTCTCTCTCTCTCTCTCTCTCTCTCTCTCTCTCTCTCTCTCTCTCTCTCTCTTTCTCTCTCTCTCTCTCTCTCTCTCTCTCTCTATCTGTCATATTAATGCAGCTCATTAACTCTGTATCTTCTGGTCCCATTAACATTACTAACCACATATCTTCCCGGGAGTTCTTGTGCTCCCTTGTCTTGAAGGTTCCTGAGGATCGTTGCTGCAGACCACCTGCTGCTGTGGACCTGCTCGACTGCAACAACTACTAACATCAGCCTTCCCCATAGTATCATTATTGTTGCTGCTGATGCTAATAGTAGACCTGTTGACTTCAACTGTTACAATTACGATTACCTCAGCCTTTATCATTACTCTGCTTCTCTCGCTAATTTATTTATTTATTTATTTATTTAGCCAATCTTCACCCTAGTCTACCACTATTATTGGCATTGTAACCATAAGTATGTGTCTGTTGTTGTTCATGTAACAAGGACATATGTTGTTGTGGTAACAAGAACATATGTTGTTGTTGCTCTCTTTGCCTGTCTCTATCCTGCATCTCCTTCTATCCCATTTTCGGCCCATCCAGTCGAGGCAGATGGCTGTTCAACATGAGTCTGGTTCTGCTCGAGGTTTCTGCCTGTTAAAAGGAAGTTTTTCTGCCAATGTGCCGAATTGCTAAGTGCTACTCATGGTGGATTGATGTTGGGCCTCTCTTTAAATAACTTAACAAAGAGTCGGTCTAGACCTGCTCTTTCTGTAAAGTGTCTCGAGATAACCCTGGTTATGATTTGGCGCTATACAAATAAAATTTGATTGATTGATTGATTCATTTGGCAGCCGCAAAACAGGCTGTAATGGCTGCAACATAATACATGATGGGTCAAAGGTCGTCCACTAAAAGTTCTTGTTGTTTCCACTGACAGGCTCAGATTGTTATTCTAAGTGTGTGACAACATGACAGAAAGGATCCCTACAGAGATAGACCTTTTTGTAACAGAGGAAGATGATTGTTTTAACTACAAACAGATGTTACATCTCTGCAAACACACCAGACTCCATTGAAAATAACAGGAATATTTCCTCACAGAACATGGTAGCTGCTGGCCTCAATTAGTTAGTCTTTTGTATTATTGTGTGACTTTGATGTATCAAACAGTCAGTTCAGGTCAAACACAATATTTCTGCAACACAAAAAAAACAACCAGTCAAAAAAGCAGCAGACCAGCAACTCTGTGTTCTTACAGATAAAATTACCCTTTTTTTCCAATGGAGTCTGGTGTGTTTGCAGAGAGCGATGTGACGTCTGTTTCTGGTAAAAAACAATCATCTTCCTCTGTAACAAAAAGGTCTATCTCTGTAGGGATCCTTTCAGTGATGTTGTCACACACTTAGAATAACAATCTGAGCCTGTCAGTGGAAACAACAAGCTCCAAAAATCAGGCACCAAGGATTGCAGCCTTTACGGCCTGTTTCCCGGCCGCTGGCTGAAGACATCTACTGGGGCAATTCCAAAACTTTTGGAGGTTTCAGGTTTTAAAATAATCCTAGTTCAGAGTAGTTCAGAGTGTAGTTCAGAAAATAATAAAACTTTGCAATTATCTCACCCTCCCTTTTTAACTCACCATTATATTTCTTTCCCCATGGCTGATGATCATTTGGCATGTAATATTCACATTATTGTAGCGTTGCACTCCCCACTTCCACCTCAGGGTGACATTCCTGGCATTCACAGTTGAGGGGACAATGTCCTCTGGAGCGAGCATGTGCACTAAAATAAACCACAATCCTCTGGATGTAATTACTAGAAACACATATCAACAGGCCGAATTTTACCGAACAAAAGGCAAATTTTCATACCTCTTTTCATCAGGTCCGCCCTGTCTGTTAGCTCCGCCTTCCCAAGCTTATTCTGTACTGTTAACGTCCAGTTTCTCTCACCAACTTCCACTTGCACTTTCTGAGAGCATCTCCCCTTAGACCCGTCTGAACAGTCACTGGAATACAAATATTTAAAGACAATATATACGTCTCACTTTCATAGATATCCTGACATGCAAAAGCAGAGAATGCACAAGACATTTATATTTGTTAGCATTTTGACACCTATTATGATAATGAATAACCACTGATTGCGTCAAATCAGGGGTCTCCAACCTTTTTTCATCTGAGAGCTACTTTGAAAAAATGAAAGTGGCCAAGAGCTCCGTGCATCACATCGCTGTGACTGCTGGTGGCGCCCCGTGTTGTCGACTTAAACGTTGGTACCACAGATGAGGCGCACACGCTTGTCCTTCACATCCGTGAATAAAAACTCTCCCACTCACCGTGGAGATAGTTTGTTTTCTGCTTTTCATTGGCGTGGCCACCTTCACTTTAGCTCAACTAGCGTACAGCGTAACTGACCCGACCTGTCGATGGAGGTTGCTGCAACATTGCTGTGATTGGTTCGGTTCAGACGTTGACAAACTTGCCACTAGCATCACCGTTTTTTATTTGACAGCTGATTGGCCTATCCTATTATTATGTATTGGAGGGGGTGGGACATCTGTGCTTTTGACTGAACTGAGGTGGTTTCAAGGTGCATTTTTTTGTCATCAGTTTTTTTGTCTGTGAACCTCTTGGCGGGCTACGAAAACCCAGAAGGTCGCGAGCTACCTGTTGGAGACCCCTGTATCAAATACATTTAGTGGGCAGTCACTGTAAGGCTAACAGCTCCAGGCTACATTAGCCTCTCTCTTGAAGTGTCCACTGTAAGTCTGACAATGTGTTGAGAGAACTGTTCCAAGTATTGAGTAGTTACATGCATTCGCTTTCATCTAAGATCCCAATCCGTACATCCGTTTTTTGCCTCTGTACTCCAACTTGTTGCTTACTTTCCAACCAGCATGTACGTTGTTGAAAGCTTGTGCTTCGGCAGGTGTGTCTTTGGTCCAACTGTCCAGTGACATTCGACTGATTCCAGATCTCGAGTTTCACACTGAAGATCCCTGTCACCAGGTGGGTCTGAGTCAGGGCAGAAAAAGGAACAGCTTCATTTATTTACACATTTAAGACTCTGAAATCAGGAAATTCTGCAAGATCAAACTTACAGTCGATATAAGCACAAGCTCCATAGTCAGGGGTTTGACATTTTACATCAGTGCAGCTGAATTTTGACGGCCGGTCCAGGAGGACAGTCAAAGCGTACGTCTGATTGTTGACCTTGGTTGTTTCCATATTGGAGCCATTATATCCAGTCACATACAGCTTTGTAAAAACTTTCCCCGCTGGCAGAATGCAGCAGAAAGTGACTCTACTGCCAACTGCAAACAACTTGTCTCGCGGGAAAACCTCTGGCTCTTTGGGCGGGTTTCTCCCTGCAGGACATCATAAAAAGACAAAGTTAGCATCATTATGGACACCAAGGGACTTTCCCTCTTTCTCATCCCCAGCCCTATTCCCAGTTCGAATTAGTCCTGCGACCTTTTAAGTTTTTTCTCTTACTTGAAGGCACATGTTTGTAAGCTCTCTTTTGCACAAAAAGTCCTTGAATTCCCCCCATTTGCCTGTTTGGATCTGCATTTGGGTCCTTTCCCTGATTCCTACACTCCCAAACTTGGCATAAAAGTAGGATAAGGAAAGGAGGAATGTTTCTGATGATCAAAATGTAAAGAATAGTGAGGAAAGTATTAACCAGGGAGAGTCTTTTCCTGTGTCCAGGGGCTTCTTTGGTCATTGTATCGGGAACTGATCTTGACTGAATGTGAAGCACACTCCAACGCCAAGTGGGACGTCCAGTTCCAGGAGTGAGTGGATCCGATCTGCTCCAGTGTCACAGCAACTTCTTCCTAAAACATAACCAGATTCATTGTTTTTTTCCCCAAAGTTGTTGATATGGACGTCAGCATCATTGGAGAAATACTAACAAACTCTTACATGATGCACTTGCTGGTCGTCTATAAGAACCACCAGCTCGTAGATCAGCACGTCGCGCAGTGCAGAGCAGGACGGGTCGTCCTCCCATGTGGACAGGATCATCTGGTCAGAGCCGGAAAGTGTCAGATTCTGAGGTCCACATTGCAAGACCCCTGAGGACAAGGACCATAGTACATATTAGAGAACATCCCATATCCAGAACATTAGACTGTATTCAAGAAGTGGAGCCACCATGGCGTCAACCATTAGTTTGTGAACTACATTTTTAAAACCTCAAGATTGGCATCTTGCACACAGCCAAGTCCATCCCCAAAAAGTTCTTGTTTTAACCACTGACTGGCTCGGATTGTTACGACAACATTGCAGAAAGGATCCCTACATACTTCAGCCTGCAGCTTCAAAACAGGCTGTAATGGCTGCAACATTATCCTTATCTAAGTATGTAGATAGTACACTTTGACACTATATGTAACATTCACCCATTCACACTCGCATTCACACACTGATGGCAAAGGCTGCTACGTTCAGTGCCCAGCTGTCAATCAGTCATCACATTCACACACCGTTGTTTCAGTGTCTTACCCAAGGACTGGGGATCGAACCACCAACCTTCCGATTGAAAGATGACTACCACTGAGCCACAGCCGCCCCATGTGACAAAATTACACCTTTCAAAGAAAGACCTTCATGTTAATGTAAGATATTGTTTTGACATACATTGCTCTCTTCAAAGCCACCAGACTCGCTGCATCGCTGCCTCAACTGGTTAGTTTATTTGTTTTATTGGGAGACGCTGGTGTTTTAAATAGTTCGTTTAGATCAAGCACAATACTTTTGTAACACAGAATTATAAAAAAAAAAACACCATCAAGGTAGTGATAAACAAACATATGTTCTCCAAGGTAAAACTACTGCTTTTTTCAATGGAGTCTGGTGGCTTTTTAAAGAGCTGAGTCACCAGACTCCAATGACAAAAAGGGTCATTTTACCTCTCTGACATGACTGTCTCGGTCTACTGCTGCCTCAATGGTTTGGTTTTTGGTGTTCTAGTGTGTTATACAAATATTGTGCTTGGTCTAAACTAATCATTTAAACACTTGTGTCACAAATTAACACAAACAAACTAACTGTAGTAGACCAGCAACTCTGTGTTCTATAAGTTAAAATTACTGCTAATTTCAATGGAGTCTGGTGGCTTCTTAAAGAGCTGCTTCTGGTTCAAAACAATCATCTTCCTCTGTAACAAAAAGGTCTATCTCTGTAGGGATCCTTTCTGTCATGTTGTCAGACACTTAGAATAACAATCTGAGCCTGTCAGTGGAAATAACAAGAACTTTTAGTGGACGACCTTTGAACAGGTGCAATTGCCCCAAAGGATTACATTGCAGCCATTACAGCCTGTTGAACTGCTACCGGCTGAAGCAATCTACTGCAGCAATTACAAAACTTTTACTTAGTCTGTTTGTCATTTAAATCCCACTTTTAAAAAGAAATAGTACCCAAGTTTAAATATGTGGTAATTTCTCTTTATGTTTCAGCCCTTGTTTATCGTATCAAAGTCTTGGCCGAGGACGTCTATGACCCCCACCTTTTTACCCAGCACCGCATACTGGAGCAAAGAATACAAATTGAATTATGCTGTGTTTATTCATATCACCAGAACAGATCAGTACAAGTCATGAAATAAAAGGAAAAGCAGTGTTAGAACCAAACATTTAAAAAGTCTAAGTATCTTACAGTAAGTAAACTATACACTTACAGTCTTCGAGGAATGTAAACAAGTAGGCCAGAGCCTTCTGTCAAACATGACGTATGTTGAAGATACACATGAATTAGAGACACATTCTCCTGCTATCAATAACAGAACTCTTTCTACCTGCAGACTATTAGAAGAACAATGAAGACGTACTCACCACTGTCTTTTACATGTCCGTCCTGTGTGCTCTCGTGAAACAGTGAGACCAACAGTAACAACCATGTGATCATTGTAATCCTCCTTACAGTGACTGTTTAATATCCTGGTTTTGTTTGGTTGTTTTCAGCCTTTTCATCAGGAAAACATCCTCTGACTACACCTGATACCAGCGGATACTGGTTGTTTCAGATCTTACACAGAGAATTAGATTACTCTGAAGTCTGTTAAGGAAGAGCCTCAAACACAGAGAGAGTCACAGTGTCAAGTTACTGAAGCACAACTCCCTTCCAGAGAAGCCAATGATGCACGCTTACAAAATCCATTTGCTGCTGGAGTGCTGTTGTGAAATCCATGTGGACCTCAGAGCAGGAAGCAGAGAGGCAGCTTCTGGTAATTGTGAGTCACAATGGGGGCTGGATCAGGCATGCACGGTCAGCTCAATGTTTTCATTCTTGGAAATAACCTAAGAAAGTTAAGTTTCAGTATGTCACTCTGATGGGTCTCCATCCAGACAAGTTATTAACTCTCTTGAGTCACCGTGCCAGCTGGAGAATGCTTGTTGTCAGTCTCTTTCACATTCTTTATAACACTGACGAAGGATTTCTAGCATCCAGGCTGCTATCAGGAAGCCAAAAAGACTGGAAGTAAACAGAAGTTCAGCCATTCATTAAGGTCAGGATACCACAGCCTGCTTGGAAGTCCAAAAATGTTCAAACCCCCGATCACTCAACTCCCACTGAGACCCGAGGCTACCATGACGTATTTTCCCATCATATTCATTTAATAAACAGAAAACTTTAATTCGAAAGTGCGACTTTGGCATTCACGTTAACCCATTCATAGACACATAGCATTTTTTAAAGCAACAAAATAACAGCAAAAAGTACATTTTAAGACTTTTTATTAAACTATTGTTAATGACCTCTCTCGCCCACCTTCAGTACCATCAGGGCCCTCCAGGGGGCTGCGGTCCACACCTTGGGAACCGCTGCAACAGTTGATAATTCAAGTCAAGTCAGAATTCTGCAAAAGAAAATGACATAGCTGCCAGATTTCCAAAGTAAAGCCCAATGTCAAGTGTTTAAAACCTGCATTGTCATAATGTCCAGCAGGGGGAGACGCCACTTGTTGTCCTATTGTAGCCTATAGAAGTCTATGAGAAAATGGACCTCCTTCTCTCTTGATTGATCCCCTCAGTAAACATGTTCCTAATGAGTTTATGGTCTCAGTCTCTAGTTTCAAGTCTTGATGTTCATTTAGTCACTGATGCTCCCATTTAGAGTCACAGAGACCAGAAAGCAGGGGAGGGTTTAGGGCAGGCCTACCTGTGATTGACAAGTTGTTGTCAAGGCAACCTGACGAAAGACATTCTAAAAGCTCAGCTGTTTATTTTTTTAATAAGTACATCTAGGAGAAACTGATTATTGCTTGCCAAAAGAATAATCCCAAAACATCACATTGACCATGAATTACAGTTGTACCTTGCTAACTAAGCTAGTGCTAGCATTAGCTGAAAAGTTAGTTTTTACAAACATTTTATTCCTTTTTTTCTGGAGTAAAATGTTGGTATGATTTTATTTATATGTCAGCACTAATAAGGAGGTATCATTGTCTAGACTCACCATACCAGGCTTGTTCACTTAGCTTGTTGACTAGCAAATTAGCCAGCTAATGCCTTTAGCATACACAGTATAACTTCAATAACTTAGCGTTTGCTAACATCTCTCTTCTCTCCAGCTCCACCCTCTCGTCCAAATAGGATCACTTCTGGTTCAAAAACCAAGATGAAAGAAAAAGAAGAGGAAGCTGAGGTCACGACCTCTCACAAAAGTGTAACAGGAAGATAATAGAAGATAAATTAAATAATAGTCGTAGTCACCATGGTAGCGACTTGTCAATCACAAGGTAGCCACGCCCCAAAGCTCACCCTGCTTCCTGGTCTGTGTGACTCTCAATGGAGCATCAGTGACTAAATGAACATCATGCTGTGTTGAAGAAGACTTGAAACTAGAGACTGAGACCATAAACTCATTAGGAACATGTTTACTGAGGGAATAAATCAGGAGAGGAGGAGGAGCATTTTCTCATAGACTTCATATAACCAGTAGAGTCGCCCCCTGCTGGACAATAGATAGAATGCAGGTTTAAGACAGTTCAGCAGTTGCTTTACTTTTCAGGCCCGGAGGCTACGTCCACTATTATACAGTCTTTTGGTTCCAATAGATCCAGGATGATGATAACAATATAATAAAGTGATCATGGTTTTAATTCACCATTAAATAAAAATTTAAAGACATTTAATTAAATCTGTAATAAATGAATCCATGAAAACTGGCCTACTTTTAAAGGCCTCCCTCCCCCTTAGCCAAGAACCTTTTTTAATCACACCTTGGTATGCTGCCAGACACGGGCATGACGGTGTTCAGAGTCATGAGGAGTCATTGAAAATACCTGGGAATAGATCTAATCATAAACTGTGTGTCTGGAGACAGAGCAGCTGGAGAGAAGGGGCGTTTCAGAGGGGGGAGGAGGGCAGACAGTGAGTCAGGCTTCAGCTGGCAGACGGAGAAGTGAAAGGGCAACTTGAGTGTCAGGATGCTGTCTGAGCTCTCAGTGTGAAAAACACACAGGAAGTCACTCCCCACATGTAGGTACAGTAGATACTTCATTACCAGTAACAGTGACAGTGACTTATTCTTCTAATGCAGCTTTCACTTGCTCCAGGGATGTTTCTGTTTCCAGAGAAAGTTCCTCATGACCTTGAGGTCGTAAGATGGAACAACGCGGACTCTACAAATGCCCAAACCACCTTAACTGGCTCCTTTAGATGCGGCTTTCCTCCAAGCACCCTCCGGATATCTCTGCTCCTTACCCTCTCTCTAAGGCTGAGCCTGGACACCCTGCAGAGGAAACAAATTCCTCTGCTTGTATCCGCGACCTTGTTCTTTTGGCCACTACACAAAGCTCATGTCAACAGGTGAGCGTTGGAATGTCGATAGATTGGTAAATTGAGAGCTTGGCCTTACGGGTCAGCTCACTCTTCACCCTGACAGTCCAGTGAAACGCCCGCAATTCTGCTGATGCTGCACCGATCCATCTGTCAATCTCACGATCCATTTTACCCTCACTCATGACCAAGACCCCCGAGAAATCAGAGTAGAGACTCACTTCCCACCAGGAGGGAGCAATCCATAGTTTTCCACGTTCTTAGACTCGGTGCTGACTCTCATCCCGACCGCTTCACACTCCGCTGCAATCCTCCCCAACACCTGGTGGAGGTGCCAGTTTGATGAGGTCAAGCTGTGACCTCAGGCTGTGGCTGACATTTCTAAATATGTCGCAGACTTGTTGCTGCTCAAGACAACATCACCTAAAAGCACTATAATATTGCTTTACCTGACTTTTTTATCAGGCTGAAAGCTCATAAATACATAATCTAAGTCACTGTAGTTGACTTTATACTATATCACAACGAACATGAGCTGAAAATGAATGTGCAATAGGTGAAGTAATAAAAAGAGTCCCTTGATTTAACCTGATATTTACTTTCGTGCGACATGTTTCTGCAGACTATTTCAAATGTTCTCTGACTTTCTGCATCTGTGTTCCTTTTTCCAAGTCTGGATCTAACTTTTCAGATTCTTCCAACACCACTTGAACGCAGCACACGGGCATCACGCCCTGTGGTTTGTAGAAGACGTGACACATGCCGTTAAAATGTCGTGTCAGCTGCAGAGAAAGATAAAGTGTTATTAATAACCTCCCGCCCACTGAGCATTAAGTGAAGCAAAAAACAATATACTGGGGAACTCCACAGATTTTACACGCCAGTTTAACTCACAATGTAGCTGTAACATAGCGCAGCTGTACTCCCTGACTGAAGGGTAACAGGCTTCCTTTTGGACGGAGGGTTGTGAAAGTTCAGAAAGTTTAGTCTTGAACAGATACTTCCCGATTTGGTAATCACACATCCTGAATCGGTGTATATTTGTCGAAAAGGTCAGGATATTTGTCCTTGGTTTCACTAAATCCGTCTCTGAGAATTTATGTACCTGCAATAGTAAATAACGGGAGAAATAAAATCTCTTCACCTTTAAGGACAAAACAGGAGATAAGCTGCAGGAAGTGCTTTAAAAATACTGCATTTATTTGGGAGGAAAGTGTCAAACAATGTCAACAACAGACGATCACATGCTCCCTGTAATGATGCAATTTCCTTCTGTACAATCCTCCCAGTATTATAAGTTCAACCTCTACAATCAGAGTGATTAAATCTCCTCCATTAAACATTCTGTATGTTCACTATTTTACACAACATGCTGATAAACGCTCACTGGCCAACAAAAGTCAATCAATCAAATATGACGTCTCTCTGAGGAAGATTCACTGATTTTTTAAAACAAAAATCTGCAGCTTGACACTTCAAAAAAAACAATAAAACATCATGTGAAACTCGGCACTTCAGTGAGATCGGATCAGTACGATTTGATTTGATGTGGTAGCAGTAAAAAACACAAACGCAGGATGAATCACAACAGAACCAACTGGGCGTCATTTGGTATAAACTGAAGTGTGGATGTGGGAAATCAGAGCGCACAGATGAATTCTATAATTAAACAAAGAACATGGGCTAATACACGGCTCAGTGAAGCACTGTGTGCACAGAGACGTAAAGAAACTCATGGAAGAGATGAGACTTCTGATGCAGCCTTCAGAATAAAAGCCAAAGTTTTGGTATTGTAAACTTTGTACCCTCGAGATAACAGATTATGGCTCCCTGTTGGCCTGTAACTTGTTTCCATTGTACTGAGACAAATCGACTTCCCGTCAGCAGCTCAGAGTTCTGCAGAAGTCTGACATGATTGTTTATAAGTAATTAATATGTGATGACAAAGTACAGACCAGGAGAGCTGTTCTAAAGTAGAACCTAATCAAGGAGTAATTGTACAACGTGCTATGACTCTGCATCTTCTGCATTTAATCTAAATGCAAAATGCATCATCTGGAAGACTTATCAGTTTATAAGCAGGGTTTATTATCACTCTGTGCATACTGTGGCCTCAGGTGGGTTCTGCACTATGCAGCAAAGAGGCAGTCAAAAGTGCAGTTAAGTTATTTCAGAGTAAACCTCGCTGACAGGTTAACAAAGCAAGATGTCACCTGATGCTTTTAAAAGGTAAATATGCTGATATAGAAAAAAGTGAATTCCTTTCGTCTGATCGCACAAAAAGTAGTGCCATGATGTCATTAGGACTGTGATAATACAAATACAGATCCAAATGTTCTGGTAGCACAAAAAGTAAACTTTTAATCACTCAGGTGTGAAGTTGGATGAAAAAAGAAAATTGGGATAAATCGCCTTGGCTGCAATAAAAATCGAACCGTTGAATCCTGACCCCTGCACTGTGATACGCATCGTCTCATGGAGGTGTCAGACACAGACTGTTAAACCAGTAAACACAGATGATTCTTAATAACAAAAGATCGTTTCTGTTGGTGATAATTCAGTGTCAAAAAATGTGTGTGAAATCATTTAAAGTGCTGATGAAGATCAATGACATGGTGAGAAAACAAAACGCTGGGTCAGAGTACCAGTTACCAGTCCAGTCACATTAACAGTGGAGCTCCCAGGGTGCGGGGATGTGGCGGGTGATTTCCGTCCCTCAGGTCTGTGCCTCTCGTGAATTATTAAGTGAATTATGCTCGGCTACGTCAACAATAGATATAAAATACCCTAAAATAAACACAATTTTAAATACATCTTAAATTGCTCCACATGAAAACATTCTAAAGTGCAAACTACTTCAGAAATGGCCTTTTTATTTTATTATAAATATTGAGATGAATTAAGTATTTAGGCACACAAGTGGAGCTGTCTATGTTACTTAAAGGGACATTTAAATGTGTCATGTTAAATTAACATTTACCCTTTTGTTTGGTCGTTCTGTGACCGCAGCCCCCGTGTGTCAGGAGGAAAGGACGAGGGGTGAGAACATATCGTGCTCCTTGATGATTGCATTTTTAAATTAGTAAAATATTCCTGCGAATACAGTGGTTACGTTCAAGTTCAGAAACAGACTAAGTTCTTACTTATTCTATAAATGTTACTTTAACAGCTGCAATAAATAGCCAAACTAACAGGCTTCATGGTCTAAACACGACTAAGTAATAGGGCCACGTAAAATAAAAAAGTCATAATATTATGAATGTATAGCCGTAAGAGAAGAAAGTCGTAATATTACGAAAATACAGTCGTAAGGGAAGAAAGTCGTAATATTATGAGAAAAATGTCGTTATATCACAAGAAAAAAGTCGTTCGAGAAAAAAAGTTGTTGGGCGGCTGGCTGCTCTTCTGATTTTCCCCTTCAAAATAACATATAGGCTAACAATAGCCTAAAATTACGACTTTAATCTTTTAAAATTACAACCTTATTTTCCTAATATTACGACTTTAATCTGGCCCTAAAACTCCGCCGTATCTAAAGGCTCACTGTGAATCCTGATTAATTTACATCTATAAAAACCCTCTGATGTTTTTGCACGCTGGTTTTTTCCCGTCAGGTCTGACTCATCAGAGGTCGCTGACGTCTGCAGGAGTTTCACAGTTTAGCTCGTGGCGTTTGATCCAGCAGAGTCCTCATGTCCAGCAGAGCGCCCTCCACAGCCTGAGCCAGCTGTGCTGCGTTCGTTTCTTTACAGTTGTTAAAAGACGACACGGCGAAGTTAATGTGATTGTTCATGGGATTGTAGCAGACGCCGTATCCGTTTGACACGACCGGGCCGAAACACATGACACAGTCGGCCTTCGACGGGACCTTGTGGAGAACAGAAAACGTAGGGGTCAGTTAGCAAGCATTGTCTGTGCTCTGTTTTGTTCTTCCTCTTTCAGCCCTGCTCCTACCTGACTTGTAGACAGCTTGTAGTGTAAGGCTTTGGCGTAGGCGGGGTCACTGAAGATTTCAGGCACAGAGAGTTTTTCCTCCACAGCCTGCAGCTTCAGGCCCAGCAGGTGTCGGTCTATGGCCTGACCACTGATCGCCTGTGGGGGGAAAGTGTAGCTGAGATGAACAGAGCTGCCTCCAGGACGAAAGGGATTGTTGAATGTGTAACCATCGCTTCGCTAAAGACAAACTGAACCGAGGAACAATTACGACAGCGCATGCCAGACTTGTCTTTAAGTCTCTGTAGATCTTGATGCTGTCTGCACTCACCATGTTCGTGTACGACCGGTGTGCTGTCACAGCTTTCACCATCAGATCAACTTTCTCTGTGTTCTAGGAGAAACAAGAAGAAGCAGGGAAGTTACATTTGGTAAAGCTGGTTATAGCTGTTGGTGTTGTACTGTTAATGTTTAAAACTGTTCAACTTCACAACACTAAAGGAATCAATCGTCCTCATTGTTTGGCTCCATCTCTGGTTTGATCTTGTCCTGAAATGAGGCTCGTGTTTCTGTCATTTGGCTCAGTGGTCTTGTGCAGCTTCATGACTCTCCTGAATCTGGGCTGCACTGACAAAGATTTATTGTTAAGCCTGTTTCAATCATAGTTTAACTTGAAATTGTTTCCCTCTAGCTTAAAATAAACAAAGTTTAAAGGAATAGTTTATTAGTTTTTTCATGTGGGCTTGTATGTATTCCTCTCCGTAATTTCATTGTTTACATAACATCGTATTTTCTTTTATTTGTTGTCTCTTCTATCAACCAACTTAAATCAGCTGTTGTGAGACCGTGCCCTGCATGCGTAGGTGTACAGGGCCGTTGTGCAGAGTAAGAGATAGTGCTGAAGGAAAGGGCGGTCTGACATAGATGTGAAGTGGTGACAAAAACTAAACTGCAGCGTAAACCGAAACTGACATGTTTATATGTAGGACTCTTTCAAGTGGCTAAAGTACGTGGTACTCCTGACCCCGTCTGCAGCCGTGCTTAGCTTAGCTTCTGTGTGGGAACTCTGCTGGCTTCTCCTAACAGAAGCTGTGCTGACTGTTGTCTACTGTACGTAGTACACTTACGATTAAATACCTCACACAACCCCAGTTCAAACAACAAGAACTATCCCTTTAAAGAAGAATATTTTTTTATTTGTCTTTAACCTCAGTTTGGACTTTTGACTGGCAGTGAAAATCTTTTGCATCAAATCTTTAAACTCCTTTCAACTTTCCACTTTAACTTTATTATCCCCTGAGGGAAATTTACTTTGCAGGCAGGTAAAAAACATAAAACATAGACTATAATCTTACTCTTGAGGAAAATAATCAGGATCATCAAAGTAAGTTAAGGGACAGATTCAGCCCAGTTAGGATCCATGATGCTGCTGAACTGTAAAAAAGATGTAAATACAAAGCAGAGCTTTTTAATGTCAGACCTGTTTGTTGGGGTCATCAAAGGCTTTGATGAAAGCAGCTGAAGCACTTGAGGCAGATCGTATGGTGTCTGTTCGGCCGAGTCTGTACATACGCAGGGAGGCACTTTCATATGTGGCGCAGCTGTGTTGGTACATCCTGCAGACACAAGAGGAGAGACGGTGTGAGGAAGCTCTGCAGCACATTTAATGTTGTTAAGAGTCGTCAGGGCAGAGATGTAGAAAGCTGCCAAAAATGATTGTCTGAAGTTTTCTAAATTTCTAAATATAAGTTAGTAATGTTTCAGAATAAATACGAGACATAAAATACTTTAAGAGACTTGATCTCAGCTCTGCTGTGATTTCAGAGACTACTAGAAGTTTCAGTCGGTTTGGACTGAGCAGCAGGCGACAGTTTCACACCACAGAGGCAGAACACAAATACATGCAGAGCAGGAAAGAGATTGTAGAAATATCTAAAGACGCAGGACGTTCTTTAAAGACACAAAGTCTGACACAACATGTAAAAGCTAAAATGATCAAATTCAGGAAATGATGGAAAAAATAAAAATAGTCCTCAATGTTTGTTTATGTTGCACATAAAGGATAGCAGTTATAAAATACTGTATTTTATATCTAATTGCAGGTGTTTTATTAGTGGCTGTAAGATTATTGTATTAATGTGTCTATCTAATATTGTGGATCGATTTCATTGTAAAGCACATTGATTTTATTTGTGTATGAAATGTGCCATAAAACCAAAATAAATTGAATGTGCAAGCAAAAGCAGACTTGTTCACGCAGGTGACAAAAGCATGGAAGGAGAACACGGCGAGCTACTGAACATAAAAACTATTTGGCTTTACTGTGTATGTGTATGTTCAGCAGGTAAAGTGTTTAAAGAAGACACAACTAAAGTCCTTATTTTACAGCACTTAAAACTTAAATTAACTTTTAACTTTCTTTGCTCAAAAAGATTATTTATTATTATTATACCTTTTTAAATGCATTTTGATCTACTTTTTAATTTATTTATATTTCTCTTATTCACTTTATTGATCCCAACCTTTTTTTTTATCTCTCTTCCTCTGATGTGATGTCGTCTTTTTATTTTATCGTGTTTTTTATAACCTTTTATGGTCTTTCATTGCTTTTATTTATTTATCTCTTAATTTGCATTGCTTATTGCTCGAACTGCCTTTGTTCCCTTTTGTCACTTTTATTCTTCTTCTTGCATTTCTTCTTGCTGACCTTTGTGTCTGACCTGAGTTCTTGCCTTTGATGAGATTTCTTCAGTACTCTCTGTTTGGCCTCATTGTTGAAAGTTCTTTAGACTGTTTTGTATTCTGTAATCTTTCTGAGTTCCTGCCTTCGCTTTGTCTGTCAAAGCACTTTGTAAACATTCTGTTTTTAAAGCTGCTGCTTTTAAATATAAATAAAGTTATTGTTATTATTTTTTAGCTTAGGAACATTATTCTATTCAGATGCCTTTTATAGGGAATCCTTACATCTCTGGTGAGCTCTGCCTGCATGATCTCACCTGTAGTAGGCCAGTTGTAGAGCGATCTGTATGAAAGCATCAGGACTCATTTTGTGCGACTTTGGAACATCTTTCCCAAAGTGACCGAACACCGTGACCCTCATGTCCAGGTCATCCGCCAGTCTGTGGAAAGAGGCATGTGAGGACAGTGAGACCCAGTCAATGCCTACTGACAGGAAGTATAAATACAAAGAATTATACTTATATATTCAATCTGCCCTCACATGTTCATTTCCTGTTTAGCCTCCTCGATGTTCTTCTTGATCTCAGGCGTGATGTTGAAGTGGAGTTTCTGAGGCATGGGCAGAGGCACCATGGGAGAGCGAGACGTCTCCGGCTTCCTCCTGCTTCCAGAAACGAGACAGAAAAGATCCTCAGAGTTCCCTCATTGTGATGCTAGTAGCAGAGTGCTGCTATCTCAGCGTCAGCTGTTCTGTCGTGACCTTTTAAAGATGTTACAACAAGAAGGAATCAAACTGGACGCCCACAGAGGCAAAATCCTCTCTGACCTACTTACGTGTACTCGACAACATGGTCGATCAAGGCCACGATGGGTGGGCCCTCAGCTGGAGCGTGCTCGTAGTTCGCTCCACACGTCCCGTCCTCTCCGACAATAAACTGTAACAGCCACGAGACACTTTATAAGGTCAAGTCATTATCCAACAAACTTAACATTCACAATAAAAGTTCCTGAGCCTTTTTTCATGTCTTGTCCAGCCTTAAGTGCGTTCAGGCACGTCCAGTCAAAATCATGTTTTCATTAAGAGATAAATGTCATCATACTGACCGACCAACTTTCCCTCAAAATCCTGCCTTTAAACTCAAATACTGCAGGTAGTAACAGGTAATCTTGCTTCATCAACTTCCTCATATGATATAGGACTAAAGCAAAGTTCTGTCAGTGAATATAAAGCCTCTCTGTGGGGCTAGGCTTCACATTTAAATGCTGTTAAATAAGTGAAAAGCAAAAACAAAGTTAGACAGAAAGAACAACCGAAACATGAAATGCAAACTTGACTCTGTCAGAGCAGCAGCCTGAAGCGACACATACATTTAACTAAGATAACTTTACCCCCAGGTTTGACTCCCATCCTAATCCCTTTGCCCCGTGTCATCCCCACTCTCTCTTTCCCTGTTTCCAACACTATTCTCTCTCTCTGATAAAGGCACAAAAAATTATCTTTAAGAAGCCTTTTGTGGGTTACCTGGAGTGTCTTGTCGAACCAGCGGTTGCCACTGTTCCACTGGCTGCCTCCCCCGTGCAGCATCTGGACGGCAGCAGTACTGCGGCGAGTCTCATCAGACACTCGAGGCATCGCTCCGTCCAAACACAGCGTGAAGATGCTCCTCTGGATGGCCGACACCGACTGTTTGTTGGTCGTATCTGGACACAACAATACACACACAAAACAAGCATAATGTTACTATGTTTAGATATATATAGTTTGCTTATCAGGGTGCACTTACAGGATGATCATGGCATTTTGGCATCTGGGCCCTATTTTGTAAAAGGTACAAAATGGTTTGGAAAGTCTGCAGTAGATTGCATTAACTGGCAGCAGTGAAACAGGCTGTAATGGCTGCAACATAATCCTTGATGGGTCAAAGGTCGTCCACTAAAAGTTCTTGTTGTTCCCACTGACAGGCTCAGATTGTTATTCTAAGTGTGTGACAACATGACAGAAAGGATCCCTACAGAGATAGACCTTTTTGTTACAGAGGGAGATGATTGTTTTAACCACACACAGACGTTACATCGCTCTCTGCACACACACCAGACCCCATTGACAAAAACAGTGATTTTACCTCACAGAACACAGGAGCTGCTGATCTACAACTTCCCTGATTTGTTACTTATTTTGTGTTTTTTAAAACTAATATTGTTTTAGATGCTTGCTAACAACACCGAAGTCACACAACAATACAAACAAACAAACTAATCGAGGCAGCAGTAGACCAGGAACTCCTGAGTTCTGCGAGGTAAAATTACAGTTTTTGTGAATAGAGTCTGGTAGCTTTGTAGAGAGTGATGTAATGGCTCTGTAATGTCTCTGGCTTTAGCAATCTACTAGAGGAATTTAGACCCAATAATTCTTAAAATAGTTATAACTACCACTGTAGTTCACAATCCCGCCCATGCACACTGCTAGCTCACCCTTGATGAGGTTGAGGTAAGCTTTGCCCCAAGAGTCTCGATGCAGGGTGGTGAGGATGCCGACCGGCTCCATGTTGTTCTGCAGGGAGGAGCTGCAGATCCTCTCCAGCTGAACACAGAGCTGATCGGACGTCAGGGGAGTCCCGTCGCTGTTGTACACGTCCAACACAAAGAACTGAACAAGAAGAGGAATCACAAGAAAGGCTTCTGTTTAGTTCAAAGATATGTTTGGCAAATAAAACAATGATTACTGGCTTTGTTAAACTTGCTTTGTGGTGCAGCCTCAGGCACAGATGTGGGACCTGCCCTCCTCACCTGAAAGTTGTGCACCACAGTGATGTGTTTGGGGGGTCTGGGGCTCTTGGCGTGGTTCACCACTGAGTCCTTCTTCGGACCGGGGATACGGCAGGACGACAGCACTTCATAGTACTGATTCATACACAGAGGCTTCCCTCCCAGGTATTCAACAGGTAGTGTTTCACTGCAAAACAGACATTAAACACAAACACAGCCATAATATTATTCACAGTGTGTTGCAAAAGGTGTCCCGACAGCTGCATCAACCACTGATTGCTGCAGGATTAGTGCATCATTTCAGGGTTTGAGGCACATAATGACGGTTTGAAGGAAAAAATTAAGTATTTGTAGACATTATTTAAGAGCACTTACAGAAACGTCTTTGATGGTCATATTGCTGTATACAGATTTTAATCTAAATAAACTAAAGCAGGGGTTCCCAAACCCCGGTCTGCGGACCAGTACCGTACCGTTTAGTACCGGGCCGCGAAACCCAACAGACGTCTGTGACACTCCAAACATACGTGGAGTCAGAACCGTCGCATGGGCTGTGTGCCCTGTGCGAACACACAGGGCCTCGCGCCTCTAAAGACACTTCAAAAGTCGCCCAATTCAGCTGGAGAAAGTGCGGACCTGGCAACCCTGGCTTCGCATCACATGAAACTTTGCTCATGAAGCCTGATGCCGCTCTAAAGCTCTGTGTCTATCAGTGAAATATATGAACTACACAGCATATGGTCATATGACAGCCTGTGGAGACGAAGTTCAGTACTTATACTGAAATACGGACAGATCGCAACGTTATTGATTCGAGTATGAGCATCAACACACACACACAGGTCTGCGTCACATCTGATCGTCTCCTAACGCCTGTCTCCTCCCTGCACGGCGTGATAACTCTGATAAACTACGTGTGGATCACCTCCGGCTCATCTCAGTCACAGCGTGTGCAGACGTATTTTAAGCTTTATAAAGGGTTGTACGGAAATACAGGACCGATCGCGACCCTATTAAGTCAGGGGCAGAGCCCGAGAAACACACAGATCAGTCACTGCGCTGCATGATAATAAACTGCTCACTGCTGGATCACATTATACATTCAGATGAACTGCTAGGATCACACTATGGATCATCTTTCCGTCCATCTCGTCAGCTCATCCCGCATCAAAAACTTAGATGCAGTCTCCTCACTGAATAAATACAGACATGATCCGTCTGTATTTCCGTGCGTGTGACTGTGATTTATGCGCATGCATGACAATGAGCAGAGCTGATTCCCAAGGATTCATTCCACGGTCCGTCAAATATATTACTGATACTGTCTGGTCCGTGTAGTAAAAAGGTTGGGAACCCCTGAACTAAAGGATGGGTATCTGGTTTAGCTCAGCGGTTATATCACACTTCCCATATACAGAGGCTCAAGGCGGCAACCCCTGTTCCACTCGCACCCTCGGCCGCGTGTCATCCCCACTCTCTCTTTCCCTGTTCCTGACACGATCCACTGTCCTCTCTCTGTGTCAATAAGGCATACAAGAATTTAAAAGGATTAAAAATTAAATATAAACTAAAGGAGAGGAATGTCCAGATGAGGGCTTTTGATCTTCCAAGAAACTGATTTTGTGTTCATTAAAGGATCGAACTTCACAGCCCCCTCCAGCATCTAATGTGTGTTAACAGTAATGCTTAGCCATACACACGTATTCATTTAACCCCAGAACACAGAGTTCAATTCAAGAGTAGCAGGATGGTAGCACGGTCGCTCAAATGTGTCTGATATTTTAAGGAAGTGCTCCAACTCTTATTTTGTACTTCCTGTCTACAGAGGAAGCGTAACTGTGAGGTGTTATGTAAAATGACATCTGCTGTCTGTACTGCCTGCAGTTCAGCAAACGTCTCAGCAGTGTTATGATGTACAGCTCATCGTGATTGTCTTAATGAGCCTGGGGAAAATGAGAGTTTCTACGAGAGCAGTCAGAGAAACATTGACCAATATTTAAATAGTGGCCCAAATTATAACTGTTCTCTAACATGAGCTTCTTAGTGTGTAACCAGCTGATTGTTCCAAACTATATTACAATAAATAGACGAGCTGCACGAGGACAAAAGAGAACATCCTGACCTCAGTACTCACTTGTCAATCATTGCCTTAAAGTCCAAAACACCTGATATCAGTTTGGCAGCAAACCTACAGACAGAGAAGAAGAGTCATTTAAACATTAACTTCTATAAACATTTCCTTATTTTATAAGTGTTAAATAATGGAAATACAGACACAGCTTTATAAAACTTTTAAAGAAATATCTTTGCACCATCATATCTTCCAGCGCACAGTGTGCTCAAGTCTAAATCAATGCTGCCAGTTTAAGGAGCGTCCTGATAACAACAGAAGCCTGAAAAAACAGACTGAACATAGTTTGTAAATGCAGTTGCATAATAACCTATGTTCATGATAATTAATTCATAACTGATTCACAATTGATTTGACCATAATTCCATGCAATTATTTAATAAATAAATAGATGAATAATTAATTAATTTGATGTGAAGTTAAAATGTAAATCTGATGTGGTTATATTTGTTTGTATCATACAGTACAGGAACATAATGAGTTTCTGTACAGGAACTAAAGTTTTCTTTGTTACCAGAACGACCTAATTAGTAGATGCACTGGACAATGAAAACGTGAGCAGGTGTCGTATATGAGGCTCTGCTACACACTGCACATCGAGGTCACATTTATCTGCGTCTGAAGCCAAAGCAGACGTCAGAAGGACATTCTTTAGGATCCTGCAAACTCTTTTCTCTACAAGCGGGCAACGAGGTATTTTTGTCTTTGTTTTATATTTATGCCAAATGTCATTTTGTCCATGATTTGTTTCATGCTAGCTCATGAGCTGTATAAGTTGGTGAAGCGTTTGTATTATGTTTATTCAATAGTAGTTACAAAAGTGGAATCATCAAAGAAAAATGCCCAAGAAATAAACGCCCGTTTTTAAAGACCCAACCTGCTACAGAGCTACATAGTTTATTAACATGCTTTAAAGGGGTCCATCACACAGAGTAAAGATACTCAAACAATGATAAAAGTCGTTTCACATTAAAAATCTGCATTTCTCAGATGCTCCTCTGCTGACTAAAATCTAAAAACCTGATGGTGACTTGAAACATTCAGAAAGTTGTCGGCTGGAAATGTTCTCACCCTGATAGAATAAAAGGAATCAACTTGTTCCTGTGACGATAAAGATTTGTTTTGTTTCCCTTCCTGTTGGCCTTTTTCAGACTGCTTTAATCTGTGCTCCAACATTTTTTTCCATATAATTGATGTCCTGTTTCCTTTTTTGTCAACAACTTTGGCGGATACAGGCGTTCACCTTCACCATATCATTCATTCCCGTTGGTTGCACCTTTTTTCCAGATAACACCCACTTTTTTCACCAGAAGCTCAAACAACACTTTGTTGTGTACTTTTACTTGCAAGCTAAATACTGCAGACTGACAGGCTGTTGTCACATTAACTTCTGCTGTGTTATAGGCAGTTAAAGCTTCTATATCAAATAAAAAACGCCCAAAGTTTATCATTGTTATCTACATACATTTTAATCACCATCCTACATGGAGATTGTTTTATCACCGAGCCCTCCTTTAAAGTTGTTGTAATTGTTTCTCTGTTGGTGTGTGATCACCTTATTTGTCCCTGCTTATCCCTGAAGTTCATGCGAGGTAGGACCAACCCAGGACTTGAATGAACCACCACAGGAAGGCGGTACGTGAGGTAAGCAACCTGCACCCACCACTCTGACAACTACAAACACACACACACACACACACACACACACACACACACAGTTAAACATTATGTCAGAAAACTAAAGAATAACTGCTATCAGGTGCATTGTTACTGTATGAGACCAAAGTGTGTCACCCAGTTGTTGGTGATTCCCGCTCTCTTCTCCAGCCCTCTCTGCAGCCTCTCCCCGACCCCTCCTGCTTTCTGAAAGTCGTCCAGCAGCTCTTTGGTGTGTTTCAGCTCGTCCACCTCCACGATGGGCTCCAGCGCGGAGATGTAGCGCTCACAGGTCTGCTGCAGAGGGGGGACAGGCAGGGTGGGCAGACCCTTCTGGTGGGTCAGGTATCTGCCGGAGACCCGGGTCGCCGACACAGGCTTCACCAAGTGACATGGTTTCATTATGCCACAGGGTTTCGCCATCCCCACCTTCACCTGAGAGACAATAAAAACAGGTTTTCAGAGTAATTTTGTTGAAGGAGTGTGTTATAAATATGTCATTGTCTAACAGCTCTGCACTATACAAGGATTTACTGGGAAAGTTTGCTCATTAAGAGCATTATTTTTCTAAACCAGATATTTTTATTTGCCAGAGAAAGCATCATTGTATCAATACCTTTGTCTATAGTTTCTCCCTCTGTATACTGATTTAATTTTTTATGATCATTGGCCTGTCCTACTGCATTATATTACAATACAAATTGAGTTTTTCATAGAAGCTCAGGGAATGTGGTGACAAATATCGCCGGTAGAGGGCAGTCTGTACTCATATTCAACTTCCCTACAGCAACAAAAACAAAAGTAAAAAGTAAATAGCATTGGTAAAACAAATACATCTTATATTCAGAAGCCATTTTAGAGGCTCCCAATCAACGTATGACACATTTAAAATGTGCTTTTGCAGTGCCCATTTTATCTGATTATGTTCTGCAGAATATAACGATCAGGTGTTACAAGCAAAATACATTATAAACCAGTCTCATGTAGCTAATGCTAACCTACTGTTATATTATATTATAACCTGTTGAAGGCTGGACAACAACATTGATATTTCTGCCGACAGTGCTAAATATTTTCTTACATGTTAATGTTACTCCATTAAAGTGTCGACTATCAAGATCAGTTTAATGATGAGCAACAATAAGACCTTTTGCATACACCCTGGGTTATGTTATAATTGTTGTACTTTATGTGTCCAATATGCATATGCTACTGTTTTAAATGAAGTTTGTTTAAAAATAGTAACATAGTAATAATTAAGAATAAGCTTAACCTTACGTTATATTCTCTTCCTATTTCTCTAAAGAATAGTGAACTGTAATTCACAAAGACCCAGGCAATTTAAGTCAATATTGAAGCGTCAGTTACGCTTGTCCTCTACTGTCTTTTAGTTATATTTAATCTTTCCAAAACAGTAAATCACCTTTGACCCACTTATATTACCTAGCCAGCCATAACAGTTACCAACCGCTAGCAAGGCTACTTCAGTTCATCACAAGCTAAGTCGGCTAATTTTGCTAGCATCTTGTATTCCTTGAACACCTAGCAAGTTAGCTAAATAGCATATAAATCACCGACTGTATATAGTTATTAAGACTTTGAATTTCGGCCTCTTACGCAAAAAATGTCTGTTAGCCAGCCATTTAAAACAAGCATAGTCAGTCAAAGGTGCGTTACTCACCATAGTTCTGCTGCAAATGCCCCACATTCTGCATTCAAAAAAACGCCCACAGACTCAGGTCCGTCAGTGCTCAAAGTCCAGCACAACGTAAAGCATAAACAATTCGCTATAAGCTAGCTGTTTGATCGGCGTTTTGACCACACGGATCCACAGTAGTACACACACTCAGGCTGCAAGTGCCACCGACGGTCACTGGTAATTACAAGCGCACAGTCAGCTGTTAAACACAATAGCTGGAGTCTCATTTAGCTGTGACACATGTTGACAGCTGCCATAAATAGGGGAGGGTGTGTGACATATTGATAAAGTGTCTATTTCCCCCCCTTTTTTTTATTACATGCACATTTTACTAACACGAATAAATATAGTATTAATGTCGGACAAAATTCAATTTTTCCATAAGCTTCAGCGGCTTAAAGTAGTTGACAAAATTATTTATTATTTATCAATAGCAAATAAAGGCATACTGGTTTTAAGATTATTAAGGACAAAATATGCAAGGATCCACTTCAAATTGTAATCCTTTGTAAAGAAAGTAACTTAAAGGAAATTCTAATAGGGTTTCCTTAATATCATGATCAATAGGAAATCCAGGTCTCCCGGACTAGCTGTTCTGTTCTTACGTCCTCTTTATAATAAATTGAATGATATTGATATATTATTCATATATGCAAGCATTGTTACAGTTAGATCCAATAATTAACACTGAGGAAAATAATAATGAATCATGCATTTACATTATATTATGTCACTGTAAAAGAGGGACTGAAGGGGGCTAAAAGTATGCATTATGCATTTTATATTTGATACTTTAGTATTTCAGGACGTTTTTGCCAATTTTTTCTTAAGTAAGTTAATAACGTGCATTTATTTTTTCTATTTATAAATAAATAAATTGATTGATTGTTGAATAGGCATCCCAGAGAGAAAGTGGTAGAACGTAAAAATGGATGGGCTGTCATTTACTTTTCAAACAGCGGCGGCGATAGTGAGCAATGGCTGTTTTAAAACATGCCTAAAACCCACGAAGAAGAGCGTCAGCCGGAAACATGGCGGAAACAGAGCAGCAATCAGGTAAAGCACAGCTCAATGCTTCTGCTCAGCTCTAGCAAGTTCTGTATCACTTTTGCTCTCTTTTATTAAGCTGTAGTAACGTTAGTGCCACACTGTCATATGGGAAGTCAAACTAATGAACTTCATTTGTTAGATAAGACCAGAATGCTTAATATCGCTGTCCACAGGCAAAGCTAACCATTCACATTTTGAATAACTTCAGTTGCCTTTTAGCTTGTTATTACTTTTATACAAACTTGAACTCGTACTCTATTGTTGTGTAACGTTAAACAGTTGTTGTTACTATCTAAGAAAATCTTAGTTGTTTGTCTAACTGTAAAGAAGATGCTAGCTAGCACGTAGAGTATTTTTGCAGGAGAGAGTTTGCAGTGTTGTATCAACGGCTTTTAATTATTTTAGGTACACCATCAGCACAAACTCGTATTTAGAGGCATAATATTTAATTATTCCAGCTTTACTCTTTGTAAACCAACCATGCATATCGTCTTTAAATTAAGTCTGTGATGCACACAGACTGTTGTCACTTAGCCAAGTACTCACCAACACTGATTAAAGGGCAGCTCCAGCAAGTTAGTATTTCACTTTTAAAGAGGTGGTGGAGTCACAAGGACGGATTTCAACATTAATTATCAAAATTGGAAACACAGAGACAAAGAGATCCTGAATTTGATCCCCTATTTTGGACTCAAGCACCCTCATATCACATAATGAAACTAGAGGCATCTTTTCAATAGACTTTCCCTCCTTGGTTAATATGCACAACGTTTACATAATTTGTAATACAGATAATTTGCAATTGGACAGTAGAAATTGAGCGAATACAGATGTCAAGTATTTCAAACTTCTTTTCTTTTTATTGAATTTATTTAATTAGGATAGTACACATTAATCAACCTATCAGCAATACACTTAAAAGTAAATATGCCGGAATTAGCACAATAGTTCCATCTGTAGTCTTGAGGCAGGTACTTACAGAACATAAAACACATTTTATAATTACAGGACAGTCCACAAGACAGCAAACATAAATGCTCCCAAACTTAAAGTTATAGCTGACAATAACAGTAGATATCTGGTCTATGTTTAAAATGAAATAATGTGTGAATTGTTTGTTAACTGATTGGGATTGATAAGAAGACTCTATTGAACTTATTTAGGATCCACTCCTGAGGATGAAGCAGCTGACGCCACAGTCGGCGACATCTTCATGGTGCCCAAGAAAGAAATCAGCATGGTGCCTGACATGGGCAAGTGGAAGCGATCTCAAGTAAGCAGCTGCATGTGGCTGTATGAACATGTTTACTGATCTGTGTACAAAACACAACAACGATAACAAAAGTACCAAACCACACTAAAGACTGGGTTAGAAATATCATGCAGGCCTCATCTCTTGTGGTCCTGCCTGTAATACCTTCTGCTTTCTTAGAGATACAAATTTAATTTGGCATCGCATTGATATCTTAGGAACAAAAACAGTTATCATATGTGGTCGTAGGCTTTTTTCAGATCTGTACTTTGGCTCCTGTGGTTGTAAGGATGTGTTCTTATGATTCATGGTGTGCAGAATTCAGTAGTTCGGACTGATAGCGACCAAATTATACACGTAGGCCTTGGGAATATTGTGATCAGTGTAGATATATATTCGTCTTAATAACATTGTATTGATTCTAGTTTTGGTAGCACTTTGCCTGACTGCACTTGAACACACCTCTCCTTCTTACAGGCGTATGCCGACTACATGGGCTTCATTCTGACTCTGAACGAAGGCGTGAAGGGGAAGAAGCTCACATGTGAATATAAAGTGTCAGAGGTATGTCGTCCTACATGTCAGTGGCTTTCTCAGGATCATTATTTTGTGGATTTAAATAAAGAAATAATAACTCACATGTGGATACTTAATTTAAAGTCCCTACAGACGATGGTGGCATGTATTGAACAGGTAGATTCTGAGCAGTAGTGGAGTTTCATGTGATCATTTTTATGAGGGTGTGTGACCATGATTTTAACAGTTTTTTTCCTATTTGTTTGCTGTGTTTCCTGCAGCTCACAGAATGATTCACAATTGAGACATACACATCAAAATGACCAAGAGCAAGAATAAAGGCCAAGGCCACTTTTTCTGTGGTGGTAGTGTTTCTAATTTCGGCAATATTTATGTAGAAAAATAGCACAGAGGACGTCTAACCCCTGATGAGTCTTCTTGATAAAGAACAGGCTAATTTGAAGGACATGTAGAAGTAGGGCAGCAGGAACAGGAGCACGAGCTAGCAGTGCTTTCACACTCTCAAAACATTAATGAAATTCCTTCATAAACTCGTACAATAACCCACTTAACCAAGAAGTGTTTTAGCTCACGGTATCCTGTAACTTTGGGACTGCTAAGACAGATTTTTCCACCTGTAAATGCCTTTGTAACGTAGCATACTTTGGTCTGTAAATGTAAAAAAACGTAAATTGAGGGTTCATGGATTAATCCGTCAATCAGTGTGTCACTTTGGTACCGACTCTTTTAATGTTTATATGGACATGTGAGTGTTTTATGATTGAATCTGTTAATCTTACGAAGCCCAGACAGAGCAGTATTATGATCCTGTGATCTGTTTAAGGGCAATAAACTTAAGTTATACAATTAAAGAACATAAAGAGGAGCGTTTTTTATGATGTCATCTTTCAGAGTCGTCTCAGGTCAGAGTGTAACAATAAAAGGTTACCTTCCTGCATGACCAATTTACTAAGTTATTATTCACACTGAAGAAGTCAAAGATGTTACAATATGATGATAAATCTCTCTGACTGTTGTGTCGTTGTTTGACAGACGGTGGAGAAGTTACTCGATCTTTTGGAGACTCTGGACCGATGGATAAACGAGACGCCTCCTGTCGACCAACCATCACGCTTTGGTAATAAGGCCTACAGAACCTGGTACACCAAGCTAGACCAGGTTAGTACAAGCACACACACTCTAACGCATCCAAGAGCTCAGACAGTGGAACATTTACCTGACTGTCCCATGTCTGATACAAAGTATGGCTCAGATGCCTCCTGAACAGGGAGAGAGAAGGGGGTAAAGATTGGAAAATTTCCCTTTAAGTAAATGTAACATC
The DNA here is from genome assembly GCF_022749685.1 of Semicossyphus pulcher. Taxonomy (NCBI): domain Eukaryota; kingdom Metazoa; phylum Chordata; class Actinopteri; order Labriformes; family Labridae; genus Semicossyphus; species Semicossyphus pulcher. Next base: position 6,509,133 of record NW_027211702.1, read on the forward strand.
AGTTGCTTTTCTCTGAAGTATTCCCTTTAATTGTGTCGTGATCTGACGCATGTATTTTCTCCATGCAGTGCTTTTAAAACTACCACTACAAGTCTGTGTGTTTATGTGTGTGTGTAGGAAGCAGAGGCCTTGGTGTCAGCGGTGCTCCCTGCAGACAAATGTGCAGCAGCTCCAGAGATCGCCGTCTATCTGAAAGAGTCTGTGGGGAACTCCACCAGGATAGACTACGGGACAGGTAACAGGGCAGCTGGAGTTTTTACTTCAGTGCAAAATGTTCATTTGTATTCAAAGCACTCAGTAAAATCAGCAGTTCAGCAGGCGTTATGGGACAGCATGGACATATTTATATTTACCTGCAAGTCCTGAGATAGTCTGGAGGTAAGTTAATGTTTGTTATCAGGATTGCCCAAAACTTTAAACATGCATTAAATGATCTTCATGCGATTGAACAGCATCCTGTTCATTACCTGGTGTGATCTGTTATGTCATATTGAGAGATGGTGTTTTTTTGTTATATATCAGATCAGTTCTGCAAATTGTGATCAATCACATCTGACTTTAGATACTTAACCATCAGGAGGTGCAATGATGCAGGTGCAAGGTTATCTTGATTCAGAGCTTTACAAAGGCAGCAGGAATTTTAGCCCTAAAAGGGGGAAGCCATAAAAAACAAGACTAAACAAGGAAGCTTAAAAAACTAAATGCAGGTAAAAAAAAAAATATATATCTCTTTTTAAAAATACGTGCAAGCCAAATGTTCTGTAGAAAAAATGTATTGCAATCATTGCAAATAGTTGAGGAGGCAAAAAAGGATTCCCTGGAGCTTTAGCACAGAAGACTTGTCGTGTACTGTTTCCCTGGTCTCTGCTGAATTGGGACTATTCTGTTAATTTGGTTAAACATGCAAAGAAAAGATTGATGACTGTGGACGAGGAAACTTTGACAAATGTAAAGAAACAAACTTGGATGTTCAGAGATCAAACAGAGATTTTTAGCCTTTAATGAATGACAGAGATCTTTGAGAAGGTTGATGCATCAATTGAAGGAAATTACAGGATTTAATTTCATTGTGATGTTAGCTTAAATAAACTAATCTATTGTGTTTTTACCTTCTCAGGTCATGAAGCTGCGTTTGCTGCGTTCCTCTGCTGCCTCTGTAAAGTGGGAGCTCTCAGGGTGGACGACCAGCTGGCCATCGTTTTTAAAGTTTTTAACAGGTGAGCTCTTTATGCTGTTCTGTGCAACATGTTACATGTAGACGTTTTATTTTGTCTGTCTGATGGGGTCCACCCTTTATCTCCCTATTCACTATAAAGATCACCTTACTTACCCCCACCATGTGTCTGAATTCAACTAGAATTATTTTTTTATTAGATTTGTATTTAGGAAAGCACGCATTATAACATTCATCATTTCACTGTTCAGTATCAGAATCACAAATACTTAATTTATCGCAGAGGAAATTCAGGCATTGCATTTGCTTTTATTCAGACTAGAGGCATCAAGAAATATAGGAAAGAGAAATAAGAAATGTGTAAAATACAGAAATTATATGTATAATACAATAAAAGTCAAAAACTCAATATATAGAGAAATAGGAATAAAATAAAATATAAGCAATATAACTGCAATTTTATTTAAACAACCCCAAAAAAAACATGAAAGTTGCAGTTTTTCCTGATGCTGTCGTTAAAAGCAGTAGCTTGAATAATTTACAAATAACAATGTTTACTTCAGGGAGTTTTCCTACGTGGGAATTCTGACCAATCAGAGAGCAGTGTCCTCGCGCAGCAACACTGTTGGTCCGCTGGTAAAAGCTGCCGTGTGAACACAAACCAACTCGATTCGTAACAACTTGTTCTTTGATTCGGATCAAACAAACAAACTTTAGGTGTGAAAGCAGCCTGAGACGAACATCTAACAATCCCACAGTGCCATGTGTTGCCTTCTGCTGAAATGCAGTTGTATGACTCTGCATCCATCAGCGATGATGCCAAATGAAAGTGTCTGAAATCTGGTTTCACTGCTCACTATGGATGAAACTGAAGAGAGTAGTGATTGAATAATAAAGTCCTGCATTTATTAACCTGTGTCTATGGTGATGTCCTGTAACAGTCAGTATGTATCGTAAGTGTTCTCTTGATGGACAAACATTTCCCACTGCTTTCTTCTGAGTTCATCTAAAAGAAATTAGCTTTTGTTGCAAACTATTGATATTGATGTTATTGGTTGTTTTAGGCCTCTGTTGTCAGTGTTATCAGGGACTTTAAGCAGTGACAGCTGAGGGACGGCTACAGCGCCCGTGAACCATTCATGGTAGAAGTCTAATGTCACTAAGCTACGATTGGTTCCTGACTGCTGATGGCAACAGATGACATGTCTATAACAAACAGGACAAACGGTCAAATTAGCAGGTATCTTTAACAAATACACTAATAATCCATACGACTACTAAATGTCAAATCGAATATAAACAAAATGACGGCGACCTGCTGACACCCTGACACCCTGACACCCTGACACCCTGACACCCTGACACCCTGACGTTGTACTGACTACGGCAAACAGCCTTTCTCCCGTAGTAAACAGGACAACAACAGGAAGTGGAACTTGGCCGTAGCCGCCCCTTTAACTGTCGCTGCTTAATGTCCCTATTAATCAGTGAACGAGACTGCTTCATGTGGAAATAATGTGCATTAATGACAGCTAGAACTCGATACGTGAGGCGTTTAAGTATCTGTCTGTTTGCGCAGGTATCTCTCTGTGATGCGGAAGCTGCAGAGGACCTACAGAATGGAACCGGCTGGAAGTCAAGGTGTGTGGGGACTGGATGACTTCCAGTTCCTGCCCTTCATCTGGGGGAGCTCCCAGTTTGTAGGTGAGACTCTGACTTCGGTCAAAGCTACAGAAAAAAGCATCTCTCCATCTTCTACCCGACCTGTACACTATGTTTATATGTTATTTTATTACAGGTGAGGCTACTTTCTTGATGCACATATTTCTCTCCTTTAGTGTTGGGGAATATTTACTGTGTATTTATTGTGCATTTATTATGGTTAACCTGCTGCTGTAACACTATAGTTACTATAGTCAATAAAGTACATTTATCTATCTGTATATCCATCTTTACGGTTTGTATCCACATGGTGAAATGCACTTAATGTAAATCAGTTTGGATACAGGCATCAGGTAAATAAAATAAGTCATAAAATATAGATTTCTGATAAATAATCGGGTATATACAGTGAGAAAGCTCATCCAGTCTTTTTCTGGTAAAAACGTATCCTGTTTAAATTTGATGTAGACATGAAAGACAGGCCTATTGTCAGGAAATAATCACCATTTATATCACAATAACGCTATTGATCAGAAAAATACACCTTTGCCTCGAATCGTTCGGCCCTGAAAAGGACCTGACGGTTAATAAAGACAGGCTGATTTTCCAGATCAGAGGCAGATCGGCGCTCGCTCCGATGAGCAACAATCTCTCTGTGTGAACTCTTTAAGACAGCCCTCGTGGTGACGCACACGTGTTGTCATGGCTGCCAACGATCTGCATAAATATAAAGTATTCATTACTCACAGATCAGAGGATCACCTCCTCAGCAGTAACGATCTGCAGATGGTTTAAGAGAAGTGTATAAAGCTTTTTGAATGTATGCTACAATCAAGTATATGACACATCTTTGATTTCACAAAGTTCAGTTGATGATACGTTTATTTGAACGTGGATGTTTCTGCAGTAAAGGTGGATACAGCTGCACAAAGCTGGGAGTTGAGGTTGTTCTCATTAGATGTGAAGGTAAATGGTGCCACCTGGTGGTGAACGTGTGCACTTACAGCTCCTTTCTCCTCTCAGATCACCCGACACTGGAGCCTCGACACTTCATAGACGAGAGGGTGGTGAACGAGCATCACCAGGACTACATGTTTCTGGACTGCATCAAGTTTATTAATGAGGTGGGGAAACACTCACACTTTAATAACAAACACATTTTGTTGTCCCCTCAAATGTTTCACTTGTATTCCTCTTTAGTTTATGGACAATATTTTATTTTATTGATATTAAATCAAATGTGTAAAAGGTGTTGGTTGTAGTGACAAGCTAACAGAGTAATGTCACTCAACTTTGCAGTCATCCTCAGCTCTATGAAGCGCTGTGTCTCATTTCGGTTCATTATTTTGGTTAGGCAGACGGTAACTTTACCTTTTTGTTTATTCTTTCTGGTCTTACAACATTGTTGTTACAACATTTACTGGGAATCTGTTTTTAAGTTGAAGGAAAATGACACAAAACAGAATTCTTCTTCTCGTTTTTATTGGAGACCAGCTTCGAGGTGGGTGACTGCCACCAGTTTGACTGCAGCAGAACAAAGGGAGTGGGTATGGGCAGGCAGTGACATTTGGGTGTAACTTACTGTTGTTCTGCTGCAGGCCGAAGCTGTAGCTAGCTTCGAGGCTATCTCCCGTCACTTTAGTACGCCAGCAGCAGCATACCATAACTGTACATTAGTTCTGTTGTTCTGTTGTTTATAAGCTGTTGTTTAGCTGTTATAGCTACCAATCAGTCTTGTCTCTGCTCTTCCGCTGCTCCGGTCCCTTCACACTTCACTCGTACCACTACGTACCCAACTCTCCCTCGTTATATCGAACAAATTCAAATTTGAGTTTTGGGAAGCGCCAGCACTAATATGCATTCTTATGAGGATCCTAGTCTGGTAGATGTGTACATGCAGAATGTTTGCTAACAAGTGAAGTGTGGAAAATATGTTTTTTAATTGGCTGAAGCAAACCCTTTAAACCTGCCAGGTCTTAACATTTTATTTATTTATTTATTTAACTTCTGAAATGGGATACAGGTCAGTGTGGTAGCAGCTTGTCGATCACAGGTAGCCCTGCCCTAAACCCTCCCCTGCTTTCTGGTCTGTGTGACTCTCAATGGGAGCATCAGAGACTAAATGAACATCATGCTGTGTTGAAGAAGACTTGAAACTAGAGACTGAGACATAAACTCGTTAGGAACATGTTTACTGAGGGAATAAATCAAGAGGATGGAAGGAGGACCATGTTCTCATATCATCAGACTTCTTTTGTAACCACGTGAAGTCGCCCCCTGCTGGACATTACAAAGATAGCTTCGGCATTGGCGTCAGCTTTAAAACTTAGGTCCACTTCTTACAAACAGTCTATGATCCAAAACAATGGTACCAACCCCGAGTGGACATTACCCTCACTGTGTTGTTGATTTCTGCCAAATTCAACGACACAAATGACATTTCTTTACTTGTTGACTTTTTAGACACGTACCCAGAGGGTGTGTTTGATAATTACATATTGTAATATTGCAGTACTTAGTGCTCTAATGTAGACGTTGTGCAGATTTAGTCCAGATTTAGCTGTTGGATTAAATCGGACCACAGCTGAATGAGGTTTGGTCCAGGAAAAGGAAGACGGGGAAGGCAGATGGATTCTGTTGGTGCAGCGCCAGAGCAGGAACCGTCCGCTTTGTTTTTTGGTTTGGAGGAAAAGGAGGGGAGGGAAGTAGAGGAGGGCGTTGGTGGAGCAGCAACATCCTTTTCCTCCTTCCCACTCAGAGGCACCACCTCCTTCCCTCCTTCTCCTCCACCTCCTCCTCCCTCTGTTTGACCTCTTCCTCCTCCTCACGGTCATGAAAGGATGCTGCTGTTGTGTCAAGAAGGGAAGAAGGGCCTCCAGGGTCCTCCTCATCAGTGAGGCCAGAGTTTTACAGCTGAAACAAATTGTGTCGATTGAAAGAAAATTAGAGAACAACTGTTAATGAATGTTTTCCAATTAGATCACGGCCAACCCCGACCCCCCCTATCTGTTTGGCTACATTTTAGTGCCAAACAGGCACTTTATTTTGAAATAAAGGTGTGATCAGACCAAAGGTGAAGCAGATATTTCATGTGACACGATTACATACAAAGTCAATACAAAGAAGCAAACAGAGAGAATGTTTAAACTGAAGTTAAGCCTGTGAGCGTTGAGATTCTCCTGATGTCTTCATGTTGCATCAGAAATGGTCAAACAGAACTCCATTCAAAAAAACAATCATTTTCAGGTTCAAAGCTCGTCTCGTCGTGTAGACAAATGAGACAAATGATGACTTCAGACTTTACAAATCTGCGCTGTGATGTAGATGTTTCAGTAGTTACAGCAAAATCTGTTTATTTTAGGCTCATATCATGAAAGTAAACCAGACATCCACGAAGCTTGAAACGATTTGTGAGCAATGACAGTAGCTGTGTCTCATCCTTCGAAGGACGCGTCACTCGTAGCCTGTGTAGACGCTGAGGCCAGACTGAAATGAGACGGCCTGGTACGGAGGATTTCCTGTTTGCGTCACCAGCTGTTCCCGCCCTCACCCTTGAGTAACAAAGCACCACTCCTGTCTCCTAGCAACAGGTAGCTAGCTGGCTAACCCGCTAACATAACCCCTTTCGTTTTTTAGCATTTGTATCGCAGCTGTTCGGTTGAGCTGAAACCAAAAACTTTTACATTTAAAGTGTATTCCTTGGGCGTTTAAGAGTCCTCCACCTTGTTTGAATTGGCGTGCGATGAATCTCTGGATACGTTTGGCCACGAAGGATCCACCGGATGGATCCTTCATGGCCTGGGAAAAGGAGGACGCATCTGAAGGAGCCTTTGAAATGAGACAGCCTTTGACGCGCCGCTGTGACGCAATCAGCCTTCAAATATGTGTTTGTTTTGGGACACAGCTAATATTGACTTCTTTTGTCATTTTCAGCTGTCTGTCAGGTTACAAGATAAACCTTTAAACACAGTTTTCCTCCATCTACTATCAGACTACCTGAAGCATCACCAACATCAGCTAAACTAACTGACCTGCTGAAATACTCTTACACCACACACACTGATTATAAAATCATACTTTCTCTGTTAGCTAATGCTAACGTTAATTTAATGTTTGTCATATTTCCAGTACAAACTTTGACTTGGTACAAACTTTAAGCTTTTAAAGGCAAGCGTCAACATGATTAAATAAAATAGGTTAGATAAAAGTAGGCAAAAGAAAAGAGAAGACGCTACAAGTTCAATCTTCTGTTAATTTGAGTTTTAAAAAATCATTTTGTCCATTGATTTCACTAATGTGAACACTGAAAGGGCTCCTTGTAAAATACATAGACATTTGGTCGTGTTTGTTGAATCTTTTCTTGTGCAAAGAACATTTTTAAAGCATGAAAATAACTTTGTTTGCTAAGTTGTGTTTTCCATCCTTCAAAAACAAAATGTTCTTTTCAGCTAATTCAGAGAAACTGGTAAATTTAGACGAACAGCAGCAGGGCAAATCTTCCTAAAAGGCAGCAGTAAATATGCAGTAATCAAATAAATGTTCTTTTGTTTCAATATGAACAGCTGTTTGAATTTAGGCCAAAGGGATGTTTTAGAATTTCCCTCGAAGGATTTTTTGCAGGGAAATTTTGTTCTTTGTTTTCAGAGAAAAAACATCCGAGCAGTGAGTTTCTGTCGGATGAAAATGAAGATATTTTCCTTTTTACATCATCGCAGCATTTGGCGCTCTCCGCTTAGTGACACCATTTCTGTTGACCAGAAGTTTAGGAAGATGCTGAGTGAATTTATTATATTACAAGCTAAATAAGTCTGAAAGTCCCACTGTATAAAAAGATGGACGACATGAGAGCTGCCAAACCCTCTCTATCGCCCCCTGCTGACTGGCTGCAGTATAGCTCATAAAGCCCGCCTCCTCCATGTTAACAGATGGGACATGAGTCAAACTATAAAATCAAAATACACGTCAAATACATTTTTCTCAAACATGGTTTCTGTCATTATAGTTAGTTCTTATCATGCTGATTTATGTCCAAGTGTTCATTTTTCTGACAAGTTTACTTTTAATTAGTTATTTAATGCTATAAAAAGGGGGCGTGGCCTCAAGATTAACAGCTCTGTTGACAGTTAAATACGCTGATGTGGGATCGAGGTGAAATGAAAAATGTCCTTTTAATCCTTTTAGATCACATCCCCGGTAATATTGTGCATCTATTTGACAATTTAGGCCAAAAAAAATATAGAAAATCCGTTTCTACGTATTCTTATATCAAACTCCGATCATTTTTTCTTCCAGTAAAACTAAATTTCACGCGTGCTTACGTAAGTTAGCACCAAACAATTTCAACCAATCAACCTGCAACATTTAGCCGCAGAGCACCAAGAACGCTCGGTCAGTTAGCTTGCGCGTGTCTACGCCCACTTCTCAGCGATCAAATCAAATCCCTCTAATGATATGTCCCGCCTGCACGTCCTGTTTCACTCCGAAATACGTCACCAAACGGAAGCTAGATACTCTCGAAATGCCGTTTCAGCTCGACTTTAAAGGTGAGTTTTGGTTAGCGGAGGTGGCTACGGCGGCGGATCTTGGCTGTGCAGTCTCTGTCTGCAAAAAACTCCACCAGTGCAAGATGGTAGCACCCGCTCTGGGGGTGTTTTGGCTTCAGTTTTATACAATGAGAGTAGATGGAGACGCGTCGTCCATCTTTATATATAGTCATTGGTCTCACCCAGCTGCACTTTTCGTTCCCTAGCAACCCCAGACACAACAAGCAAACATTGTGACTCCTCTCACTGGTTGTCTCGTAGGACAATACTGAGGCGTTATAGTTTAACCAGGTAACCCTCACAGGTGAAATCAGCCTTAATGTGGGTTAAACTGATTATAAAACATGTTGTTGTCTTTGGTGGATGATACAGAATAAACATGACAACACTGTGTGAGGCGTGTTTTCCTCCGTCAGATCTTTCACTCCCTTTAATTCATTGTTGCCTTCAGGCTTGTTTTCCTTCTTTTGTTTACTGTTAGCATGCGACGCTCCATATGCACACCAGAGTGTTTCCCTCCGTTTCACACACATGTGGATACTTTAAGTTCTGTTTTTTAATCCACACACAAAGCTCCAGTGTGCGTGTCTGTGTGTGTGTACATGTGTGTGTGCTCTCGGTCCTAAACATGAGTCACTTCCTTCCCCACATGCTGCTGTGAATCACTCCTTCCTCCAGGGAATACGGGCTGTCTCCTCCCCCCTTTCCTCCCTCTTCCACGCCCTTCCCCCATGTGTTCTCATGCGAGGCCCTGGAAAGTGTCTCGAGCAGCGTGTTAGGAGGGGGGATGGAAAAAGGAGGGGGTTGTTAGATTGATGCCCCGGGGTCTGGGTTTTGGTTCGTCGGCCTCTTGGGATGAAATGGTGGGAAAACAGTCTTAAATTCATTCATACATTTATGAATTCATACGTTTGTTTTTGTCTCTTAGTTCACTGACTCTCTGTCTATTGTTCTTCTCACTTTCTGTTGTCTCTCTGTAAGCGAACACACTCGCTGTTGATTTCAGAATTTATTATTGCTGAAAAACAATCACGCTTTTGTTCTGCTTGTTTTTGCTACATTGATTATTTAGCTGAAAGCAAAGTAATCAGAGTCATAAGACGAGTGTAAGAGACACAAACAAGGCCAGCCGGTTGTTTTTTATACTGATTTCAGTCACACTTGTTCTTCTTGTTCTGTGTTTTGATTTATTTTTCTAATAAGGCTTTGAAGAGATGCACAATATAACCCACAGGTCGTCAGTCTCTGCCCTAAATTATCGTTATTTTTTATGACAGGCAAGATGACGTTTCAGTAACAAAGTTTAGAAGTAGAGGAAAGAGGGATCAATATCTTTATTGCGTCCAATTTGATCGTGAATCTGTCATTTTGGACCATTGACTGTATATAAAGGTAGACAGCGCATCTCCTCCTCTCGTTGTACAAAAGTGAAGCTAATTCCCCCCGGAGCGGGCGCTGCCATCTTGCTCATCTGTATCCAGAGTGTGTGCAGCAGAGAACGGCTGGTGGAGCCGCAGTAACGATGTCCCACCCCTTCCTCTACCCAAAACACACCTTTACCTTGTGTCCTTGGCGTGTTGGAGCCCTCAGGTGGGTCTCCTCTCGCCGTTCCTCCTCTACTCTGCTGCTCGGGAACAGAACGCTGCAGGAGCCCCATTTTTCCACAGAGCTGTCAATCATGAAGCCACGCCCCCTTTTTATAGCATCAAATAACTAATTAAAAGTAAACTTGTCAGAAAAATGAACACTTGGACATAAATCAGCATGATAAGAACTAACTATAATGACAGAAACCATGTTTGAGAAAAATGTATTTGACGTGTATTTTGAGTTTATAGTTTGACTCATGTCCCATCTGTTAACATGGAGGAGGCGGGCTTTATGAGCTATACCGCAGCCAGTCAGCAGGGGGCGATAGAGAGGGTGGTGTCCATCTTTTTCTACAGTCTTTGTTTTGGACACAGAAGACCTTTGATGTAGGGAGTTTAGTGTCTTTGTTGGTTTTGATTTTAAGATCGATGTCATGTTTACGTCTTTTTGTGCTGCTCCAACGTTTGGGGCAATCCTCTGTTTGTCACTGTTCAAGAGAGTGCTTTAGAGGGTTTTAGAGATCATCAAGTCAAAAAATAAATCTTGACTTATTAAGACAAAATTTTAAATAAAGTCCTGCTCTGGACTTTGGGATTAATCAAACAGCAGCATTATCTTTGGATTCCTCTCTGCTATGAGCTAAACATCCTCCTTCATACGCAGAACGATCTGTTCCTGTACACGACGCACTAACTGTACTCTTCCTTCATTATCACTTCTGCAGCATTTCCCACTCGCTCCCTTTCTGAACATTACAGTATTTTTATGTCATTTGCTATTTTAATTAAGAGAAGCAGCTCCAGTCAGCTTTAATCAGGGACTCTCCTGGTGACCCATTTCCAAAGTGCAAACCCCCCCTGTTTGTGAATGAGCTCACTATTTTCCAAAAACTCATGGATTTGCAAAAAAAATGTCTTCTCTGCCATGAATATGGGTCATCGTTGGATTCCTTTCTTAGTGACTCAACTCAGGCCGACCAAAACTTCATCACCAAAGAAACTCGAAACATTTGGAAACCACTTTTCCAGACTGCAGCGGGACTGATTGATGCTTGGACACATCACAACTTTCCTGTTAAATCCTGGATACCTTGTGTTAGAAAATAGAGTAAAGGGTTGAGTTAGATGGTGATTTTTTCTCCATGTTTTGGGGTCTAAATGACTTAAAGGTGCTAAAGTTTTGGAATTGCTCCAGTAGATGTCTTCAGCCGGCAGCAGTGAAACAGGCTATGATGGCTGCAATGTAATCCTTTGGGGCAACTGCAGCCGATCAAAGGTCGTCCACTAAAAGTTCTTGTTGTTTCCACTGACAGGCTCAGATTGTTCTTCTAAGTGTGTGACAACATGACAGAAAGGATCCCTACAGAGATAGACCTTTTTGTTACAGAGGAAGATGATTGTTTTAAAACCAGAAACGGACGCTCTCTTCAAAGACACCAGACTCCATTGACAGAAACAGTAATTCTACATTGCAGAGAACAGGACTTTCTAGTACAACTTCCCTGATTATTATTGTTATTTTGTGTTTTTTAAACAAATGTTGTGTTAGGTCCTAGCTAACCAACACTAAAGTCACCCAACAGTACAAACACATAGAGGCAGCAGTAGAACAGGAACTTTCGTTTTCTGCAAGGTAAAATGACTGTTTTTGTTAATAGTTTGGTAGCTGAGCAATTCCAAATCTTTTTATAGTTATTTGGACCCAAGAATATAAAAAGTAAGTCCCAGGTTTAATTACTTATTCTCTTTTTCATGTTAAAAAATGACAACTGATTTAACCTCGTGAATTAAGTTACAATTTCCACTGTAGTTTACAATCTCGCCACATGATGAGGGTGAGCTAGCACCCTTGTTCTTGTATTTTTCCACTGACAGGCTCAGATTGTTAATCTAAGTGTCTGACAAGTGATAGACCTTTTTGTTACAGAGGAAGATGATTTTTCCTGACCAGAAACACTGTCACGACTATGTCTTTAATGCTACCAGACTCCATTGACAAAAACGGTAACTTGACCTTGCAGAACCCAAGAGTGGCTGGTCTACCACTGCTTTGATAAGTTAGTTTGTTCGTGTTGTTGTGTGACTTTTGGTGCTTTAAATTGTTTGTTTGGATAAAGACAATATGTTTACACACAAACAAACCAACAGATTGGGCCAGAAGTAGGCAAGCAATTACTGAATTCTAAGCGATAAAATCACTGTTTTTGTCAATGGAGTCTGGTGGCTTTGGAGAGAGCCATGAAACGTCATCTTCCTCTGTAACAAAAAGGTCTATCTCTGTAGGGATCCTTTCTGTAATGACGTCACACACTTAGAATAACGATGAGCCTGTCAGTGGAAACAACAAGAACTTTTAGTGGACGACCTTTGATCCATTGAGGATTATGTTGCAGCGTTCCTTTAAGACATTTAGACACCAAAGTATGTAACAAATACTACCAATGAATTAAAAAAAATACACACAATCTTTGACACTGAGTGCTTTTATGTAATGATGACCTGCCATCCTCTGACATAATCAACTAAATCCAGATCCTGTTCCAAATTTCAGTTTTTCTGGTTGGAATTTTGTTATTAAGCTTTTTCTGTGTCAAAGAGTTACACAACACCTCTCACTTGTTCCACTTTAACCTCGTCTCTCTCTCTCTCTTCCTCTGTTCTGTAGATGAAGACGGGTCCGTTTGCCGAACACTCCAACCAGCTGTGGAACATCAGCGCCGTTCCTTCCTGGTCCAAAGTCAACCAGGGTCTGATCAGAATGTACAAGGCTGAGGTACGCCTGCTTTAGTCCTTCCTCGCTGTCACTGATCCGTCCAAGTCTTCAGTCATTTATCAGTCTGGTAGAAAGTTTGTTGGAGAAGATGTTAATGTAGGTTTTAAGGCATCAGTTTAGTATGAGTGCATGGTCCTGGTACCTGTCTTTACTGACTATCTCTCTGGGGTATCAGATCATGCTAAAGCAGAGTAGGGTTGTAAAAATGGATGGTTTGACACACATATATTTATCCAGTTCTCCTGGTTTCCTCAAAGGGAGGGTTTGCAGTTGTTAAATAGTGCAAATTTTCATGCAAAAGTTCACCAAAATTTTAAAAAGAAATCAGTGGTTGAATTTTCAGCTGCCCAAACACATCTGCTGATCATGACAAGTCTGTTAAATAAACTGAGTTCAGTGTAAATAAAACACTTAAAGAAAAGCTAGTCAGACTAAGTCTGTATGAAAAGATTCCTCCTTTCACAACAAGGTTAGCCATGTCAGGCTGCAGTTAGCCATTCTTTCTTTAAGCTACAAGCCAATTTCAGCATCCTAACATGTTAACAGTGACAAAGCTAACATCGATGTTCAGAAGATATGTAAAGTTTACCATGTTCTCCTGCTTGGACATTTACAGGCTGGCTTCAAAAACAAAGTGAAGCTGGAAGTAATGTCGTTAGTTTTGCAGGTGTTTGGTCATAAAATGCTTAAAGTGACGACAAATAGACAAAAGTCGCTAAATTTCATTAAATGTCTGTTCATAATGTCTTATTCAAGCCACTTAAGTGTCATGGCTCTGATCATTCAGTCTGATATATCTCAGTAATCCAGCCCTGTGATTGACAAGCGACCTGTCCAGGTGTAACCCCGCCTCTCCCCTATGACTGCTGGGATAGGCTCCAGCCCACCGTTGATGCCTTGTCATTATCTCTCACACCATCAGAGGGTCAAAGGTTTGAAGTACAAAAAACTTGCATAACAAGTAACTTCCCATCAGGCTCGGCTGTACTCTCATGCTTATTAGCAAATGTTTGCATTTACTGTTTTAGCATGCTAATACACTAAATGACTATGACAACCACGGTAAACAGCACATCTGCTACGCATCAACATGTTAGCTGTATCACTGTGAGCATGTTTGCATGCTGATGTCAGCATTTGGCTCCAAACACTCCTGTAAAGAAGAGGAGCAGCAGCCCACCAGCACAGAGCTGCTGATGAAACCTGGTTTATGCTTCTGTGTTAAACCTAGAACACAGTGAGCGTTTATACCTGTGTGATGGTGTGTCTGCTACGCCCTGCAATTACACCTCCGAAACACTAGTGGGCGCTGGGGTTTCTGAGCCACTGTGGTTAAGTGTCCTCCTTTTTTCCTTTGATTTCCTGAAGCTGAGCTCATCAAGTTGAAGAAATGTTAAACAAGTATTATTGGTTTTTTTACTAAAGTTACTGCAACACATTAAACAGAAACTGGCATCACCTTCCTAGTTTTATCTTTATGTAGAAGCTAACACACTGTAGCAGCTAGCTACAAACTAGCATCAAGCTAGCACTGAAACTGCCAGTGCCCCTTGTAGTTTAAGTGTGATGAACTAAACCAAGCAGACCAATCACAGATGCTGTCTTTAATGCCCCGGCCTGTAGTTTCCATCATATATGTGTTATGTTGTGGATGAAGAATAAAGTCTGATTTTCTTTTCATACCTGTTCTGCATATACAGAATCATAAATCAGACTTCATGCTACATCCACAGTATTTGTTCTTTTTGATTTTCCCAGTCACTGTATTGGTCCGAATATAAGACTATAAGAAGAAGAATGTAAGATGCGTAAATCTAAAAAACTGGGGTCGTCTTATATTTCGGGTCTAGATCTTTTAAAGGCCGACACACGTTCACAACAGGAGACGCAGCACTTATCTGTAAAGCGAGACCTTACTGAGGCCAGCCTGTCCCTCACAGCTACAGAGCCAGGGGGATGAAAGATGGAGAGACACGGTGATCCTCCGGAAGTTATGTCAATGTAATCGTTGTCATAGTGTATCGTCTGAAGATGGCGAGCAGAAAAAGACCAGGGGCCGCCATAGCGATGCGTAGCCCTGCGGCTAACCACGGAGCTCCATGCCCCTTCCTCCCCTTGCACCCTGGCTCCTGGGAGTCCCCCAGGACCGGTCCTGCCTTCCCCTGCCTGAAGAAATGCTGCAACGGGCCGCTGTACCGCCACGTCATAAAAATGCTAACAGTCCAGAGCTGTCGTCCAGCTCTGGTAACGGGCTAATTTGGTCTTCAAAGAGTCTTATTCGAAAGAAACAGTCTTGAAAATGGGGGTCGTCTTATAATCAGGGTCGTCTTATATTCGGACCGATAGCGTTATCAAAATCTCTTTAATGAAGACTTCTGAAAAAGCTGCTGACCTTGTTTTGGATGAAACTCCTGGATTGCGTGGTGTTCAGGGGTCAAAACGGGACTCTGGGAAATTTTGACGTGGACACCGACATTTACTTCTGACTGTGTCCAATCGGTCACAAGGTGTTTGACTTGTGTGTTGCTTGAAGCTACAGTTCCCCCTCATCGTCGGCCTGAACAAAGAAGTCTCTGGTCGTCTCAGCGATGCTGCTTTGTTCACAGTATTTTCAAAGTAGACAATCTGTTTCCTGTTACCTCCTGCACTCAATGCCCAGTGTACTTTAATAGTTATTTTAAATGCATTTTCAGCTGTAGAAAATGTAGAATAGAAACTGTTATACGGTTATTCATCACTTGGTATCTAAGGAACTAGAAACCCAAACTGTAGCTGTGTAAACTGGATTTGAACCTGAATTTTACGGAACCTGTTTTTGTGTTTGCATGATGTTTAAGAAATCAGTTTGGCGCTGAAACCCGACTGTGACCGGGTTCCTTTAGAGCGGCTGACTGTAGAGGAGAGAGGCAGGAAAGGGTTAAGAGAGGATCGGAGAGAATGGAATTGTGTGTGTGTGTTTGGTTTGGTGTGTGTGTGTGTGTGTGTGGGCGGTTGGGGGTGGGGTTAGGGGGGATGTCTAAGCCCGTTCTCCCCGCCTGCATGCCCACATCCTGTGTTTTCCAGAGCAGCCTGTGAGTCTTCCCAAAGAGCTGAGGGGCCAAGCTGTCTGCCTCCCCCTCCTCCCTCCTCCTCCCCCTCCTCTGCCGTTCCCTTCATTAAATTCTCCCCTCCCTCTGTCCCGACCTTCCTCCGAGCCTGGAGCAACCATCAGCAGACTTGCATTCCTCTCTCCCTTTTCCTGGCCCCACACAGGGTTTCGGGCAGAGAGTTGAACGAGACGGAGAAACAGCAGAATCCTCCATTTTTGTCCGACTGCGAGAGGCGAATCTGAGGCCTTGAAACCTGTTTGAAAATAGTATTTAAAGTGACACATGCTCAAGGAAACAGTGGTAGAAACAAGGGTAGGAACAATGGCGTGTTTGCTTAAAAGGACAGAATTACACTGCTCTTCTTGTCCGTACACGAAGCTCCCGACTTAAAATCCCTCACTGTGCTTTTGGATGTTTTAGCCTGTTTGATTTAACACACGTTTCTTTGTTTTATTCTTCAGGAGGCTGTTAGGTTCAGGTCCTTTCAGTGCACTGTAAAACATCAACTTGTGCAGACTTGAAACTACCTTCAGATGGATAATTCATGTCTGCTAGCTGGGAGTCTCAACAAGTAGATTCACAAACTGCAGGGAAATAAATTAAATCCAGACTCTCTGAAAGGAACAAAACGCGTTTTAAAACACTTAGAAGATGCTTTTATTCTGTATTTCTCTTTCTTAAATCTCGTGAAAAAATAACCAAAAAAATGTGTGAAAACGTCTCTCAGTGCTTTCTGCCTGTGGCCCTCAGCTCCAATCAATTGGTTCCTACCATTGACCGTATATAAGAATTGGATGTAGCTTACATGGCATCAATCATTACTTTTAGGACCACTGTTGTGAAGCCTCAATTGAGTTCATTCAGCCTGAAGCAAACATACTTGTACAGAGGGTGCAGCTGTGAGTGAAGTAATCAGTGCTAGCTTTGTTAGCAAGGTGCACATGATAGCTGTAGCTCTTTTCACACTGCCAGTTGAAGGCGGGATTATTACGCCTGTTACGTTCTGTCTTCAATGTTGGATGCACAGAGGCTGAATGGTGGGGCGAAGTCGTTCCGCCTCATCAGAGGGAGTAACAGAGGCGAAGCGGCGTCTGTGTAAACAGCGGAGCCTGCAGGGCGGAACAGTGTGTGTGTGTGTGTGTGTGTAGCAGGCGCTGTGTGTTTACACCTCGCGCACAGTTTGCTTCTGCAACGCCGGTGTTGCTTGGTCGAATGTAAAATGGCAAAGGCTGCATGACAGCGGAGCTTCGTTACGGCGCTGAGGCCGAACCGTAGTGTAAAAAGTGCTGGTATCTCAATGCAGGGGCTGCATCCTTGAAGGACGCGGTCTACGGAGGACGCGTCACTCGTAGCCTGTGTGGACGCTAAGGCTGAACTGAAATGAGACGGTCTGGTCTACAGAGGATTTCCTGTTTGCGTCACCAGCTGTTCCCGCCCTTTCCCTTGGGTCACCAAAAACCGCTCCTGTCACCAAGCAACAGGCAGCTAGTGGGCTAACTAGCTAACATAACTGGAGTCATTGAATGTAACCTATTATTTAGATAAGATCATTTAAAGTTTCAAGGCCCGCTTTTTTAACATTTGTATCTCTAGCTATTCACTTGAGTTGAAACCAAACACTTTTACATTTGAAGTGTTTCCTCGGCCGTTTAAGAGTCCGCTATCTTGTTTCAATTGCCGTGCAATGAATCTTGGAATATGCTGGGCCACGAAGGATGCACCCAATGGATCCTTTGTGGCCCGGGTAAAGGAGGACGCATCTGAAGGAGCCTTCAAAATGAGACAGCCTTCGACACACTGCTCTGATGCAATCAGCCTTCAAATGCGTCCTTCGAAGGATGCAGCCCCTGAATTGGGACACAACAAACTGTGACATGAATTTGGATGCTACCTCACAACAAAGTAGATTTAAATGAAATGTATTTACTGAAAACATGAAAAGTCTGCCCTAACTCCGACCCTCTTTCTGGTCTGTGTGACTCTCAATGGGAGCATCAGTGACTAAATGAACATCATGCTGTGTTGAAGAAGACTTGAAACTAGAGACTGAGACTCATTAGGAACATGTTTACTGAGGGAATAAATGAGGAGAGGAGGAGGAGCATATTCTCATTGACTTCTTTTTGCCACCAGAGGAGTCGCCCCCTGCTGGTTATTTTAAAGAATGCATTAGCTTCACTTCTCAGACTGGGATGCTACATCCAGTTTTTGCACACAGCTCGTGGTTCCTACTGCAGAAATAAACCTCTAAAGGTTTAGGAAAGTTTAACGCTGTGGAAAACTTCCAGGAGTGTGGAAAGTTTGATTTGTCGATAACGAGAACTGAAATGTCTAAAAGTCACAGGACGGATGAACCGCAGAGTGACGTCCTTTAAAAGTTTAGTCGAGATTTAATCGATCGATGACCCTTTGATGATTTTACACATTCTCATTGATTAGATATCTGCAGCCTGTGTTTCCAGCCCCGTTCTGCTCAGATGATCATGACTGATAGTGTCACTGCTGCG
The DNA here is from genome assembly GCF_022749685.1 of Semicossyphus pulcher. Classification (NCBI taxonomy): domain Eukaryota; kingdom Metazoa; phylum Chordata; class Actinopteri; order Labriformes; family Labridae; genus Semicossyphus; species Semicossyphus pulcher. Next base: position 6,527,470 of record NW_027211702.1, read on the forward strand.
CAGACTGACTGAGCACAGAGTTCAATTTCCCCAGAGCAGACTCCCAACCCCCACCGCAGACACCCACAAACCCCCCCCATCCACCAACCCACCCTGCTCCCTGCTCCCCGCTCCCTGCTCCCCGAAAACTGGGTCCATGTCTGAACGCACAAAGAGCCTCCTCCTCTGGGCTGATCCACAGACGTGTTAAAAGAAGAGAAGAGTTAACGACAACGCTTAAAGTCAAGTTAACTTTCAGAGTTTGGGGGACAAAGATTTGTTCCAACGACGCCATCAGCAGGTCAGATCTGACGATGAACTCTGTTACCTACAAAACCCTCCGTTAACTCTTTGCATCAAATAAACCGAGCAGAAATACTGCTATAAAAACTTTCTTTCACCATCTTTGGGGTCTTAATTTGAAGCTGCACTGGGAGCATATGATAATGAAAGGTCAGTTTAACATGGCTAACAAATGCTGGAACTGGAATTAAACAGTGATGCAGCTTATTTGTGCATTTAAATTTTCAGAATAAGAGCGCAAACAGATGTCATATCTAAAGCTTTGGGGAAGGTACAACTAGAATAGGGCTGAACCAAACCTGTATAGCCCCTTTCACATGCATTTCACCCCGACTGTACGCAGACTTTTTCCTGCAGCCTCCTGGTAAAATGTCTGCAAGAAGTCGGGGTGAGCCGACGTATGAACGCAGCAGGTAACAGTCAGGAACATTGAGCTCCTGGGCGGGGTGATGACGTTCATATCATGTGACCCGTGTGAAAGCAGAAGAGCGACACATAACGGTGATTAAAAACATCCGAGGGTGAAGAAGAAGGATCGTTTACAAGACGACAGCAGAGATGTCTGCAGACTGGAGAGATGAGGAGAGTCAGGAGCCTCAGGCTGTGAGGGCTGAGTTGCAGGGAGCGCAGAGTGCTTTTTACATCACGTCCTGCGTCATGAAACCCTCCGCCCAACAGGGAACATCACCCGCTGTGAGGGACGTGTGCTAAAGGGTAACGCTGGAAAATTTCCAGGTGCAGACTGTCTTGTAATTTCCTGGAAATTGTCAGGAGAAATTGTTCACCTCGCATCCATGGCTTCTACGTTTATCATTTGACCTGATATTCAGTGTTTTTGTCGGCTCAATAACCAAACGAGGAGACCTCTGTGGATGAGTCCGCTTCAGGTAAAAACATGAACAATGAGGGAGATAAGACTTGCTATGCTGCTGCTCCTGTGTCTATCATGTAGCTAAAACAAAGGTGTAGACATACGACTGACATAATGGACGTCTACGCCGGGACTTTTCAACTGAACTTCACTTTTTCTTCCACTCTTATCACAAAATCAACCTCAGCATTTTAAAGAGAACTTTCTCTTGCATCTTTGGAGCCTTCATAGTTTTGTAGAGTGACAGCTTACACTTTCCTCGGAAGCCCTCTGGAAGTGAAGGAGGTGTCAGGTGCCATTAGAGCATCCTTTTTTAAGCATACTGAGGCCTTACATGCCTTTTGTTTACCTTCTCGCTTTAACCTCTTTTCCTCAGCTCAGTAAAGTGTTCCCTCTGTTTTTTTCCTCCTATTTCCAGTGTTTGGAGAAGTTCCCTGTGATCCAGCACTTCAAGTTCGGTAGCCTGCTCTCCATCCAGCCAACGAAGCCTTGATGATGACACCTCGCACACGATGGAAAGACCAAAATCCTGACCAGAACCAACAGTTTTCCCTTCCTCCGACATCCTCCGACATCCTCTCCTGCTAATCCAACAGTAGCAGAAATCAACCACACGTAGTTTGACGCACGCACTCCCACATGTTGCACGCATGTGGTCATGAAAGCTTGTAGGACATCCATAACTTTAATGCAGAGCATGATGTGGATGAACTTTGGAGCATCTTTATATTTTTGTCATTTTATTTATGAAATATTCAGAGTTTGAGTCGGGCTCCTTTCTGAGGGACGGAGGGGTTAGAGGTGTGATCATTGATGCTTGAATTTACCTCAAAGTTTGGATCCTGAAAAGCTGAGTGAGCTGAAACGAGACCGTGTGAGTTCTTTAAAAACTTCTGCCATAGCTTCTTCTTCAGTTTGAGCTACTTTCTTGGTTTTGCTTTTAAGGCCAAGTGTTTAGTTTTGTTAAAGTACCAGTATTCTTATTCTCCTTACATACAAACCAATGAGCCACTGTAGTCATTTGCAAAGAAGCACTTGAGTTAAAGGCTTTTTTTTTTTTTTGACATATTTCGCTCACAGGGAAAAGCAAAAGTCTGGATCATTAAAGCTCATTTAGAATAAACGTACTGACTTAATTTGACCATATTTCCGTGACAGAACAGTAAAGGTGAGACTGTTTGCATGAAATCTCTCTTATTAGTTGAACTCCCTTCAGACTCAGTCACTGAGAATAGGTAAACATGAACTGATGAACGAACCCGTGTTTTGCAGCTTTTCCCTCTAAATTCTCCACCCAGATGAAATACTGTCGTTTTTTTACTCCAGTTTTAAACACAAACTCTGCACCTGTTTCAATTGGCATGTTTAAAAATCTCGGCATGATGTTTTTTTATTTAAAGAAAAGATATTTTTGTGTTGTTATGTTGACCTGTCAAATCCTGATTTAATAAACTTCTCCCTTTTCACATGTTTGATCTCTTGACCCTCATTCTCACTTTCTGTGACAGACTTATGTACAGTTTGAAGATTCCCCACGTTAGGGCCTGTGTCCACTAACAGAGTTTTTTGTGCTGGCAGCGGTCACGACTTCAAATTGAGAGCACTTCTCACTGCCGCCTAATGTTGATGGCTACGAAAGTTGTATCGCAGTACTTCTTCCCTTGGTAGCGACTGTTTTAAATCGCTCAGTGCGCTTAATATTTGCTTTTATTCAAGGAAATTTCACAAAGAAGGAATCGTGTCCTGGCAACTGGAAAATGTACCGTTGAAAATACGAGTAAGGGTGCATGAGATAAATGTCTGACCACAAGGATTAGTTTCTCCTCCGCCATTGTTATTGACAAAGTTTAAATTGGAAGTCCCGCCCCTTCTTCATTTTGATTGGTCAGTGAGGGAGAAGTGACATTGACAAGCATGGCATTTTCCTAAAGTTGAACTATTTTCAACTGAGAGCAAAAAACTGCAGACGCTGAGGGTGTTTTTGCACTTGGGACGCTGAGCGCTGAAAACTTCATTGATTTTGTGCAGCAAAGAGGCGCTGCCACCACAAAAACGCTGTCAGTGGACACAGGCCCTTAGTGTCCCAGTGGTAATGTAGAGAGCAAGACAAGCTTGTCACCTATTTTAAAGGTACTAAAACAACACTTTTAGTATCTGTTTTAAGTACCCGGTTTATTCTAGGGTTGTGTTAGGGTATCCTTTAGCTTCTTTTCCAGAGAAACATTTTACGTTGATGGATGGATGGATGGATGGATGGATGGATGGATGCATACAGAATACATACATGTGACATAATATTTCACAACACAGAAGACAGTATTCACGGCCCTTTAACGCACGTGTGATCTGGGATTTAACTCTAGTTCATTTCAGGATTGACTGGTGAACAAAAGAGTGCTTCAGTGTGACCTTATTAAGTATTTATAAGAGTATTTTTTATCTAAAATGTTCCATTGCCTGAATTCTTTAGGAGCTAAATAGTAAATAATCTGCCATGACGATAATATGATGAACATAATATTAATTTCCATTAACTGTGTCTGCATGATATTTATCAGATTTAATCTCTCCATCCTCGAGAGGATGATGATTCCAGTTTGACGCTGTGAACTGTTAAACTCATCCTGCCACATCAGAACTGTCTAAGTAAGTCAAGTCTCTTTGCACGAGGCCTTTTGGAAGACTTTCCCTCGCCGGTGACCCAGAGATGAACCCGGCAGTGAGGTAGATGGATTCTGAGTAGAGGGGAGAAAGTGTTGAATATTGTATGAGTGAGGATACTGTATCTACTCATCCATGTTAAGAAGGACCTTTTTTTTATTAAAGCGTGGTTACCAGGATTAGGGAAACTCTGATTCTTGTCAAATTTACAATTCAAAGTCAACATGCAACAGTTTTTTTAAAAAACGGACTGACTGAGGTGGAATTCCCCTCACATACAGGAAGCTGGAGAGCCGAGAGCGCTGCAGTAAAGCAGAGCAGACCGGAGGGGACTGAGGGACTTGTTGTACGCCCGGCCCGTCCTTCAGAGGAGTGAGGTCTCCCCCGATGAATCAGCTTCGAATCATGAGTTCCTGCTCCCTGACTCATAGAAAGAAAGCACTGATGTGGTCAGACGCTCCTCTTCAGATCATAAAGTCTGACCCTTATCAAGTCGTGTTTCCAGCTCTTTGTGTTTAGTCAGAGCTAAATAAATCTGGTCCACTGAGAGGCAGGTATAAACTCCGCTGTTTGTCCCATTCAGCAGCCTGAACATGGTGCTCAGATCCACATCACAGTTTCTTACAAGCATAATTGTGAAGCTGCCAACGAATAATACACTGTGAATTTAGCCTTTGCTGCTGGCTTACAATTTAATGCAAGTGTTGATGGAGAACTCAAAAGCTCCTTTGAAACAGCTAGCAGACAAGCTAGCTATTTGAGCCCCAAAATGTGTTTCCTTTAAAACCAGAGAGCTAGAGAAGGTACATATTTGAAAACCCTCTAGCCTCCAGACAACAGCAACCATTAGCATTTAACCACTTCCTAGCTAAAATTAACTTAGGACAATAGGCCCCTCCCATTGAATCGTAAATGATCAGACGGTAATGCTAGCATACAGTCACTTCTTAGCTAACAATACCTTTAGCCAGGAAAATACGGCTTACCGATTATGTCTAACACTCGAATGGTAATGTTAGCATACAGCCACTTCCTTTGTTACATTAGCTTTAGCTGGATCGTCCTTTTGAATAACAGTATCAAACTGTAATGTTAGCATTTAGCCACTTTTTAGATAATATTACCATGTTACACTACTGTGAACTAGCTAACAGCTAACTAGCTACAATTAGTTGGAATTTGTGCCTTTCCTATCATGTCGAATAACAAACAGCGATGTTAGCATTTATGTCAGATTACACACTTTTATACAAACCTTGAACACAGCAGTACAGCATTTTAACAGCATGTTAGCTTCACACTATGGCTGTGTCTCAATTCAGGGGCTGGATCCTTCAAAGGACGCAGTCTACAGAGGATGAGTCAGCCTTCGTAGACGCCAAGGCCGAACTGAAATGAGACGGTCTGGTCTACGGAGGGTTTCCTGTTTGCGTCACCGGCTGTTCCCGCCCTTATTCTTGTGCCACCAACGCGGCTCCTGTCACCTAGCAACAGGTAGCTAGCGGGCTAACTAGCTATCTCCTTTCATGTTCTAAAATTTGTATCGCAAGCTTTTCGATTCAGTTGAAACCAAAGACGTTTACATTTAAAGTGTATTCCTCGGCCGTTTGAGAGTCCACCATCTCGTTTGAATTGGTGCGCAATGAATCTTGGGATAAGTTGGGTCACGAAGGATGCACCTGATGGATCCTTTGTGACCCACGCAAAGGAGGATGCATTTGTCGGCCTCATCTGAAGGAGCCTTCGAAATGGGACAGCCGTCCATGCGCCGCTGTGACGCAACCGGCCTTCAAATATGTCCTCCGAAGGATGCAGCCCCTGGATTGGGACACAGCTCCTGAGTGTGACGTCAGAGGAAAATGGCCGCCATGTAGAGATATAACATTTCTAGAAAGTGTTTCATTTGGATGTAAAATTACTTCGAGCTCCAGATTTCAGGATCAACATTGTAAGTCATCTAAAAAAAATATTTCTAAACATCACTATGAAAACCTACAAAAGGACTTTTTTAAAAATGGTTAGACCGGACAATAAAATATAGGGACAAAGTTAAACATCTACTTTGATTTCATGGGAACTTAAAAGTAATTCTAACATACTGACTGATTTTTATCAGTATCTTTCCATTGTCAAGCATCACAAGTACTTTTATCAGAGTATCAAAGAACATGTTAACCACTGGGGTTTAACAGCTCCGGGGATCTCAAGGAATAAAAACATGTCCGACTTTACGAGTTGGTGACGACTGTGGATTGAGGTTGTGTTTGGGGTGTAAAACTGAGGGGGAAAAGGCAGAATTTGTTGGCCTCATTTGGAGGAATGTTTGGAATGGGACAGCTGCGTCGACGCGCTCCGACATGTCTGAGCCTGAATGTAGACTTTCATGGAGGCACTCTTTGAAATGGGATGCAGCTGCAGAGCTAAGATGGTGGAGAACAGTGGTGGAAAGTAACAGAGTGCAATGACTCAAGTATACTGTACTTAAGTACAAATGAGTAGTGATTAGGCCCTGTGATGCTACTTTCTATTTCTACTGCAACACATCTTAGATGGTAGGTAGCTCGAATAACTCTCAAAGGCTAAAGGAAGGTTAAATTATTATGTATTATATATTAATTATATATTAGAAAAGTTAAAGGTTCATTCTGGTGCTTTTAAACCAAGGCCCTTTTTTATATTTGGACAGGCTGCAATGGCTGCAACGTATCCTTTCAGAGCCAGTGAGCCCGATCAAAGTCTGTCCACTGAAAGATTGCTATTCAAAGTATCTAACAACATTACGGAAAGCATCCCTGCAGAGATAAACCTTTTTGTTAAAGAGGAAGATGATTTTTTAACCAAAAACAGACGTTACATCGCTCTCTCTGAAGCCACCAGACTCCATTGGCAAAAACACTAATTTTACATTGCAGAACATGAAGGTTTCTGGGCTAACGCTGCTTCGATCAGTTCTGTTTGTTCGTGTTACTGTGTGACTTCAGTGTTTAGAATGGTTATTTCAGATCCAACACAATATTAGTGTAACACATTGTAACACAAACAAACTAACTGGTCCAGGCAGCCGTAGACCAGCAACTGCTGTGTTCTGTAAAGTAAAATCATTGTTTTTGTCAATGGAGTCTGGTAGGAGGATGATGTCACGGCTGTTTCTGGTTAAAAAAGGGCCCCAGGTTTAAAAATAAAGTAAATTACACATCAATAAGTTGTCAATAACTTCAAGTTAAACCCTTCATTTCAAGATAGACTGAAACATTTTACAAACGGATATAGATTAATGATTAATTTAATGTCTATTGTTGTAAGTAACTATTTTTTCTTCTCTTAGTTTTATTACAAAAACTTATAACTTTAAAATTACAACCAAATTATGTGTATTAATTCAATCAGTGGTTTATTTAAATATGATCTAAGTGCTTTTTTAATATTCTAATGAAGGCGTGGTCTGTTACTGTAAATATTCACTCCATCAGTGTTCATCACGTAGAGGAGTGGTCTAATTCTCTCCTTTAATTTATGAACATTTGGGTGTGGTCTCGTTGTCATTGACATGTAAATGATATGCAAAGCGGAGTGGTCTGCTCTGTGGCATTATGCAAATACAGTAGTGGCCTATATGTAAATAAGGGTGTGGTCTACTTCTTCAGTATGCAAATACGAGTGAGACCCTGTTTGGGTGTAACGTATTCTACAGTATGGCTTTTTGCATAACGTATGAATATGCAGCTAGGAGTTAACAGTTTGACTGTTAACATGTGATTACTCAGCAGCTCATTTATGCTTTTTAATAGTTTCTGTGTTTATTTCCAGAAGCAGGAGAATCCGTCTGAGTGTAAGTTACAGTGAAGGGAGTCAACAAAACAAAAGATGCTTAGAAACACAATCAGTGTGACTGTCTGACTTTGTAGCTACTTATCTCCCTATTGCTCATGATTTTATAAGAAATGTTTATGTTTTATTTTAATTAAGAGATCACATGACATCTCACACACTGACAGCTCTTTGGAAGATAAGAATGGGAACCAAATCATGTTTTAAGGATGTTCTTTTTGTTGTTTTGTCGGCATAAACCAGGCCCCTTAACGCACCTCTAGGCTGGTTTCACAGCCAACAATAAACAGTAGAAGAAATCCACGTCCATTTCCTTTATGTTTACAGCACAGACTATATAAGTGGCTCAAACCTGAATTCTCTCTCATGTCCAGCAGGAGGCGATGGTTGTATAAAGTTTATTTAAAAAATGGTCCCCCTCCTCTCTTGAGTTATTCCCTCAGTAAACATTTCCCTAATGAGTTTATGTTCATTTAGCCATGTGGAGTCACAGAGACCATAAAGCAGGGGAGGAATCAGGGCGGGGCTAGCTGTGATTGACAGGTCCCTATTGTGGCATTTTTAACCAGGATAGAGACGTATCAATGCGTATCTACCCTCTTGTCCAAATATGGTCACTTCCTGCTCCAGAAACCCAAGGCGGTGACGGCCTAAATGTAAAACTAAAGGCTACAAAGACGGCAGTCCACGTACAAATGGCGACCTCACATCCAATACGTACTACGCTACCTCCACTTCCACACATGTCCACACACCTACAGTCTAATCCTCCTTTCCCAACAAATTTAACGCGTTGGTGCAGGTTTTTCAGACCCGGGAAGACCCGCTAATAAATGCAGATTGTCTCTTTTCCCATTGCCAGTGGAGTATACTCCTGTCTGTCTCTTTTCTGCGTCACCGTCTGACGTCACAAATGCACCAGAAACCTGCCGTCTGATGTCCTCTTCCCCTCGGATCAGAGGAAGCTCTCTCGCCTTGCTGTGAGTGTTGCTGCATCTTGCACAAAACAAAGAACACATTTGCTGTTGTTGATGTTGTTCTTCTGTGTTTACGCGACAGGGGCCGGAAGTTCAATGCGCATCATAGCATCGCGCTGGAAATGGGTAGGAGATTAGCGTGTCGACACGGGTCTTGTGTCCCCATCAATGCCGATCGGAGCCGGGGTGATAATTACCCGGGTCGACTGCAGAGTCATGGGACCCGGGTCTGAATGCCGATTGTAACCTTTCCTACTTAGCAAAAACGTTGATAGTGTTAAGCAGGTTTTTTGACCAGTGGGAAAGAGGCTTCAGATTTTACAGTGAATCAAAGCTAACCATTCACACTTAGTCAAACACCGATGGCGACGCCGTCGGGAGCAGTTCAGGGTTCAGTGTCTCTTTGCCTTTTCATTGAGCCGACTTCTGTTGACAATATTATTTCATATTTTCCGCTCTGAAGTAGCAAAAAGCACCAGAATAGTTTTAATAACAGAACGAAACAGGATTAAAAAAGGAGAGTGTTCAGACGTGTCTACACTACCCGGGTCCTGGTCTGCATCACAACCCCCCACCCCCGGCCTCCCCTCCCCTCCCCTCCCCCCTCAGACCTCTGAGCGGCCCGGCTGACCTGTTCGATCTCTGCTGCCACAGTCTGCCTCTCTGTGCCGCTGCACCTATTCCCGACAGCCCCCCCTACACACACACACACACACACACACACATACACACACACTCCCCCCCCTCCTCATTCCTCCCTTCTGCTGTCACATGTGGCCTCCTCCCCCCAACACATCAACCCCCATCCCTGACAAAGCATGCCTCCCTCATGCCCCCCTCCTTCTCCCTCTGTTGTCTAGCCCTCCTTCTCCTCCCCCCATCGCCCCCCTTCCCCACACACACACACACACACACACACACAACAAACAGTGGTCACTTCAGTCCTCACACCCCCCTCATGTCACCCCACCACCTGGTTTCGTCCTTTAATGAGCAGAAGGTGATCAGAGAAGTGAAATCAATAATGAAACTGAAGAAATAAGTTGTTTTCATGTCTTTTTATCTTCATCTAAAGCTTCATTTACAGGTTTTATTTGTTTATTTATCCATTTCTATTTATAAAAACATGATTTAATTTGTGTTTTTGTGTCAGATATTTTTTGTTTTCACGTTTTTTATTTGTTTTTTGTTTGTATTTTTAAAATTTGATTGCAGTTTTAAACCAAAGAAAATGAAAATCAAGAGAGAAAACTAATAAAGAGAGTTTCAGGAGAAACTGAGAAATAAAGGAAACAGAATCACTGATGCCAGAATAGATTTCGATGTTGTGTGTTTGTGGGTGTCAGTCTTCCTCGATCCAGATGGAGGAGCTGTGTCTGCACCATGGAACAAAACCATTGTCCACACCATTCACCACCAGCGGAGACGGCGGCACTGATATCATTCCATGCTTTTATTTTGAAGGGATCTTTATTTTTAAAGAACGTTTTTGTGCAGTTTCTCTGTGTAATAAAAAGCAGATATTTAACCCTGCAACAAGCCACTCCTGCATCATTACACCATGCATTGTTCACATTGCCTCCTCACTTCCACCGCAACCTACCTACTGCAAGGTTTTATGGGTAGAGCGGCAGCTGGAAAAATCCTGCAGAGCTGCAGGAGCAAACGGGCAGCAGCGATGGATGTGATGTGTTCCTGCAGAGCGATGCCTCACTCAGAAAAATGAGGCAGCCAGGAAGAGGAGGAGGACCAAAGAGAGGAGGAGGAGGGTGGAGGGAGGGTGGAGGGAGGGTCAGTGTGAGGTGGCTCTGCTCTGCATACACAGCCTCACTGATATCTTCATTCATTGATTTAAAGAACACCACCAAGTGGCACAGAGCAGAGATAACAGGACGCAAAGTTCTGAGAGGAAATTCCAGCCGGAGACGAGAAGTGAAGCATCAGTCACATGACGGGGCAGGAAGTGGAACTGAAAAAGGCTTTTATTTTATTAAGATGAGTATAAACATCCTGCAGTGGATCTAATGCGTCCAATACAACAGCCCTGCAGGAGGTCTCATCTTTATGAAGTTAGAACATAGAGTTCGTTTTCTAAAGATCCTCTGCACACGTTTCTGGAGCTTTGACTGCATCTCATCTTAAACATGCTCATACAAAAAGCTCCTCCCGAGTATAAATATAGGTTAATATAATAACAAGAATATAAATGTTATCTTACACATTTCTTCATTACACTTAAAACAGTTAGACTGTAAGTTTTGTTTTTATTATTCTTGTATATTTGAATTGTTAATATAAAAACGCAGAATCAGGATTTAGATTGTTCTGCATCTCTAACACTGAGATGCTCTGTGACCAGCAGGTATGAACCAAGTCAAATAAAGATCTTTTTATTTTACTTACTGTTTGTTTGTAGAAAAAAATGAGTTGTTTTTTTTGACAGAAGTACAGTGTAATTTATTAAAACATAAGTTTTTCTTTCCACTTTGTGTGCTTTAGAGTTTATAAGTTGTTACCTTTGGCTTTAATAAAGTCCAAAAACTTGAATGAATAATAATTAAGTTAGACGTAATCAGCAACAACTTTTAGGTTTCAGAAAAGATGCCTACCAGTTTAGACCTGTACTTTTATTCTATTGTTTTATATTTGTATTTTCTGTCCTCTTCTTTACTTATAATTATTTAAACCTTTTCATAAAGTGTGTTCTAAGACTAAAAGCATGCATGTGGTGCTTGTTGCAGTTTCAGTGCTGTTGTTAAGTCTGCATGAATAAATAATGAATAAATAAACTCTAATATCTGTCCAATTAAGTGTAGGATAGAGCCAATAGCCGGTTAGCTTAGCTTAGCTTAAAGACTGCAAACAAGGGAAACGATTAGCATGGATCAGTTAAATAGTAAAAAAAATCTAAAGTGCACTTATTAACACCTGACAGTTTTTATTTGTCTTATTCTGATAAAAACTGAGAAATGTATAGTTTTATTTTTAGCGGAGGTTATGTGGGGGTATCATCTCTGAGGTGTTGCCGGGCCAACAGCAGACACTCCAGGAAGTTATATTTAACAAAGAATAAATGATAGCAAGAAGAGGCGCTGGTAGACAGATCCAGGCTAACTGTTTCCCTCTGTTTCCAGTGTTTGTGCTAAGCTAAGCTAATCAGCTAATGGCTGTAGATTCCTTTTCTTACTATAAAACTAATCATTTAACCTTTAAGCTGCAGATTGATGTATTATTATTATAAAATGTCCTTCATTGATAACATATTGACATTATTAATGAGGTCTTAGCCTATTAGAAATGTGTTAGCTGCGTCATTATGCAATATAAACGATACATTTATGATTTATTTTAAAGGCTTATAACTGATCTATAACAGATTAATCAGTTATTAAATAATCAGTAATAGAGTCATAACTTACAGCTTATTAACCCTTTATAGATGCTGTCTTTCTCAGGTGAATTATAACTCTCTGAACGTGTTTTTCATGCTGGTATCATGTTACAGACTTCATAACTACAGTCAAACACAACATTAATAAGATTACCATTTTTTATTAAGGTTATAAATTTTAACAAATATCATCTGGAACAGTTTTACCCGGTGATATACAATTTAGTAAGCACAAAAATACAAGAATAACAACAAAATATGTCGAGAATGGCTGAATACTCTCTTTATTTTGGTACACATAGTGCTCGTAAAGCTAACGCGTGGACGCTCGGGTTATGGCTAAAATCAGGAGTTTCCTTTTTAAAACAAAAGGACTCAAATCTTTTGTACAAACCAAGACGTGTTGGAGTCATGAATCAGCAACAACCATGATTAAAAGAGGAGGGTGTCAAACTGCCAAAACAAAACCAGACTGATTTACTGTCACACAGAGGAAGTGATTACCAAAATAAGAGCGCAAAAAGTGTTACAGAGTTGAAGTGTTGGCACTCATTAAGTGATATGAGCTGGTTCAGTCCGTGTACCATTAAAGTGTTCAGGAGGGAGTATTGAAAGTGTTTTACATGACAACAAACTGCTCAAAATGTGCAACAGAGTCTGTTTCAAACTGTTTTTCCGGAAGGACGGGGCAGACATTCAGTCACTTTCGCTTTCAGCTCGCAGTAATGTGCGTTTGATTTAAGGCTACAGAAGTCAATCCGTTTCACCAGGAGAGCTGAAAAGGTTCAGTATGGCACAAAGTCTTTCCTCTCCCAGCCAAACCACTGTCATTAAAATGCTCATTTAAATATCTTTCTCATTTTTCCTGCAAAAATAAAGTTGATTTAGACCTAGTAGGGGAGACCGGGGGCTGTTGTAACACCTCAATTTCAACCAATCAGAAGCCCGAGTGATGTCATCAAGTGCAAACCAATAAATGAATCAAACTCAGGTGTGTTATTAATAGGTTTAAGGTTTAAGTCTTTACATTTTTATCTGCTGTATATGTTGAATTTATGTTTGCTAACATTGGGGTCAGTTGTAAGCATGCTAACACTGATTTAGCTAAAATTCCATGGAAGTGGAAAAAAACTGTTAACTGCATGAAACCAGCAACCATCAGCAGACAGCAGAGTTTCTGCAGCATTACAACAGACCCCACATTCAGCGCTACATTTGTAAAAATGCTTTTAAGACACTGATTTCTGCAGCACATCTGTCATGTTTGAAACATTACTGTTGTGGAACATTAGAAACTCTGAGTTCCCTTTTATTTTCTGTAAACTTATAAGGACATTCTAACATGATGTAAGAATGACCCCAAAAGGTTTCAGAAAAGTTTCAATCAAATCATCGTTTTCTGCATATCAACATGTAAAGATGTGGAGAACCTTAGAAACGTTTCTTTGTTAAAATGTTCCCACACAGAGACTGGCAGCAGAAAACTGCCCCTGGGTTCTGTTACTAATACTTGGTGTTAAACATGTTACATCTGACCCCGGTCTCCCCTAAAATAAAGTGTTTGATTCAAAACGCCACAATCGCCCGGGTCCACGCGCCCAGACTGGCCAGGACCTGCTTGCTACAGATCTGTTCCAAGTCCGCCTGCCTGCTCAGCAGCCCTGAAAACCCCGATCCGAAGATGGAGATGAGGTTGGAGATGTTGGAAGTGTCCGTGTAGTCCGGGTGGGAGAACAAACAGTCCTCGCGTTTCGCTCTTTTGCGAGCCGCTGTAAAATCCGATATTTCCTCCACATCAGACACACAACAACCGAACTCCACCTTCCGCTTCTTGGCCGGGGACTGCGCGCCCTGTCCGCACTGGAGCGCGTCACAGCAGCAGTCCTGGTGGAGGTAACCGTTCTCCACCGTGGTCACCACATGCGTGTCCAAGTCCAGCACGGTGGTTTTGTTGCAGTACGCGGAGCTGTTCGCAGAGAACTGGTCACACTGTGACACCGGAGAGGACTCCATGCAGCAGCTCCGGTAGTAGCAGGGCTCCGGCTCCTTGCTGTCCTCCTCCAGCGGACAGCAGCCGGGGAAAGCGCTCGCTGTCCGGGCGTGCGCCGCGCCTCTGTGGCACGCAGCGCCGCACAGACTCGCCTCCTCTCCGCCGCAGCAAGCAGCCCGCGCCTGCTCCTCATCCTCTGCGTCCTCCGCGTCCAGATCCAGCGGGTTGAGCTCCTGGATCTCGTTGCAGACCGTCATCACCTCCTCGTACTGCTGCATCCTGTAGATCTCCGCGTATTTCTCCTTGATGTAGACCTGCCTGGCGTTCCGCAGCACATAGGAGACCAGCAGGTTTTTGTGCAGCTTGATGCCTCCTCTCTGCGTCCTGGAGTTGTGGATCTTCATTAAAGAAATGGAGATGAGGCTCTGCGCGTCCGCTGCGCACTCCATGGTGTTGATCATCGTCAGTGTGCCTCCTCTCCGGGGGAAGAAAGGCGTCTCTCAGCTATCTCAGAGGGAAGCGTTTTGTTGGAGGAGAAAGGTTCAAGTCAGCTCTGTGTGGAAACATCGGACACAACGATCCGCCTCCGCCTCAAAGCCAGCAATCATTTGCAGATGGCCTGAAACAGAATATATATACTGAAGACTTAGAGTCCGCCCTCTTTGGAGCGAGCCAATCAGCTGCCTGGGGTCTGTTGAATGACAGCCTGGTGCTCTGGAAATATGTCGCTCTCGGCCAATCAGCGTCCGGCGGTTCCTCTGAACTATTCAAATTCCTCCCAGGCTGTCTAACAGGAATGTCCTCATTTCAGGCCTCAGAGCTGAGAGCTCCAGAAAACCAGTTCATGTTCCGGGTTTACAAGTTTCAAATGAGTTTTCTTTTTACATCAAGCCGATAAAGTCTCCACAGTTTGTTCAATCTTTACTCTCTAAAGTGGAAAATTGAACTTTTTTGACCAAAATATTCGAAGCAAAACTTTAATTTGTCCTCAAACTGTGTAAAAAGAAACAAACAAATAAGTACATAAAGGAACACATAGCCAACAAATGATCTGAATACTACAAGCTATAAAACCTCATGAGATACCCTACAAAATAAAAGTCCTCATAAACCCAATTACATATTCTATTGTTATACAATTGGATTTTCTGGTTTCCGTTTTAATTGTTCTCTAATTTAATTCTTATTTATTGGATTTGTTCACAGTAATAAAAAAAAAAATCATACAATAACACCAACTTTATTTTGAAAAGACAAGGTCAGCAGGGTCATTATATTCTTATGTAGCTCCATGTTCAAACAGAGCAGGCTGTCAATCAAAGACAGGAATGTGTGTGACTCATCGTCATCGTCTCCTGCCGGTTTCACTGATGAGGAAACGTTCAGTTCAGTTTGTGTAGTCGCACCACAGTCACTGCGTAAGAAACTGTGTGTATTCCCAGGTAAATGAGTACAAAGACCAGGAAGTATTTACCTGTTTAAAGGGCCGGTACAACAAAAACAAAACATACAGTCACCAAAATAAATCTCCCATAACAGCTGCAGTGAAACAGGAAGTTCCTGCTCACTGTTTGTACTTATACCTCAGGAAATAAATAGGAAAAATTAGGACACATGCAAGAATATTAAAACAACACTGAGCATAACTTAGAGATATTTGAACCAGGTGAATACAACACATTTTTAGGAAGCATCCAATAACTCAAATGTTGCCTCACAATGTGCACAGGATTCAACTTCAGATGTTCCAACTTCTCTCTTGTAATATGATTACACTACAGTATGTCTTTGCCACACCAGTTTATAGTTCCCGCTGAGGCTCTAATATTTCTTCTTTTACGTGTCATGGTGAGAGATTTAAGGCACCGACTGCAGATCCGCCTTCAGAGGATTTTGAGGGACTTACAGTGTATTTATTTAGATTCACTTTCAGAATTTTCAGCCTCATTTGTCAGAGATAGACCCACTGTAGTTTACTTATCAGGGACCAAACAGCAGATAAAAGAGGGAATATCAGATTTACATGTGAAAGGTGACCTGAAACTCTGATGTTGCTCGGGGTGTGTAAACTGTTAAATAACGATGTGCTAAACTGTCAATCAAAGCAGAATTTATACATTTTTGATTTAGTCTCAGACTCAGATAAATATTTCCTAAAATTTAATGTCAAATACTGAATCAGAAATGCACCAAAGCCACGTCCTCCTCCACTGGAACAGCAGTAAACACAGTCCCTAGTGATACTGTGTTGTGGCTTGTCAGTGTAGCAACATTAGCAGCTAACCTGCTAACGTGTGGGAATGTTGTGAAGCAGGTCTGTGTTTGTGGAAAGTACCCAGGCAGCAGCAGGAGAGAGGCGGGTTTAACACACAAACACACTCAGAGGGGGAGAGAGAGAGGGGGAGGGAGAGAGAGAGAGGGAGAGGGAGAGGGAGAGAGGGGGAGAGAGAGGGAGAGGGAGAGAGGGAGAGGGAGACGGAGAGAGAGGGAGAGGGAGACGGAGGGAGAGAGAGAGAGTGGGAGAGGGAGAGGGGTAGAGAGAGAGAGAGACAGAGAGAGAGAGGGGAGAGAGAGGGGGGGGGAGAGAGAGGGAGAGAGAGAGAGAGAGGGGAGAGAGAGGGGGGGTGGAGAGGGATAGAGAGAGTGAGGGGGGAGGGAGAGAGAGGGAGGGGGAGGGAGAGAGAGAGAGAGGTAGAGAGGAAGAGAGGGAGAGGGGGAGAGAGAGAGAGAGAGAGAGGAAGAGACAGAGAGACAGAGAGGGGGGGAGAAAGAGAGAGAGAGACAGGCAGAGAGAGGGAGAGAGAGGGGGGGAGGAAGAGAGAGAGTGAGAGAGAGGGGGGGGGAGCGAGAGAGAGGGGCTGTGAAATGCTTCTGAATTTGATACCGAGCCCTGCTCTGATCGGCGTCTGCGTCTCTCTTGCTTTACGTATGTGGTTACGTTTTCACTCTTTAAAAAGTCAACAGTTTATTTTTCTAGTTGTCATATTTAAGTCTTTTTTTCTACCCCCTAATACCAACAGCAGGAGGGTTTTCAAAATAAAAGCTCCTAAAATAAATATGTTAACGTTGTGTTTTAGCATAGACTGTATATAAAAAGTGGGCGTGGCCTCTGGGTTAAAAAAATGAAACAAATGCAGAAGTGTCTTAAACCTGCATTCTTTCTCTTGTCCAGCAGGGGGCGACTCCACTGGTTTTAAAATAAGTCTGATTCTATAGAAGTCTATGAGAAAATACTCTCTCCTGATTTCCTCTCTCCTGAAGCTCTAGTTAGTCTTTTTCAACACAGCGTAATGTTCATTTAGTCAGTGATGCTCCCGTTTAGAGTCACACAGACCAGAGAGCAGGGGAGGGGTTTAGGGCGGGGCTACCTGTGATTGACACGCCACTAACAAAGCATCCTAAAAACTGTTTTGTTTAGCTTTCAGTTGTACTTTAAAAACACTCTGAGAAGCCGGCTGTTCATTTCTTAAGTGAGTACATTTGTTCAAAGTGTTTTTCGCTAGCTTAACTTAGCATCCTAATTAATAGTGCGATTATGTGAGTAACAG
The DNA here is from genome assembly GCF_022749685.1 of Semicossyphus pulcher. Classification (NCBI taxonomy): domain Eukaryota; kingdom Metazoa; phylum Chordata; class Actinopteri; order Labriformes; family Labridae; genus Semicossyphus; species Semicossyphus pulcher. The sequence continues at coordinate 6,545,018 of NW_027211702.1, forward strand.
ATGCATCTTGCTAACCAAGCTATCACTAGACATAGCTAAAAGCTTAATGTTTGCTAACCCCTTATCCTCTCTAGCTCCACCTTCATTGTCCAAATATGGTCACTTCATGTGCTTTGCTAACAAAGCTAACGCTAACTCCACCCTCTCTTCAAAATAGGTCTCCCAAAACATGTTCAAAAAGTAAAATAGAGGTTAAAGCAGTCTATGTTTTAGGGCGTAGCTACTTGTGATTGACGAGTTGCTACCACAGCTACCTGTCTGTAAGAGGCACAGCACTTCTGCCCCCCCCCAAAAAAAAAAACACAAGACGGCAACATCCAAAACGGTAGTCCCCAAACCGAAGGGTGACGTCATAGTGGCTACGTGCAATTTTTATATAAGCTGCATGTTTTTTATCTTTGTTGTTCTGCCCCCAAGTGGCCAGAAAATAAATGAAGGCAGCGTTAAATAGAGTTACTTTCAAGGGGCATTTAATACATTTACAGTCAGCAGGGGTGGTATCCTGTCCTCATGCTCGTTTCACATGGACCGCACCATCTTTGTGTGAATGAAGATTTCTGCCTCCAGATTGAAGCGAGATGTAAACCCAAACCGCTTCAAGTAAAAACAACCCCTTACCAATGCTTTGTTTTTCACATATGACAAATGTTTCATATGACATCGTTGTAGACTGATTTGTTTCTGTTTTTAGGCCTCCTCACGCGCAGTGACCTCAGTATTTAAAACTCTTACTGTGGGTGAACATGTTGGAATAAAACCCATTTTCATAAATCATAATGTGTGTGATAGTTTCTCTGTAAAGGCAGCAGAACATCCAGAATGAATAAGGATGGTTGGAGGTGAACGAAAACAGAAGTTTCCGTGTGAGTCTGAGCACAGAGACATCCCTCTCAGTCTGTCTCTGCAGGAGCAGCTCTGCAGCACAGTGGCCTCTACAGGTTTACTCACAGTTCAAAGCTGCCATGTGAGTGCAATAACCTGTGTTGAACCTGTAGAGGCCAGTGCAGCTCCAGTTTTCTGCCCTGTGTGATTAGCTCTTTGTTGCCGTTTCCAAATTCTCCCTCTGAGGTGGGACGGTGCTGCTGCAGCCTGCAGGGTGCAACCACATCTTTATCTCCTCGCAGGATGAAGAAGAAGAGGAGGAGGAGGAGGAGGAGGAGGCAGTCCCTCTGGATCAGACCGAGAGGAGCTCAGGGCTGCCTGAAGGACGCCTGACTGAAATGTTCTCTATGAATGATGAATGTGTGATGCAGAGCAGGACGCTTCTTTCTTCCAGAGGAGGTAGCTGTTTGCAAAGAGGACAGACCACAGAGGGTCCCAGAAACCAAACAGGTTCATATATGAACACCTACTCTCACTAGATAAAGGCTTGTTGGAGGTTCTGCAGCTCATATTCAACCTATAAGGAGGAGCATCAACACGCTGCACCTGTGCTGGATTGATTTATCAGGGAGAGTTAATTATTTAAGAGGCACGAACAAAAGACACTATTTAATACAAATTCAACAACTGACAAGCAAATAAGCAAATACACAACATACACAACATGCACCAAAAGTATTGTAATTTAATAATGCATGATAATAAATCTTGTGTAGGAACATAATGACAAAGAGTGCATGAGTTTGTACCATAAGAATCCCTGGATCTAACAGTACTGTAATAAATAACAGCTGGACCAACAGAGAAGCTACACGCTTTCTTTATGCATGTGGACATTTGCTGAACGACTGTCACATGTCAAATGTAAGCGTCCATTCACCGAAATGAAAACAAGTTATGTTAAGTTAATCACTTACCTTTGGTGGTTTCTTGCAAAGCACGCCCTATATGTAATATTTAGGCAAATAAAACCCAAACTAACTGTGTTGCGGTGCTGCAGCAAAATCACTCCTTATATGCAAACCATTAAATAAACTTAAAAAAAAACATGAATACATGAACACTGACGAAAGCAATGGTTTAGAATTCTTGGAAAGCAGGTTAATAACAACTGTCCAAGAGTTCACTGAGTGTTTTCAGGATGGAGCCGGAGTCAGGACATCGCTAGCAGTGTCAGGTAACGTTAATCTGACAGTGAACTGGGCAAAGGCAGACAGTATTAGGCACAGCTGTTTCATGACAACAATACAACACAGGCTCTTAGTCCCACCAGTGTTGTGGAGCTGTGTTTAGCTGCAGATGCTTCTTCACATTTGAAGTCGAGCTCTTCACAGCTGACGAGCACTTCTCCTCCAGACACAGCTTTCATTTCACCGTCATGTTGTTCTCGTCCCTTTCACACAAACATTCAGAATAATGTGAATATTTCCACAAAGTAAACGCTGTCCTCTCTGACAGCTCGCTAGCTGAGTTAGCTAGCTACACATGCACGGTGACACAGCTGTGTTTACCTTCTGCTGGTACGCAGCTACCTGCCAAGAAGGAGAGAAACAGAAACAGAGCTTTAGGGAGTTTCTGTTTTCGTGGTAACTAAAGGAAAAGAGAAATACAGTAATTTAATTTTCAGTAATAGATTACTGTTTATGAAAAAGTAACTAAACGGCAAATTACTTGAATTGCAGTAAATTGAAGTAAAGCGTTACTTCTAGAAGTATTCAGAGTACTCTAATGGGTTATTTTGTAACGAGTGTGTAACGAGAGTAACAACACCAAACACATCGTTAGCCTAGCTTAGCATAAGAGGTGGAAGCAGAGGGAAACATGTAGCATCGCTCTGTCCAAAGGGAAACATGTGAACCACAGCCTTAGAGTGGGATAGAAATATCTGATGTTGAAGAGTTTATATTGTACGTGCTTCTGTGCCCAAAAGAGCCACTGCTCTGACTGCTCACACGCACTGTTGCAGGTGCATCTTCTTTCCACTGGTGTCTCTAAATCACTGAGGTGCATTTATAAAGGAAAGCCAAAAATTCTTTGCTCAAGCTGAAACATGTTACACAGGAGAGTGGATTCTCTCCAAAGACTCTATGTGAGCCACTGTGACGTCACTCACTGGTTTGTGGACTGCCATTTTTTAACTTTGACTTTGGCATTTTGGTAGTCTGCATCTTTTTTGGAGCCAGAAGTGACCATATTTGGATGAGAGGGTGGAGCTGGAGAGGAGCGAGGCGTTAGCAAATGCTAAAATATCAGCTAATGCTACTGTTAGCTTTGCTAGCTGGGTGTACTAAATTGATGGCAACTGTGATTATAATTTGAATGCTAATTTTGGCTAGCACAACACAGAGCTTGAGCAAATGAACAGGCGACTCCTCAGAGTGTCTTTTCATACAACTGAACCTGAAAACAAGATTCTCAAGTTGCTGTCGTAGCGACTTGTCAATCACAGGTAGCCCCACCCTAAACCCTCCCCTCTTCCTGGTCTGTGTGACTCTGAATGGGAGCATCAGTGACTAAATGAACATCATGCTGTGTTGAAGAAGACTTGAAAGTACAGATTGAGACCATAAACTCGTTAGGAACATGTTTACTGAGGGAATAAATCAGGAGAGGAGGAGGAACATTTTCTCATAGAGACTTCTTTATGCAACCAGTGGAGTCGCCCCCTGCTGGACTGTAGATAAAATGCAGGCTACACCCACTTTTTATATTGACTCTAAGGCATATTAACTTGACTCTTAATTAGGATGTACATGTATACTCATGTATTCACTCCTACCTGTAAAAGCAGTCAACATAAACATCACCGTGCGTTCTTTCTCTCCACATTCGTTCATTACATTTTGTTCTCTTTCTATTTTCACTCCTTCCTCGTTGCATCTCCTCTCCCCTCTTCATCCTCCCACTCTCGCCCGTCTCCTCCCCTCATCTCTCAGCCTCACAGCTCGATTCTCTCTGCCTTCTTCTACCTCTTCTCTTCTCACTGCACTGACATCCTCATTTTTTCTCTCCCTCGGTTGCATCCCGAGTTTCTTTCTCTTTGAGAGGGAGAGCAGCACTGCAGCACAGTTTCAGGTGTCAGCAGAGCCCGTGATGTTTCCTCGCAGCTTCTTTTGCATGCATGGTCAGCAACACCGAGCATAGAGGTGTCCGTCTGTGCTGCTGCAGTCCTGCATCCAAACCACAAATTACATCTCTTCTCATCTATTCCCTGTTTAAACTTCTCTGCATCTCTACAGCTCGAGTCTGATCACTGCTCTTCTCACCATCCTCTCCACCAGCTGCTCCGTTCAGGCTCATAAAAGAGAAATTATTTGTAGCAGCTCTTATATAAAAAATTAAGTTTAACAAATAAGACGACTGTACTGAAAATGAACTACAGTGAAATGATTTATTGATGACGATCTTGTCTTGAAGCTTGGGGGGATATCACGTCCGTTAAACAAAATATATCAGATGCTTGTGATTGGATTTGAATGAAGCCAGTTGGCAGAGACTCACACTAACAAAAGCTACAGTCTCTATGCAATGATGCCTTCAATGCATCCTCATACAACAGTTCATATGGTGACGGGGCTGCAACAAGTCATCATCTCATTCTGACGTGCAAGTCAGCATCTGTGATTGTTCCGAGGTAAACTTGAGCCCTTTTCTTTCTTAGTTCGAACATCACCTGGTTAAAGTTTAGGAAACACATCGTGGTGCTGGTCCTGTGTTGTTCCATGCGTTCAACCTCCAACCCAGGATCTCTCTTTACTACGTCACCTGACTTCCCACATTAAGCCGGAGCTGTTGCTTTGACTGTCTCATAACGTCTGCACAAAAACCCTGCAGTGCAGATATTAGCATGTCAGCCTCCCTCTGCCTCAGGTGAGTCCTCCAAATAATTCCTTTTCATAGGTGTTGGAATCTCTGCCATGATCCCTCCGAGCTCTGGGAGGAGCAATGTGCACACCTGTGCTGGCTGGAGTCAATTAGACACAGGTGAACTCAATAAAGACTCTTGTAAATAGGGGGAGAACCCATTGCTCAGTTTGCGCTTCGGCCAACCCGACCTGTGTTCTCCTTTGCCTGTGAAGTGCATCTAAAACCACCTGACAAGTTAAAGTCCTTCTCTGTGCAATCTGCCGTCTCACTGCCCTTAAGTTGGATGCCTCACGTCCATTATTCGACATCCCCAAACTAAAACAGTAGGTATGAGTGCAGACAGTAAACTTTAACATCCTAAATGATAATCTCTGATTGCATTTTCAAACAGCATTATTTGTTTAAGTTACAGGACCTTATAAAACAAAACGAGTTCTGCTGCTGGCCTCCAAGCCAAGCTCTCCTTTTAGCTCCGATTTTGGTCTTCACCAACTCTCGTGGTAAACATTTGTCCTTGTAGCGCAGAAATACTGCACTGTCTCCAACAGCTGGGCGCTAACTTTGTATGTCTACTATTGGCTGCTAAGCAGGAAGTGTTCAGCTGGATTTTAACAAATGATATGGTGAAAACAGAAGCTCGTTTCAGCTGGAGACCAGGTGGATGAGAGCGGTGAACCAAAACAAGAAACTAGCAGCTTATAAAACCAAAACAAGGAGAAGCATGAGTTCAGGGAAATGGTAGATAATAGTGTAAATTAAATATTATCTGGGCAGCTTTAATAATTGCTTGTTGACAACTAAATAGACATATTTAGGAAAAGGCCTTTTTCACTAATACTTCCTTCATACAGGCACCAGCTCAGTTGCTGGCCTATTTCAGGGTGTAGTGACTAACTATCATTAACAGTTTCATTGACTGAAGGCACGTCCACAGTCCTGGTGCAGCGTGGTGCAGGCTGAGAGAGAGGAAGGAGGATGAATACATTATCAGAAGGAGAACTGCAGTATCAGCAGGAGGAATTTTAATGAAGTCCAATCACATCAGCTGTTCTTTTCTCCTCTGAAGGCGTCTCTGCACCGAGCCTGAAACCTGCTCATGAAGCCAGTTTCTGGATGCCCTGCCACACCCCGACCGAAGCACCTCAGAGGGCGTGAAGTCAAAGCTGGGTGTGGTCCAACGTGCAACCATTCGCACGTGACCACACCCTGATGTGATGTAAGGTGAGGTCCCAATGCAACTTATAGAGGTCAGGACAAAGGACCTTCCTCAGTGCTACTTTGGGTCTAAAGGGCTTTTGTTATAGTTCAGTTTGTCGTCTTTGGTGACTGAAACATGAAAGCATTTCCTGTATCTGTGTCCCTTTAGGAGACTGTAAACAGGACCTGAGACTTTTCACTGACAATCTTCTCCTCTTTAGTCACAAAAGAAAATAAATAAATATAAAGCTGCAGTTCCTCTGGTGTCCACTTGAGGCTGCCTCCAGCAGTGAGTCAGTCCCCATAGAGCCCCATGTTAAACTTTACAGCAGAAATAAACATGTTTACAGCCTGGTACAAAAAACAGTTTGGGTCTCTATAGCTCATTTCTCTCTTCATGACAACTGTACGGGGAGAATCTTTATACAACTCACCTGTTTACATTATATTAAGGCTTAAAGTGATGCATCATTAGGGGCGTGGCCTCTTTGAGTGACAGCTGGGAGCTGCTAGCTGTCTGCTAGGTGTCCCCTCAGCTAACTCAGTCACTGAACGTAACCTCTGGGCCGTGTTTGTGCTGCTGGAGCCTTTGGGAGATTTGTTCATGTAAATATCAGACAGATAATCTGTGTGTGCGCTTTATTGGACTGACAGGCCGTCCAACACGTCTGACACACTGTTTATACACTCAGTTACATTATATGAGTATTTTATTTATATGTTAGCGCTATATGTTAGTGCTCACCATACCTGGCTTGTTAGCTTGCTGATCATTTCTCATACATTTATTTATTCGTGGCGGTCTGTGCAGGAAGTCAGGATCGTAGAGAAGACCAGTTATCCAGTTCGTGTTGTTCACCTGCCTCTCTCTCTCTCTCTCTCTCTCCCACCTGAGATGTGGGATGTTTGCTGCGTTTCACGAGCTCTCTTAGCTTTTTTAGTCTGATGAATTATTAACTCTGATCAGCTACCACGATACTGTACTGATCTCATTTGCCAGCTAAGGAATTTGCCCTAGACTTTATAAGTGGGACATGTTGCTATTTGCAAAGCCCTCTCTCCTTTCCAGCTTCACCCTCTCGTCCAAAATTGGTCACTTGTGGCTCAAGAAAACCAAGATGGCGACGGCCAAACTTAGGAGACAGAAAGTGTAAATGTAACTGTAATTTGTCATCTTTGACATGGAGACGTTTTGTGTTGTATTTTGTCATCATTATGGTACTTTGGTTGTGTACTTGTGCTCTATGTTTTGGCACACTTATTGTTGTTGTTGACTGAAGAAGGGTCCACTGAGACTGAGACCTGTTGTCATTTTTGGTGGCCTTGTGGGTGTCCGTGTTTTCATGAGTGAACATTTAGCAGAAGTGGATCATTCCAAATGTGGTTATATTTTTGAAGCTTTGGCGACCAGTTCTATCAGACATGAAATCACTGTACTCGCCAAACTCACTGCTGAGATGTGGGATTACACTGACACACAAGTAGTGAAACATTTTTAGATCTAATAGACTTCTCTAAAACTGATAAATGAATTACCTTTGACGTTCATTGTTCACAGAGGATGAACCCTAATGACTTCGGTGACGCTCTGACCTTTAATCTAGAACCACCATGTATTTAACACTAGTTGTTTTGAGTAAAACTTTTTCCCATCAGCCTCACCTGTATAATATTTGCACTATTAATCATCATCAGCATGTTCTCAACAGCTGTGTCTCACTTCAGGGTCTGCATCCTTTAAAAGACGCAGTTTACAAAGTCTTTCATAGCCTGTGTAGACGCTAAGGCTGAACTGAAAGGAGACGGTCTGGTCTACTGTTTGCGTCAACTTACCCTTTCATCACAAAGCTGCTCCTGTTGCCTAGCTACAGGTAGCTAGCTGGCTAACTAGCTAACATAGCTAACGTCTCGTGACTTAACCTACTATTTAAAGATACTTTGAAGTTTCAAGGCCTCTTTTGGTTTTTAACATTTGTATCGCCAAATATTTGGTTGAGTTGAAAGCAAAACGTTTGATATTTAAAGTGTATTCCTCGGCCGCTTGAGAGTCCGCCATCTTGCTTGGATTGGCACACAATGAATTATAGGATACGTTGGATGCACCCGATGGATCCTTCGTGGCGCTGTGACGCAATCAGCCTTCAAATACGTGCTTTGAAGGCTGCAGCCCCTGAATACTATGCTGACATTTGAGCTTAGCTTTAAACAACACCTCCAAAGTAAAGCCAGATATAGCTGTTAACATGGCTGTAGATTATTAGGCCCGATCCTTCCATTGGACTAACCACTTGGACACACCCCTTTGTTCTGCGTGCCATCATGTAGGGTAGTCTGTTCATTTTCTTATGCGGACTGAAGGGTTAAAAGTTATCAAGTCCTCAACAAATGGTCGACAATATTAACTGAATTTTTTGCAAACTGAGGCAGTGTTACATAAAACATGGCTACCATCCTACTCAGGCGCCTGTAGTGAGAACACGTCTGACATGGACAATCTCCTACTGTGTGGGATGTGAAGGGGCAAGAAAGGAAAATATCAGGACCTGAATGTCTGGAAATTGTTTGGAAATTTCCAGAGTTGAGGAACTTTCATTCTATGTCGATCTTGGCGACCTCTGTGGACAAAGCAGTATGTCTCCTCTCTTTGCTGACATGAGTAAATTCCATTCTTTAAAAAGAATAACTTTAAACAGTCAAAGTGTTACTCGCTGTGAATCTTGTGTGGAAAACGTTAACAAAGGCACTTCCGTTCTACATGCTGTAAATCACTCTGTCAGACACTGACCCAACGGCAGCTGAAACAGGCATTAAAAATGACTATACACAAAGAATCAATCTTCTTGCTGACGGTCTGTTTGCTGTTGTAGGTCATACAGAGACATCAGGATTAACTGTTAACTCCTCACAGGAGCTGTAAGTACTATTTAGTCCACACCATGATGTGCATTCATTAAAAATACAAATGACCAAAGCTTAAAGGCCGTCACAGAGATCAACAACTGACGGCCCTCCTGCGACCCCTTCATACACAGCACTGCAAAACTTCTCAGATTAAACTTTGCAACCACCCTGGAAGAATCACTGTACTCAGTGTCGCTGCACACTAATGAGCACACATATCAAAATGCACCGCAATCAGTAAGGACCACTCCAAACTGTAGGCAGCTCAGAACCATTTCTACCAATAGGGGGAGGCAGAGGGCTCCCATCACACACAGTGCTGTCTCTTAATGAGCTAGTGACATGATGTCAATTACTTTAAACTTATTTTTATACTTAATCATATTCAATAAGATACACTCTAAATCCAGCAACACTCAGCAGCGTAGCGCAACAGTAGCGCCACCACAGTGACGGCAGAGTCGGCCAGACAGGCAGTAATGGCGCGACGGAGCGCGACACTGTATCGAGCCACGGTGATCCGGCGTAGGCCAAGGCATTTTCTAATTACCCGTTCTCTCTCTACCTGGGAGTCATCCAGCCTCCCCTCCTAACATAGGAACGGACCCCCCGCCTGTTGTCTTCACTGCCGGCAACACTAGAAGTTGCGAACAGCACCCTCCCGCCACCGTGGCACGGCTACGGACAAAGCAGCTCAGTTCAGTCTCTCTCACTCACTGCCCGGCCGCGGGGATTCTTCCCTTTGAGTGTCCACAGGAACCCTCCCCCACATTACCTCACTACAGTATCATGGAAAACTTTAGCGAGAGAAGGAATTTAAGTTAGTAAACTAGCTAACTAACATGCAGGTTAGCTAGCTAGCTGTAACTTAGCTCTGCTGTGTGGGTCTGGTGTTGTTTGTGTCTTAATTTTAGCTGATTAAGTAGTTTGAAAACAGCAAGCTAGCTATTTAGCAGCCTGATTTATCCAGGGAGACAATCAATGGATGAATTACCTGACGTTCAAGACCCTCAAGACAATATTTTGCTACATTGGCTAGCCAGCAGTTTGTCTGTATTAGTTACCAAGGTGACATAAGCTAACAAAACCAAATGAAGGACCCTGCTGATGTTGTAGTTTTCCCTGACACCTGACACCTTACTGTTTGCAGAAAGGCTTCACTTGATTCAACTTTTTGAGCTTTGTGACGACTTGTTTGTGGACATAACCGGACTCCATCTCTAAGCTAATGTTAGCGAGTGTTGCACAGTAGTAGCAGTAGTAAATAGTTTTTGTGCCTAAAACGAACCATACTGTTTAACGTTACCCTCGTGTTAGAAGGAGAATTCGGACTCTAAACTACCTCTTGCTTTTTTATGAGATACCAAAAAGGGGCGCTCACAACGTGGGTTTATTTTCATTTCAAAACATGAGAAGCAAAAATCTTCAAGCTATTGCAATAAAGTTATACAATAAAATTCAAGGTCTACAAAGGCTTCAAGGACGCTCTATAGTCAGACTTCCTGAAGTACCACCAACAAACAAATGTAAACGTGTAGGCCTACTTCAGACATCTACTGAGCGTATTCCTGCTCCACAGAGGATGAACCCTTTTAAAGTTAATTATTCATCCCTTTCCTCGAGCACCGCCCTCAGGACTAATCTTACATTTGAAGCCCCTCTCACACTTCCATAATGTTGGGTGTGATGAACGCTGCACATTAGCTCTCTAACTGTCTGGTGACCCTTTGTCTTTCGCGTGTCCTTTCTTTGCCTCCCTCTGTTGTCCACAAGATGCACGTCACATTTTCTACCCTCCATTATCTTTAACTCAATCCATGTTTTTCTTCAGCTCGCTCTCGCTCTCTCTCCCTCTCCCTCCTCTCTGGGTGAGTTGTGTTCGTTAAACATAAAAAGCTTCTTTCCCTGCTGCCAGTAGAAAGAAAATCTGTTTTCTTTTTCCTTTTTGTTTCTGTCTGGGTCCCTGCTGCTTTGCTCTGCTGCTCCCCCCCTCCCCTCTCTCTCCCCTCCTCCACCTCCTCCTCCTCTGCTTTGCTGGCTCTGCTTTCATTCCTCCTCCCCCCTTCAGCTCCTCCATCCCTCCGTCTTCCCTCTGGAGAATAGGGGTCATTGCACAAATGATTACTCAGACCCCGGTAGCCATGGCAATGCTGCCGTGTAACGGGCGACAGGCATGCATCGAGCACAGCAAAGACGCCGATTAGTAAGCTGGCGATGGAGAAAGCAAGCGCTGCCTTTGTGTGGCTGCGTTTTGCCTCCATTTTTTTTCAAACAGCTTCAGTGTGTGTGTGTGTGTGTGTGTGTGTGTGTGTGTCTGTGTGTCTCCAGCTAACTGGGGTGGAGGGAACGAGGGAGGAGGAGGAAGAAAGCCTGCAAACATTCTGCTCACAGCGCTGCAGCTTTGTCTCCTCTTTCTCGCCTTCTGTGTCTGAATGACGACTGCTGCTGGTTCATTTCTGCAACGGCTCTAACGGTTCTGTTAGCGTATAAAAAAACTGTTCTCAACTGTTTGCCAGAATCTTGAAGTTGCAGATATTGTTGAAAAACACGTACACAAAAGCCAAATGAAAAAAACACAATCATTCCCTTTCATGAGAAGCTCTTTTTGGCTTTCCTTTCTTTCCATTTTATCTGCAATGTGAACTCCTGAAGCCAGTTAAACCAGTCATTTTTTTGAGTATGGGGTCACTTACATAATAGAAATAATAGACGGATGGAAGGCGTGTCTCCACCTCCTCTCATTGCACTTATTTGAAAACAAAATTCACCCAGAGCGGGCGCTGCCATCTTGCACTGCCGATGTTTTTTGGAGCCAAAGACTGTGCAGTAGAGATCGGCGGTTGGAGCCACTATAACGGTGTCCTGCCTCTTCTGCTAACCAAAACACACATTCAACTTACAGCACTAAGAACAGCTTCTTGTGTCGGTCTGAAGCAGATACTCACGCTTATAAAAAGTTCAATGACTGTAGTGTTAGTGTTAGTTACGTCTCTTCTCGCTGTTCCTCCTCTACTCTGCTACTTGGGAACAGAACAGAACGCCCCATTTGTCAACAGAGCTGTCAATCATGAGGCCACGCCCCCTTTTTATAGCATCAAATAACTAATTAAAAGTAAACTTGTCAGAAAAATGAACACTGTGACATAAATCAGCATGATAAGAACTAACTATAATGACAGAAACCATGTTTGCGAAAAATGTATTTGACGTGTATTTTGATTTTATAGTTTGACTCATGTCCCGTCTGTTAACATGGAGGAGGCGGGCTTTACGAGCTATACTGCAGCCAGTCAGCAGGGGGCGACAGAGAGGGTTTGGCTTCACTTTTAGGGAGCTGTCATGTCGGCCATCTTTTTATGCAGTCTATATGATAAAAAAAAGACCCAACAACTTTTATAAGAGCTACTTTTTACTGAAGACAGAAATCTGAAGTTAAACCAAAATTTTCTGGGTCCTATCCAGAAAGTAAGAATGGGCGCACCTTGTTTAAATTAAATGCGAACATGTGAAATAAATGTCAATAACAGAAGAAAAGAGTATCCTACCTTTCGGCATGAAGACATCAAAAGCATGCTGTGCAGTTGTCTATTATTGTCCAGTTGCTGTTACTTACTATCTCTGTTTTAGCCTTTAACGAACACCATTTTCCACAGGCTCTATATAGCACGAGTCTTCAAAGGCTCTCACTGCTCTCTCAATTATCCAGACAGTGTCACTGTTTCTGGAGAGAGATGTTGATGTTGTTTTGTGCTGTGACAATCATAAAACAGACTCGGTTCACCGACACTGTATTGCGATGGGAACAGAAACCTCAAAGACAACATGCTGCAGTGGAACCTAAGCTTTGGAAAAGTCTTCCAGTTAGTTTCCTCTAAAGTCACATTTTTACAGACCTGCCTTTACGTTTCAGAACCACCCGCCTCTCGTCATGCAGCTCTGTTCTGCAAACACCTGATCTTAAGTATTTTGCAAGTTTAGCTGGACACCTCTCGGCCTCAGTGGTGGCCATCTTTGCTATGTAACAGAGAGGAAGGACTCATCAGCATAGATGGCAACATCATTTTCACATTGTGTGAAACAGTGGACACGAAACGTGACAGTCGGCTCATTTTTATTGAAACTGAACAGGAGTCAAGTTAGCATTCAAGCAATCTTTGAACCAATTGGTTATCTAACAACGATTTATCCTCTGAGGGTGACGGTCAATGTTTCTGGGCTTCTAGTGGTGCCAGCAGAGATCACAATTAAAAATATGGGATAATTTCTGAAGTTGTAGTTCATGAAAACATTTCAAACCATGTAAATCTTTAAAATATTTGTAGATTTAGCTGAAAATGATGACGGCTAACAGAGCTGGAGGACAAGAGAAATATTCAGAGATTAAAGTCGTAAATTTCGTAGAAAAAATGGCAAATTTGTGAGCAACAAAAATGAGTAAAATCATGTTTATAGGAACCTTTTTGAGCCGCGACCCCCAAAAAGCAGGTTGTGGTTCACGGCCCCCTCCCTCTGATTCACCTGTGTCTCTCCTCTGCCCTGTTGGCTCTGCTGCTCACACAGGCGTGCATGGCACGGAGCTCAGAGCATATTTATTTTCTCTGCACACAAGAAGCAGACTTCATCGAGGAGAAAGACTGAGCGACCCTCTGCTGCAGAAACACACGTTTCTATGCTCCCCGTTTGCTCAGGGGTTACATCACACCTGGAAGTGACCCCACCAGCTCATGATGGAGACTGAGAGGAAACAAACCTGCATTACAGACAGAACATATGCAAAACTACTTTAAATCAATTTTTAATTACAGTTCTACATTTTATTCAAGATCTGACAGCACAGCTCAGTCTGAAGGAGACGACACGACTGCTTTACAAACAGAGTCGTGACAAAAGGCAAAATGGTCAGCAGATTTTACTAACTCCTCTGGGGTAAGTCGAGCCAAATGATGTGGGAGAAAATGAACCAGTTGTTCAACTGATATAAACATAAGGCAATGTAGCTGCTAACTTTAGCACAGAGCAGTGGTAAAAAACGGCATGATAACAGCACTGATTTGTAACAGAATTAGTAAATCGTAAAAGAAAGTAGCTTTAAATTAACAAGCTACTTTAGTCGTGTTGCTGTCGCTTAGCTTGCTACATTTCTCTAAGGGGGAAATGCATTAAGTTTAATGTAGCGTAGCCTGTAGCTTAGCTCACTACATGTCACGAGTAGCTTGCCCAACACTGGTTACAACTCACTATTAAAGAAGAAGAAGCAGACGTTAGATTTGAGACAACACTTCTCTTTCATGCTCGATGCAACGGTGTACACAGTGTACTACATGGTAGTGTAAGTATGCAAACTGAGACCATGCACTGGCCTTTTGACAGTAACGATGAATTACAAGACTAAACAGAACGGGGAAATGGGTCACTCATTTTGAGCCCACAGAAGATTCACAGACTACTTCTCTTGACAGAGCCTTGTAGTGTCTTTCAGCTTGTTGTTTTAGCTCCGTGGCCTGTATAATTAGGTTTATTACACAACTGTTCACCCACTGTACACTACCTGGTCCTGCACCAAACAGCACACAAGGTTTAAACACAAGTCCTGATCGATGGTGATGTTGTCGTGAGCTGTGAGCGTTCCTTGTTGTTTGTGTCCTTAAGAGACTACAAATCTGGAAATGCAGGGATGCTGTTATTTTGCAACTCTAAGGAAAGTCATGGACGCTGCAGTGTGTGTGTGTGTGTGTGTGTGTGTGTTTTCTTATGCAAGACGTGTATCAGATTACCTCTGAAACTGCCTAAGATGCAAAACATTCCCATACTTAGTCAGGTCTTTCTCTGTTGTGTCTGAACAGCTGCTTCTCTCCTTCAGATGGAGACACAGATCTGAGTCTGACAACATGTGTGGAAATATAATAAGGACTGATTCAGGAAAACAAACTGAACATTTGAACATTGTGGCTGTCGACATCTTGTTTTTTTTCAGAGCCAGAAGTGACCTTATTTTGACGTTACGGAGGAACTGGAGAGGAGCGAGGGGTTTGCAAACTCAATCAAAGTCATACAGTCTAGGGCCAAGGCTAATTCATTAGCTGGCTGATGAGAACCATTACATTCTACTTGTGGTGGTAGCAGACTGTATTTGTTTTCTATTAGACTTAAAAGCTAAGAGAGGTTGTGGAACGTAGCTCACTGACGTAGACGTACGTCTGAAACTGCCTGGAAGCTAAAGCAAGGGGCGAAAGACAAATCAAAGAGGTAGCCAGGAATATTTTGTGCTTTTCATTTGTCTGAGGAACATGCCGGGCAACCTATTTGTTTGGATTACAGAATGTGTCAGATTTGGAGACGTGAAGCAATTTCATGGCTGCTCTGGTCCTAGATGGTTTTATGACGTGGCTAAAGGAACCATTACTTTTGTTGCTGTTGCATCATCAGAGCGGGGGGGGGGGGGGGGCAATGAACCGGGCCGGGACACGGAAAATGTTCCATTATGATTGAATCATCCTGAGAGGCCAACGGTGAATACGTGAGTCCGTCCTGCCAATCATCTGTGGAGGTCATCAGACAGGGAAAAGGGCATAATGCCCAACAGCTCGCCATCTCCAGGGATGTTCAGGTCCTTACACAGAATTAGACCTTGAAGGAGACGGAGACAGAGTATTTACATTATTGTACTGTGTTGAAATATTGGTAACCAAGTAAATGGTAGCTTATTCATATGGTGCATTTAAAAGCGTACAGCATCAATTAGGGCTTTAAAAGAAATTGCCGTTGTGTCTCGTTTCATAACATCATCTAAAGTTGGACAAAGCTCGGTTAACCTCCCCTCCTCCTCCTGAGCTGTGTCTGGATGAACTCTCCTGCTGCTTCCAGCTCCTCGAGGCTGACCAGTGTCCAGTGTGATGAGCTGTTAGCTCGGATCAGTACCAGGATTTCTCTGATGGACACCGACTACCGGCGTTCTGTTTCAGCTGTGGAGCGCCTGTCCATCTGTCTCCTCTGAGTGGCAGTTTCACTGTATCTAGCAAGTCATTGAAATCTGGCTTACTACAGCGCTATGAACCAAAGCAAACAGATTTAACTGAGATTTTACAGGAATGAACAGTTTAACATGATGTTGAAATAACAACATCATGTCTCAGATTTGTAAAAAGCCTGAATTCCTGTTTTGTCAGGTCTGTCTGCGAGACACGAAGCAAACAACTTTTAAAATGTTTGTTTTTTAAATGGAGTTTGGTTTGACCATTCCTTATGAAATCTAAGGATGAGGAGAATCTCAATGCTGAATCTCAAGCAAGTCTCGAATATTTTTTTCTTGGGCGAGTCAAGTCGAGTCAAGTCAAGTCACAGGTTATGTCAAGTCAAGTCGAGTCCTTAGTTAAGGCAAGTCAAGTCCCAAATCAAGTCACTTTTTTTCCACCCCAGATCCAGCACTCTGACCTGTAGTATCCGGTCTTTATAAAGAGAAAACACAAGGTGTTAGCAGCCCGTCTAATAATGATATTATTGGCCAGTTTATATAACCTGTTCAAAAAGTATGACAGTGAATTGTATCTGTGTTATCTTGGCACAGACGCAGCCATGATGATGGTCTGCTCTGAGAGCGTACTGAGGAGTAACGAGTACGACTGATGAGGCTTCTCTTTGGGGGCTTTGATGTTGCGTGTTGCCATAGTGAGGAGTTTGACTGACAGCCAGTCATTTAATCATGACAATCACATACCGGGGAGCTTTTTGAGTCGTCCAATCATGATTCCTAGTTTGCGCTGCGTACATACCTGATAGTTAGACAGAAACTTTGAATTTGATCATTTTATATTTAACAGCTAACATTCAAACTTATGAACACACGCAAGTCATCCGAGTCATCATGCCTCCAGTCAAGTCGCAAATCATCAAAACAGTGACTTGAGTCGACTCGAGTCCAAGTCACCAAGTCTCAAGTCAACATCTCTGCAGAGAACATTGCACTCATCATTGATGTACAGTTTTAGTTACACCTTTTAGTATCTGCAGAGTTTGCTTGGAGTCTCCACCAAGGTGATCACTAAATCTCTCTTCTTCTCTTCTCTCTCTTTGTGTTCTTTTCATTTTCTTCCTCTAAAAACAATTTCTTTGTTAGACTGTTTGAAAATAGTCTTTAGCTATCCTGTTTTCATTACTACTGCACAGCGGTGAAGCAATTCTAATAATTGGTATGCCATAGAAAATGTATATCATATTCCAATCTCGTAACCCATCGGCTACCGTCTGACGTCCATGTAGCTTCTGGGAGTGATGGACAACTTTTCGGTCTTCCGGTGTAGCTTGCAGTGAGCAATAAAGGACTTCAGGCCAAGACTTCCTCTCCTGCTCCTACATTGTTTACAGTCTCACTACCAACTTGGGAAGCGAGGATGGAGTTGGAGTTGAGAGACGACGACTCTGTGTTATTTTAGATTTAGTCTTCAGACGAAAATGTTTATTAGTTTTAGTCCATAAAAAGTCATCACATTTTACCAAGTCAACCAGTTACAGGAATGCATTGCTTGTGTTTTGACAGACAGATCAATCACACACAGTGTGGGAACACTTGGATTTTGAATGTCCAAAAGCCCACCACTAACATTTTAGTCCCATCTCGTCTCGTTAACGAAAACAAAGCATAGCTACATGTTGTCAGAGTTTTTATTATCGACAATCTATTTTTAGCTCATCGTAAAAGAATAACTTAAAAATAGTTCAAGTCTTAAAGCGACAGTCCACTAATTTAAACAATCAAGGTGAGTTTACTTCTCATCGGGAAAACAAAGCCTCTGAGCACAGTTGAATTATGTCCTCTGAGGATAAAGTCTGAGTCTAAAGTCTAACCCTAATGATCGCCATCTTTCAGACGTGGAAGAAAAATATTCTGTGAAGTTGCATTATGGGAAGTGTAGGATGCAAATGTTTAGAGCTTGATAAAAAAAACCCAATGAGGAGTAGGGTACCTCAATCTCTGTTGCTTCAATTTTGGTCAAACCTATT
Organism: Semicossyphus pulcher; assembly: GCF_022749685.1. Taxonomy (NCBI): domain Eukaryota; kingdom Metazoa; phylum Chordata; class Actinopteri; order Labriformes; family Labridae; genus Semicossyphus; species Semicossyphus pulcher. The sequence goes on from NW_027211702.1 coordinate 6,562,862, forward strand.
TTTCATCTATGTCTCAAAAATAGTGGAGAAGCTCTTTGTATTGTTAATTAAAATGGTCTCAAAACAAGATGTCTTCTACCACTGAAGCCTGGGACGATGAAGAGGCAAAGTCTGAAATAATGAGTGTAAAACAGAGACGAGGAGTCTGGAGACGAGTCCAGATGATGCTCAGTGTTCCTGCAAGAATCCAATTGCACAGCCGGCTTTCTCACATTTTCTGTTTGGTTCAGCTTGGTGTGTTTGTCTGTGTGTGGTTCTGTCAGCTTTGTCCCTCAAAGAGCTTTTTTCTTCTCGCTTTTATTTTCCTAGAGAGAGAGAGAGAGAGGGAGAGACGGAGGAGAGAGAGAGAGAGAGAGAGAGATGGAGGAGAGAGAGAGAGAGGCTGGAGCCAGCAGTCTGGAACGAGCATGACAGAATTTGAATTATAGAAGCAGCAAAGAGGAGAGGGAGCGGGGGAGGGAGGGAGAAAGAGGGGGTTGTGTTTCAGTGTGTGTGTGTGTGTGTGTGTGTGCATCTGTTTCTGTGTGGCAGGGAAACAGAAAGAGAGAGAATCGTTTCAGCAGTGGAGGCTGTTTTTTAGAGGGATTTGTTGAAAAGAAGGTTTGGGAAAGTATTTCAGTTAATTTTTCATTTTTATGGGTCTTCTTCTCACCGTGCTGTCACAAGCAAAATATGTCAGACATAATTTGTTTAGTTAATAAGTAAAATAGTTAATATGACTCTAATTGTGTGTTTCAAAACTCTCTAAACCACGTCATTAAATGATCGCAACATTAAATTGTGCAAAACCATCTGACGTAGAGACCAAAATACAAAAGATAAAGGCGACGGCAGTGGTGATAGTGGAGCTTTAGCTAAATGCTAACCTTAGCATGCTGACGTGCTCACAGTTAAATCGTAGATATGCAATATTTAATGTTTGGCAGGTCATTTTTAACATATTCCATCTTTTTTTGTATGTTAACACGCTAACATTTGCTAACAGCACTCAGCGTTGGGCAAACTACATGTGGAGTTTAGTGAGCTAGCGTCCGGTTACTCTACATCTCTCTACATTGAAGCTATACCTCAGAGAAACGTAGCTAGCTAAACTACAGCAACAGCAAAGGTAGCTTAGTTCATCAAAGTATTTATTTATTTATTCATTCATGTACTTAACATTTAACCACATTAGGAATACTTTGTACTACATCAGTAAGTAGCTTTATCTACATACATTTCCCCAACCTTTCCCTGTTATATGAAATTGTTTATATGTTTAAGTTTGTCTGGAGCTCAGACTTCTAGGACAGTCTGTTAGAACAATAAACTGCACAGCCAGTCATATTTGTTCATAATTTGCATGATCAAATCTCCAAAAGGCTCCAACACCACAAAAAGAAGAAAACATCCCTTCAGAAACTGGGAATATGAGCATATCCTTATGGCAGCCATTTTCCTCTTAACTTATTCTCTGGGTGGGAAGCTCAAAAGCTGTAATAATTTCGTAGAGATTTGCTCCAGGTTTCCAAATCATATAAATGTGAAGAATCATGAATCTTCATTATTTAACCGCCACGATTGATCGGCAACTGAAAAGACAATGGATAGTATAATCTGCAAGGACATCAGGCCTTTCTTATAACTGATATAAAGTTGGCTAACTAATATTAAGTAGCTAACTATTGTAACTGTTAGCAAACTAATATTCCTGTTAGCTTGCAAATATTACTATTAGCTAACTCTTATAACTGTTAGCTAATCAATATTACTGTTAGCTTGCAAATATTACTGTAAGCAAACTCTTATAACTGTTAGCTAATTAATATTAGCCTACTGTTAGCTTGTAAATATTAGTTAGCTAACTCTTATTACTGTTAGCTAACTAATATTACTTTAATCTTGCAAATCTTACTGTTAGCTAACTCGTATAACTGTTACCTAATTAATATTACTGTTAACTTGCAAATATTACTGTTAGCTAACTCTTATTACTGTTAGCTAACTAATATAACTATAAGCTAATTAATTTGACTGTTTGCTAGGATTTAACTCCTTTTTGTTGTACCATACATTCAGACTATATTATTAGCTAGCCAAACAGTAATGTTAGCTAATCTAGCTGTTAGCTATTTTACATAACCATAATATAGAAATTTACGTATTGCTATTGTATCATGTGACACTAACAAATGGCAATTATATCTAGCTAATGGTTATGTTAGCTAACTAATATTACTGTTAGCAAGCTAATTACTGTTAGCTAACTAATATACTGTTAGCTAACAAGTATTACAATGTACTTTAATGCATTTCTTCTTCAACACAATCAAAGCACATCAACTATAAGCTAGCGAAGCAGTACTGTTATCTAATTACCATTACCGTTAGCTATTTTACATAACCATAGGAATTTACATTACTAGTGTATCATTGGCACTAATAAATGGCAGTGTTAGCAGGAAAAGAACAGCAGCTTTATCAAATATGTTTTAACTTGAAATATGGCCCAAAGTCTTTCAAGAGTTTTGCTATTAATTATCTTTTTCATTGAGTGATCAATTGGAAAGTAGCGAAATTCTAACAATTTGTTAGTTTCCCTACATTTATACAATTTTCAGAACTGAAACAAACTGCATTGTAGCTTCCCAACCTGAGCGTGACGTCAGAGGAAAATGATAAATACGACAAAAACAGACCAAAACTGTGATTTAGCAGGTTATAAAAATGTTTGTCGCATGAAACTAAAGTTGTATTGGGACTGACTCACTTTTGGAGCCAGGCTCAAGTGGACATTCGAAGAACTGCAGTTTTGAAACTTTTGAAAATTGTTTAGCTGCTTTCTTTTTTTAATTGACGTCATAAAAGATCCCTTCAGCTCTCATCTGTGTTTTGTAACAGAGCCTTCTCTTCCTTGGAGACCGATGTGGATGTAGAAGTTTCGAGGTAAACAACTGCATTTTCTCCCTCTCAGTCAACTGTTTAACTCCCCCTCTGTCTCTCACTATCTATCCTCATTCACTCAATCCTGACAGCCCAGCAGGACAGAGCACACAGTCATTCTGTGGTTGGTATTTGTTGGTATATAACCAGCAGCAGTTACACCCCCCCAAAAACCCCCCGAACGCACGCAGAAACCCGTCAGAAACGCGTCGATTCTTGCAGCTCTGTTGTCCCAAAGCCTCACAGAACACTTTCACACAGGCAGAGAGAAAAGGAGGGAAGGTGAGGTGTGTGCGTGTGTGTGTGTGTGTGCTGCGGGGAGGGGAGAACATTCCAGAGAAGGTAGACAAAAAGAGAAACAGAGAGGGACAGACTTCATTGTAAAGACTGCTGCAACTCGATACTCTTGCATACTGAATATTCCCCCAGAGGGTTTTTTCCATTACCCCAGAACGGTGGAGTCGTTTAGCTGATCCAGCCCAGCTTTTCCACTCTTTTTTCTTTCTTTCTCTCCCTCCCTCTTCTTTCTTTTGCTGTATTTTCACAGACACATTGTGCAAATGTAACCTTTTGCAAGCCCCAACTCCCCCCTCCGCTCCCCCCCGTCCCCAGGAAGTTGGCTAGCCACTTTGCTGCCAAGAAATATGAAAAACTGGCAGGCTGCCCGTTTCATCTGCAAACACACAGCGGAAAAGGGAGGGAGGATGGGAGCAGCAGGAGGGAGGGAGGGAGGGGTGGATTGGAGGTGACACAGAGGAGAAGGAAATACTGCTGCTGTGCTTGCCACGAAGAAGAAGAAGAAAAAAGGGAATGAAAAGCAGAGCAGAGAGAAAGAGCTGCAGAGATAAGGATGAATTTTACTTGCATGAAAAGGGGCCACATTACCGAGTGAAGATAAATCATGTGGAACATTTTCTTAGCAGCAGCAGAACACCACATGGCCACTGATGAGCAGAGAGAGCCGGGTTAACACATGCACAGGCACACACACATGGCATACAGAGCAGGATTTTGTTGCGTGTGTGCAGCGGAGACACATGCATAGAGCCAGATACATACAAATTACACTTTATTTAGCTCATTTAGAGAAACGCAGCTTTGCATCATAATAATGTTTAAAAGGCTGAACCCTAAAGTTGACAAATCAAATCATCAGTTAGAAAGACTCCTTGCATTTGCCGGTCCAATCTCGGCACACTCGAATTTTAGCTGTGTCATTGTACACCGTGAACTTTACCAAACCACTCTCAAAATGATCCTTCAGTGTGCGTGGAATGTTTTTAGTGAGCCGAATAATCTGCAGAGGTCCCCTTTCTCTAACTCAAACACATCCAGTGATTTAAACCGCTTAAAACACCAAATAGAGAAGTTCCACATTAAAATTCATAGTTTCTTAACAGGCTTTGGACACAAGTTGTCAGGAGGGACTGCTAGCGGAGCTGCTGCTAGCTTATTTATAGGTTAGGATTCTTTCACAAGGTTTTTTCATAGAGCCTAATTATCTGCAAGGTCTCGTCTCCAAAACAGACTCAGTGATTAAAACCAGTTAAAGTAACGAATAAACATTAAAATTCTGTGTTGTGCTGATGACCTTGACGGGGTTGCGAGCCTTGCGGCATCCAAATTTAGCTCACTAGCTGACTAAATGTATCTGCTTTATTAATATACTTAAAAATAATTGTGACATTACTTGAAATGAATGACTGTATATAAAGATGGACAACATGTCTCCACACGTCGTTTTATAAAAGTGAAGCCAAACCCCCCCCCAGAGCGGGCGCTGCCATCTTGCTCATCTGTATCCAGAGTGTGTGCAGCAGAGATCGGCTGGTGGAGCCGCAGTGTTGATGCCCCGTCCCTTCCTCTACCCAAAACACACCTTTACCTTGTGTCCTCGGCGTGTTGGAGCCCTCAGGTGTCCTTGGCGTGTTGGAGCCCTCAGGTGTCCTTGGCGTGTAGGAGCCCTCAGGTGTCCTTGGCGTGTTGGAGCCCTCAGGTGGGCTCAGTCTGCAGCAGAACAGCTTCTTGTGTCGGTCTGAAGCAGATATTCACGCTGATGGAAAGTTCAATGACTGTAGTGTTAGTGTTAGTTACGTCTCCTCTCGCCGTTCCTCCTCTACTCTGCTACTCGGGAACAGAACGCTGCAGGAGCCCCATTTGTCAATAGAGCTGTCAATCATGAAGCCACGCCCCCTTTTTACAGCATCAAACAACTAATTAAAAGTAAACTTGTCAGAATAATTAACACTTGGACATAAATCAGCATGATAAGAACTAACTATAATGACAGAAACCATGTTTGCGAAAAATGTATTTGACGTGTATTTTGATTTTATAGTTTGACTCATGTCCCATCTGTTAACATGGAGGAGGCGGGCTTTATGAGCTATACTGCAGCCAGTCAGCAGGGGGCGATAGAGAGGGTTAGGCTTCACTTTTAGGGAGCTGTCATGTCGGCATGTCTGAAATCTTCCTTCCTCTCTTGGACCTTCATAGATTTCTAGAAGGGTCCAGGAGGTGAGGATGCAACCAGAGGTTCAAACTAGTAAGGCATAGTGGAGCATTTACCAGCTAAAGACCCCGCCACAGACACCCAGTCCATAATAATACTATATACTGCAAATGCAAAGGCTTTCATCAGTGGGCCATAGGCTCAGTCACCATTATGTTACCTCATTCAGAGATAGAGACTTGACAGACATTTATTTACATGAACATCTTTGAGATTATCACTTTAATTTCTATATCTGCTTATTAATTTTAAAAAAAATGTAATATGCAATACAGATTTCTGTTCACTTTTTTCTTGATTTCTTTGTTTTTTTTGTAAATTTTTGAACTCCTCGATCCCGACCTTTGAAACACACGCTCAGACAGTCCATCAAACTGTCTGTCCAGTGAATGACGGATTACATTAAAAGTATTTGTCTAACAACTTATTCATGTGAAAGTACAGTTTAAATTATTTATATTTTGTACTCATTCAGTTACATGTATTAAAGCTCGTCTGCTCACGCATTCTGCTTGAAAGCTTTCGTTTCTATCGAGGACAAACGCAGAGAAAAGAGTCAGAATGTTTTTTGATTCTTCCGATGGAGCCCGGTTCCTCCGCGGATCGTCTGCGTGATGTGTCTTCCTGCGAGCTCTTCCTGTGGTTTTGACGTCTCCTAGTGATGCTCTTCCTGTCTGTTGCCTGGCAACAGGAGGGAAAAAATAGATGAGGTGATGAGTGAAGGTGAGCCCGAGGGAGAGGAGGAGGAGGAGGAGGAGGAGGGGAAAGAGAAAGAGAAGAGATGGTTGGGAGGAGAGCGCTGGTTGTTATTTTCTTCTTGGCAAGCTTTCGTGGATTGTTCTGTTTTTGTTCTACAATGTTCCTGTTAAATCAAAAACTACAAGTGATGTGCTGTGAGCTGCAAGGTTGTGAAAAAAAGAGAGAATGGGATTAATTAAATTTTTGACACTTTTGAAAATAAAGTTTGCTCCATGAGCAGAAAATAAGGTTTTATCAATATTAACTGTGTTCGATTGTGTTGTATGTTTCTGACTTCTTTGTTAGCAGTTCTTTAACTGATACTTGGTCCATGATGTTACATAAACAACACTGTGTACTGTGTGAATGCACACCAGAATATTTGTTTGCAGAAATAATTTGAAGCTTTAAAAACTTTTTAAATTAGCCTGTTAGCAGGTCAGAGGGCATTAACATCTTCTTGGCTCCTCCTAACCAAGAATAAAACAATACTTCTTTTCCTGGAACATAAGTTTTATATGATATAAGTTAATTAAACATTATTCTGCATAGAAATGTGCAAAATATAATCAGGGCCAGATCACCTGCCCAATGAAGCCAACTGCCCAAACCCTGAGGAAAGCAATTTGCACGTCTTCAGCATAGAAAGGTGAGTCCTGCATCACAACCAAACCTTGTGGCTGTCTTGCAGAGGAGCCTTGCACCAAAATATAGTTTCAATCATGGAAACAATTCGAATGAAAAGTCAGTTAGCATCCTTGAAAAGTATAAAGAGCACTAAAGCTCAGAGGAGACGGGAGTTTGAGTCTCACGTGAAACCAGAAGTCGACATTAACTTAGGGCCTTATTGTTCTTAACATAATGTAAAGTTACATATTTAACTTAACTGAAGTTCTCGTTTTGTAGTTTTTTTGCCGCTGTATTGTCATTTTCATCAAGACATGTTTCTGAAATGTGGCTGAGACTTGTTTTTGTCACGTTTTAACAAGTAAAGTAAAAAATATGCCATAAAAATTAATATTAAGACTGTATATAAGAGGTGCATAGAGCCTGCAGGTCTAACAATGCAGAAGCACCTTAAACCTGCATTCTTTCATAAGTCCAGCAGGGGGCAAAAAGAAGTCTGATTCTGTAGAAGTCTATGAGAACATGCTCCTCCTCCTCTCCTGATGTATTCCCTCAGTAAACATGTTCCTAACGAGTTTATGGTCTCAGTCTCTAGTTTCAAGTCTTCTTCAACACAGCATGATGTTCATTTAGTCACTGATGCTCCCATTTAGAGTCACACAGACCAGAGAGCAGGGGAGGGTTTAAGGGCGGGGCTAACTGTGATTGACAAGTTGCAACGATGGAAACCTAAAAACGCCTATTTTCTAAACAAAACCAATGCAGTGCAGCATTTTCAGCATTCAACATAAGCTGTTCTTTGTCGCCACGCTCGTCAATGTCACATCTGACTCACCAACCAATCATAATCAAGAAGGGGCTGGACTTCCGATATCAACTTGTCAACAACAATGGCGGAGAAGAAGCTAATCCTTTCGTTTTTATGAGGGTACAGTTTCCGGGTGTAGAGCTGCTGCTGACGCCAGGACACGATTCTTTTCATTGTTTTGTTTTCTTTGTCAAATTAACTGGAATTAAAGCAAATGTGAGGCATTCAGAGCGAAGCAGAAGTGCTGGCAGGCAACTTTTGTAACCTAGCAACAGAAAGCACGGATGAGAAGCGCTCTGAAATTGAGGTCCTGCGCACTGCCAGTGTAAAAATGCCACAAGTGTTTGGTTTGAGGTGTCGAATGCGTTTACAGCCTGTTTTTTGCTAGCCAAACTAGCATCCGACTTAATATCACAGTTAGCCTATATATTAGATGCACATTGCTTACCAAGCTAGCATTAGCTGCTAACTAAGATTAAGATGTGTGATGTCCACTTAGTCCAGTTCAGATCAAGGATTCGCAACGAGACTGGATGCAACTGCCAAAAGAATCCCTCGACATCGTAAACGTTCTAAAACTGGGCCGTTCACATCTAAGCAACGCAACGCAGCTGACCGTCTCCATAGCAACAATGTACTGACACCCCACGACTTCCACGTTAATACTATAACGTTAGTATTAGGCCTAGGTTGCATGAATTATCTAGCTGGATTTCTGTTATTGTTATAAAAAGAAGTGGATGACAGTGACAGTGACGTGCTCACAGTGTTCGCTGTAACACTGATTAATAAACGTTGAAGACAGACAGTTTGGAAAGAGAGAATCTGGAGCTGTCTTTGGCTACTGCAGCACCAGAGACAGGGTGCCTACGCCAACATATGGATCCAAAGTTATCATCCAGCCATTATTTTACCGCTTATCCTGTTCAGGGTCACGAGGGGGGGCTTGAGCCTATCCCAGCTGTCATTGGGCGAGAGGCGGGGTTTCACCTGGACAGTCGATCACAGGGCTGGCACACAGAGACAGACAACCCTTCATGTACACACCCACACCTACGGGCTATCTATAGTCACCAATGAACCCAACAAGCATGTCTTTGGACTGTGGGAGGAAGACGGAGTACCTGGAGGGAACCAATGCATGCACGGGGAGAACATGCAGACTCCACACAGAAAGGCCCACTACGTCTGAACCGGGACTCGAACCAGGAACCTTCTAGCTATGAGGCTAACACAGCGTACAGCCCCAAGGTACCATAAAGCTGTTTGTTGGCTCTCACTGTCTTTGTTCCCTCCTGTCTTGATCGTTGCTTGTGTTGTATAAACTCTCAGATGTTTGTCGCTTTGGAGAAAAGCAAAATAAAATTGTAAAACTGTAAAAATGACAAAAAACAAACAAACTATGAAACCAAAATTGGTTTGTCTGAACTACACACACACACACACACACACACACACACACACACACACACACACACAAAATGCTGTAGTGTCAGTGAGTCACCACATTGACGCATTCTGATGGAACATTTGTTTTAGTGTGTGTGTGCGTGTGTGTGTGTGTGTGTGTGTGTGTGTGTGTGTGTGTGTGTGTGTGTGTGTGTGTGTGTGTGGTTCAGACAAACCAATCCACGCTTCATATTCAGACGCTTCTGTGCAGCATTTATATTTTATTTTTCTAATGTAGTAATATGGAAATGATAAGCAGTTAACATTTGAGTACATTGATCCAAAGCTGTAGGTGTAGCATCATTTCTTTCAGTCTCACATCTCATCCTAACATCTCTCCTCGTGTCCTAAGTGGGAGGATACAAGTGATGGAAGCGAGGATGCATAAATGACAAGACTCCTGATTGAGAGGAGTCCCAGGAGAGATGGAGAGGAAGAGAGAGAGAGAGGAAGACCGAATGAAAGAAAAGGAGTAACCAGAAGGGAAAACGTTTGGTCCCAAAGCTGGAGAGGGAGAGAGGGGGAGGGAGGGGGGAGGAGAAGGAAGGATCAATATCTAATTTCAGTGCTGAGTTCACTGTGGACGGTTTTCCAATAAGAGCGGGATAAAACACCGAAGTTTGAATAGCCGTGTATCTCTGTCTGTCTCTCTCTGCATCCTTCTCTCTCTTTGTCTCTCTCTCTCTCCCTCGGCCTGTCGCACTCGAACACTCAGCCCAGATGTGAAGTCCTTTCTAAAGAATTAGTAGCATTTACTCTGCCTCTAAGCAGCTAACTGCTGTTGATTACATCAGATGTATTTGCATCGCAGGTAGAGACCCTGAACCCTCCATTTAAATGGCAGGATCAAGATTTTAACTTCTCCTGAACCACAAAACTGTAACTTTATGTCTCAACCAGTCTGAGCTAATGTAACTAAAACGTCATAATTCCTGACTATTAGTTTGTGAGGCTACATAAACAACTGTCCTATGTTACTAACATGTCGCTAAATGCAACAATTCTTATTGCACTCTTCCTGTCTGCTAAATGTCTAGTGAAGGTCTACTTTTTGACTTTGGCTATTGCCAACTTGTTTTTTGGAGCCAGATGTTTTCAGCTAACGCTACCTCTACCTTGGTTAGCAAGGTGCATCCATTGTTAATTGGATGCTAATTTTAACTATTGAAAAACAGGCTAAAAAACAAATATACTTATCAAATTATATTAGGCCTATTAGTAATATTTCACACTTTTTTCAATAGCTTTAGTATCAATCACAATCTCGGATCCAATCGGCTCTGACGACAATATAGCTTCTGGGGACGACGGTGAACATGCCAGGTGTGTAGCCAGCGGTTAGCAATAATCAGCTTCCAGTCAAGACTTCCTTTTCCGCGCGCTGCATTGTTACAGAAAAATTAACCGTTTTTCTTTTGATTGATTTTAATTACCGGGTCTGACCTTCGCTGAAATTTCAACATCATGATGCAGATTATTAAAAAGTCAAAATGAAGCTTTGTCAGGTCTGTCCTCAAGCGGAGAAGAAAACTACTTTAAAATGAAAAGTTTGTTGAACGGAGGTCGGATCACATCTGATGCATTCGAGGAAGTCGGGAAATCTGAACGCTGAACAGCTGTTAGTATGCAGATGTCTGTTTATAGAGATTAATAAGAAGCTAAATCGTTGTCAGATGACGCTGATGGATGTCATTACGGTGGATTACGTTCCGCCTGCTTTTCCTCTCCTCACGGACTGTTTTTCCTGCATACGCCGCAGCCTGCTGATATGCGATTGGTCAATACTACTCGGACTACAAGCGTACTACAAACGGAAACACCAGAACACATGCCATCCCTAAAATCTACATTTCTATGTAGAATCTGTAAATTGAGATTTTAGCAATGATAGTGATAGTACCAAGTCGTATTCTTTGGATTGACAGATTAGCTAGCTAACTGCTAGCTAATTCATCTTTAGCTAGCTAAGTTTCAACTTGCTGACTAGGTCTTGTGTTTTATGCCATCACACCATCCCAGTCAGCAGCACTGCATTGCTAGTACCAGCTAGTAGTAGTAGTAAGGATACTTTAGCTAGCTTTAACTATTAATAGCTGGAGTTCAGCTAATGTTCACGGTTTGTCCTAATTGTAAATGTTTATTTACACAAGCAGTCGAGTCCCAGGACATGACATAGTTTGAAGTGTTTCCTTTTTCTGCTATAAAGACAAAATGGCAACATTTTCACTAGAGGCCATGGCAGCTGTAAAATGACCTACAACGTCACTGAAGAGCCAGCAGGCTTTGTAATGTGTGCACTCTGAGCAGGATCATGGTAGGATATTTTTATACATTTTTACATTTGTTTTAAAATTGTAATCTTGTGGATCATCCCAGTTTCTGTTGAATGTATTTAGGTTTTTTTGGATGACAGTAAGGCTACCTTTTTTGTGTCCTAATAACACTTACATGTATTCTATTTCTCCCCCAGCCTGGTCTGCAGAAGGAACCACTGCTGTCACAGACAGGTTACATAAGTCAGAAAGTATAAAGACTCTTGGTCTTTTCTTGGGCTTTGTGAACACCACTTGTCTGGGTTAATCACGATGATATAAGTGCCACTGAAGTAGTTCATCATGCCATTAAAAGTAGATTAAATATATATATTTTTCTCTTCTCAACAGAAGCAGTTGTTTCTTACATGAAGTCAGATCTCACCATTATCGTAAGTTCAATTTATCTTCTCTGTCTCTCCCTGCAGTCTAAACCGTGGCAGTGAGTGCAGGATGGAGGTGTTGAGGGGGAGTTCACTTCCCTGAAATATTTATGAGAAAATGCACCAATGCAACTTTGCATCAGTCACAGAGTGGGGCTCTAGATCTCTGCCTCTGTCTTCCTCTATCTTCCCCCTCCATGAGCTGAGTTTGTTAAACCTCTACTTATCAAATCTTATTTTCTAAAGGAATGTACCACTTTGGTTGCCATTTGTCTCGTTACCCTTCACGCCCAACTAAAATGTTCTATACCATCACAGAGTTGGAACAAAATATGTATGTAAATAATATATAACTATGAAAATAAAACTGTAAAACCTGCCTGTTTCTATAGCTTATCGTGTATCTTAGTTTTTCAGCTGACAATTTTATGGTGAAAACAGCATACACTTTAAATATGTACATTTTGTTCTCAGCACCAAACAGAGATGACTAGCTGGTGAACAGAGTGGAGCTGTTAGCTGCTAAAGGGCTGCACGTACATAGAGTCAGTCTTAGAATTTTAAGAGCCTGCAGGTCTGAAAAGTGAAGGCAATGTGGAAGTAACTTAAACCTGCATTTTTTCTGAAGTCCTGCAGGGGGCGACTCCACTGGTCTTAAAAAGAAGTCTGATTATATAGAAGTCTATGAGAAAAAAAAGTCTACTTCTCTGAGTTTATGGTCTCAGTCTCTAGTTTCACGTCTTCTTCAACGCAGCATGATGTTCATTTAGTCACTGATGCTCCCATTTAGAGTCACACAGACCATGAAGCAGAGGAGGGTTTAGGGCGGGGCTACCTGTGATTGACAAGTCGACAAAAAATGTCATATTCAGTGCTCTGATGATTCAGCTGATCATTTTTTATGTAAGAAATATTTTGTCAAAGCCTGGTAAGAAATAAAGCTTGCCAATTAATATCACAGTTAACATAAGTTATGAAAGCACCTTGCTAACCAAGCTAGCACTAGCATTAACCAATAATTCAGCTCTAGCCTCTTATCCAAATACGGCCACTTCTGGCTAAAAAAAACAAGATGTCAGCTGCCACAATACCAAAGTTGAGCCTTTAAAACGAAAGTCAAAGTGCAAAAGGAAATTTAAAAACAATTGTGGAAAGTAGCTCACATATCTTTTTAAAAAACATAAGTCGTACATCTTTGGAAAACAGTGTTCCTTTTATGTGAAGTGAAAAACTTGTGTGTGCTAACTACCAAGCTAACTTCTACCAGTTTACTTATACATATTGGATTATTAGTATTTATTTAATGTTTATTTGTAAAGGAACAAGTATGAAGCAAGTTAAACTATGCCACACAATACAGCATTTAAAGTCTTAGTTCTTTTGCAAGGCCCGTCCCTAGACAGGCCTTTAAAATACAATAAAATGTTAAAGAGGAGGTATTTCTCTGTTTCACATTTTAAGACATATAAGTTTCCAATCTGTAGGTGAAAGTATGTTGGCATAATCCCCAGGCTTCTCAGCTCAGTCTGCAGACAGGTTTTTCTACACGCTGCACTTTGTGACATCACAAAGTGCAGCCTCAGCCGCCTTCGAATGCTGGCCAATCTGAAGTAAGCAGGCTTGTAGGGGCGGGGTTTCTTAAACGGACAGAGCTGACTGAGTCGTTTCAGACAGAGGCCGTATGAGGGCCTGCACAGAGCACCAGTGTCAGAAAAATGATGAGTATTTTAACTGTAAATTATGCTAAGCTACTCCACAGATATCACAGAGTGAAATATGAAGCTTGAAATTAGCATAATGCGCCCTCTTTAAGTGTGAAAGATGAGCTCTCAAGCTGTAGATACGAAACTGAAGAAGTGGTCCTACCAGATACATATAGGACTGTATCATCTGCATATATGTGAAAACCTGCTCCGAGACATGACTGTGGTTATTTATGTACAAACTGAAAAGAAGTGGACTAAGAACAGAACCCTGTGGGACTCCTGTTGTATTCCCTTAAAAAAAGATTATATTAGGACGCTGCTATTTACCACATTCATCTCCCTACTGCTTATGTTCAGTAAATCTTTAATCTTTATCTTCTTTCTTTATGTCGCTTTCTTTCATGAGCCCCCATGGCCCCCCTCGAAAAATGCCTTGTTCCTTCATGTAGCCTTTAACAGTTTTCACATGCTGGCTCCATATCTCCCTCTCTTTCCTACCAGAAACATTCTGTTCAGGAACAAATCCTCAACATCAGATCCTGAAGCTGGACTGAATCACCGGTGCCACCAACAGAAACAGAGGATTTTTACACTAGAGCTCCCCTCACTGGTGACTGAAGGCACTGACAGCCAAATGATGTCTCAGCCTCGATATTCTGTGTGTTCGTCTCTGCTGAAGAGCCTGAAGGAGAAGGAAGAAGTTATACAAGCCCTGTCTTTAAGTGCTGAGTTAACTTAAAGACAGGGCTTGTATAGGCTAACTGAAATGAATAAAACAGATAAAATTTAGACACAATTAGACACCAAGACTGCAGAGTATCAGAAGCAGCCCCTGTGTGTTTCAACAAAGTCCTGATTGGATCTTTTAACAGCATCTGAAACCCACTTCTCTGACTGTGGATCTAAGCCACCACAAATAACTGAAAATGCGACAAACAACGACATCTGACAACAGCTAACAAGCCAGGTATGGTGAGCACAGTCACAGATGGCTGCTAATTAGTACTAACATAGAAACAAAATAATAGTATAATGTGACTGAGTGTATAAACAGTGTGTGAGACGTGTTGGACGGTCTGTTAGTCCAATAAAGCGCACACACAGATTATCTGTCTGATATTTACATGAACAAATCTCCAAAAGGCTCCAACAGCACAAACCCGGCCCAGAGGTTACGTTCAGTGACTGAGTTAGCTGAGGGGACACCTAGCAGACAGCTAGCAGCTCCCAGCTGTCACTCAAAGAGGCCACGCCCCTAATGATGCAGCACTTTAAACGTTAATATAATGTAAACAGGTGAGCTGTATAAAGATTCTCCCCGTACAGTTGTCATGAAGAGAGAAATGAGCTATAGAGACCCAAACTGTTTTTTGTACCAGGCTGTAAACATGTTTATTTCTGCTGTAAAGTTTAACATGGGGCTCTATGGGGACTGACTCACTGCTGGAGACAGCCTCAAGTGGACACCAGAGGAACTGCATGTTTTGACACTTCAGAATTTGATCATTTTTTACAACTGAAGGTTGCCGCTTGGACTCGTCTCTTAGAGATTGTTTTTACATTTTTAACTTTGTCTGCCCCCAAGTGGTAATACAAAAAAGGGCACAGTGGTGAACACAAATCCTTCACATGTCAACTTTTTAAAAATCATTTAAATCATCCAGCCAGACTAGTTGTCACCTGGTTTCTCTCACCTGTCTTCATCAGCACATGGAACTGAGTGCAAATTCAAATGACTAATTTCCATCTCCACCAATTATGTAGCATGTAAAGCATGAGCATTATACATATAAACTACACTAAAGATGTGAACATATTGTACAGTCATACTACCTTGCTTAAAATGACAAGCAGCACTTTTTCCTTTCTTGTTTATTTAGTTTATTTGTGATTGAACAAATCAAGTGTTCAGTCACTAAATCCTGTTAAGACTAGAGTGAAACTAGTAAATAAAAGCAAAATATTACTGATGACTTTATAATAAGGCACTAGTTGTTGAATGCACAGAAGGATTTGAGTGAAAACTGTTCTGTCAAAGAATTCGGAAATTAACACAGGACAGAAGTTGATCATTCATAGCTCTATACTGCACTGCCCTCCTGTGGTTAATTCATGAAACTGCAGCTCTCCGTCATGTCTGGTGCTGCAGACTTCTCAAACAAATCTGCACACGCAAAAGCATCACCATACAAGACTACTGCAACACTAGAAGTAGACATGATGAATAACTAAACACAAATTTAAAATATCTGCCTTAAAGGTCCCAAAGAAAAAAATATGAATGTATATGTAAACAAATAAATCAAGATCAACCAAAGACAGGTCGGCACAATAACACGAACAAAAGAGACTCTTTATTTTAAAAGTCTTTATAAATGGTAAATTAAACTATGAGCATTATGTAGTATATCAGAAAAAAGGGTATGGCAAAGTTTGTTTAGTGACATGGGTATGACATTTTCTACAATATCATAATCTATATTATTAATAGTGAATTGATTTAGAAATAGATATGAAATATTTAATTGCTAATTTAATAAAAAATGTTTTACATATTTTTATTCATTGTTCATGTTCATGTTTTTATTGTTTAAATAGTATCTTATTTGTAGGTATTAAAAATCTTGTTATTATTTATGTTCTTATAACTCTTATAACTTATAAAGAAAAAAAGATAGTTTAGTTTATGCAACTTTCTTGCCATTAAAGCATTTGATTTAAATTATTACGTGTTTTTTAATGCACTTACCTTCATGTACATTTAAATGTAATTTATTAAATCAACCAGTTTAAATGTTTTCGTTAAATCGTGTCTAAGATATTAAAAATATCAAGATTGAGTTTAGTGAAAATAAGTGTGAGAAGTCCGCCACTAGGGGCGCTGTTGTCCCTCCTCTCTTCAGGAACCAAATAAGGAAATGACGTGCAGCGCGTGCAGAGATGGTCCCAAATAGAAAACTGAAGCAGTGACACCGGGACCGGGTCTGAGAGAGGTCGAGGAGGGTGCTGGACCTGGAGCTGACACATAAACGAGGTTAGCGTTATTATAAAGAATAACTTTCATACAGTTCAGAAACACAGGAGACGTTAGTTTCATGAGGTGAAATCAGAGCTGTCGGCGCCTAACTAGCTTGTCGGCTAACGGTAGTTACAACATCTAACTTTGCACGTGCAGGGCCTTCAAAGCGTCACTTACACTGAAATTAACAGGAGAGAAGTGATTTATAAATTGTCTTGTTATTGTTAAGTGTTATGGTGAGGGTTCATGTTGAAAATTAAATGAATAGTTGAGTAGTTTGTTATTAGCTAATAACCAAACTAATACAAGTTAGTTAAATGTCTTGTATATAACGGTTCCATACTTAAAACTATTCACTTCAACTTTTCCTGACATTTGAGCTTTAATAGCAACTAAGTTTAGTAGGTTTAAAATAGCATGAACTATGTGTTTAACACATAATGTAGCTTCTATGGTCTTACAAGGACCATTCTATATTGTATATTTCATTAAAATTAATTTGATTTGATTTTATAATCGTGTCATGCATAAAAGATCATATCAAATATCCCAAAACAGTATCAAAAGACACCATTACTTACAAAAACAGTCCAGAAACCTGAGTTTCAACATGCATAACAAATCATACAATTAATACTGTTTCTAATAATTATATAATTAAATTACACCATGTGTGTAAAAGCTCAAAGTAATAAAAATAAATGTAATAAGCTCTCAGTTTTCTAAAAGAAATATGACTTGCATCTAAACTTTAAAGAAAGCTGGTGCCTTAAAAATTTATTGAAAAAATGTCTTTTAAAATTAATTTTAAAGACTGAAACCCTTCTGATTTTTTTTCTGAGCTCTAGAAACAAAAAGTAGCCAAATGATCAGCATTAAAAATTAAACAACCCCTCTGCTCTGTGTCAGTACAACAAAACATCTCAACATATTAAACATACATTTAATTTATTAGAAGAAGATAATGTGATTAATTCTCAACCTTATTTGCATATTTCAAGCAACCTGTGGTCCTCTTATTGACCCTGTGTTGTAACACAAACACTGTTTACTTCATGTTGTGGATGTTGACCCTTTGTTGTATGAGATACTACACAAATAGACTGTATAGCAGCCTCAGTCTCATTCTGCTCAGCTGTCTGTGATGTTGGTCAGAGTGTCAGGGTAAAGTATGCCCTCTGCGCTGGTCACAAGACGGATGCTGACAGCTGAATTACTGCCAAGTGTTGCCAAATTTGGCTGCAGCTGGAGGGTATGTGTGAGTGTGTGAGTGTGTGTGTGTGAGTGTGTGTGTGTGTGTGTGTGAGTGTGAGTGTGAGTGTGTGTGTGTGTGTGTGTGTGTGTGTGAGTGTGAGTGTGTGTGTGTGTGTGTGTGTGTGTGTGTGTGTGTGTGTGTGTGAGTGTGTGTGTGTGTGTGTGTGTGTGTGAGTGTGTGAGTGTGTGTGTGTATGTGTGTGTGTGTGTGTGTGTGTTCGTCTCACTAAGCAGGTGACAGACCCCCCCTCCCCTCCACTTAAAACATTGCTGAAGTGGGAAGTTTGATTATACATCCATTCAGATACAGCCCTCCACAGAGCTGAATGAATATGGATGAATCACTCCTAATTACAGAGTTGAATGGAGCCACACAGGTGGCTGACGGCTCACGTTAAACAATCGAACATGTTAACACCACAGAGACAACACTGAATATTGTAAAGACCATCTGACAGGAAATACATTTTAAAAGCAGGGAGGTATTTTTATGAAATGGCAAAGACACACAGCACAAGTAGTAAAAACATGGATGCTGGATGAAAGATAAACATCAAATCATGCAGATGATGATATTACCACTCTGTCAATAATTCTGTATCAGACCTATACCTGAGCATAAGAACAAAACAATTGGATCTGGCACACCCAAACCAGAATCAGTAAGATAAAATCATGTTTGGAAACATCAGGAAATGTTGAATTTCAGCCCGAAGATAATAATAAAAAAATCATAGTGGATTTTAAATATTGACTTTGCAAATGTTTAACAAGGAAGGGAATGCATTCACTATGTTTGTTGATACGCACATTGAGCTTCCAATGGCACCTTTTAAGAGACCGTTGGTGTTCATTAATAAGCATACACTTACAAATTGTCTTAACTTTATAGACATCTATGTCAGTCATGGACAAACTACTGTGGAGCTCAGTTGAGGTTGACTTCAGCTAACTTCTGGTGTGAGGTGTTTTTTTTTCTGAGTAGCAAATAGTAGTGAACCTTGTTATCTGTGGTCTATAACAGGATGGGTGACATAACAGAACATGAGGGCCGCTTCTACGCCAATGCAGAGGACTACTGGAGGGAGGTTCCCCCCACAGTGGACGGCATGCTGGGAGGCTACGGCAGCATCTCCAGCATCGACATCAACGGATCCAAAGCTTTCCTGCAGAAGTTCCTCGGTGTAAGAATCTCTGTCAGCTCACACAGCGATAACACATTTGCTGCAATCACCAGTTTGATGCCTTAAGATCTGACCTGGAAAAATTTAAAGAATTGGAACTTGACTTTAACACAACTTGGAACTTTGACATACAATATTCATTTAAAGCATATTGCTTTTTTTTGTCTGTTTTCAAGGAAGGGGAGGGAAAGACGGGGACGAGCTGTGCTCTGGACTGTGGCGCCGGCATCGGGAGGATCACGAAGCGTTTACTGCTGCCTCTGTTTAAAACTGTGGACCTCGTGGATGTGACCAAGGAGTTCCTGGACAAAGCCAAGACGTACCTGGGAGAGGACAGCAAGAGAGTGGGGAACTACCTCTGCTGTGGGCTGCAGGACTTTGTACCTGAGAGTGGACGCTATGATATCATCTGGATCCAGTGGGTCATTGGTGAGTCTGCCACAATAGTTACCATCAGTGGAAATTATAATAAATGCCTTGAAATATATCATGTTCTGGGTGCCGGTTTAGCTCAGTCGGTAGATCAGGCGCCGCATGTACAGAGACAAAGTCCTTCATGCATCGGCCCAGGGTTCGACTCCGACTCGCAGCCCTTTGGTGGATGTCATCCCCACTCTCTCTTCCCCATATTTCCTGTCACTCTTCACCGTCCTATCCAATAAATAAATGAAAAATAATCTTTAAAAATAAATATGTAATTGTCTTGCTTGACTTGGCTCTTGTTGGTCTAGACTTGGGACCTTACCTGAAATGTTTTTGTCTAGGTGTAGGACTTGTTTGTCTTGTTATGGACTTGTATTGGGATTTGTGGTTCTCGACTTAGGACTTGACCTGAGAGATGTTGGTCTGACTCAGGCTTTGTTGATTTAGACTTTTATTGGGGACTTCATTTGGAATTTGTTGGGAGGGTCTAGGGAGTTGTTGGAAATGCCTTACCAAGGTATGTTTGGTCTGACTTGGAACTTGACTTGGGACTTGTTGCTCTTGACTTTGGTCTATATTTGGGACTTGTTGGCTATCTGGGACTAAGGACTTAGGTCTTGACTTGGGATTTGTTGGTCTTGATTTGGGACTTGACTTGAGCTCTGGACTTGTTGGTTTTTACTTTGGTCTTGACCTGAGACAGGATGGTCTTGTCTTTGGACACGCTGGCCACAACTTGGGGGTCCTGACTTTGGACTTGTTGGTCTTACTTGGGACTTTACTTGGGACTTGTTGGCTAGCTGGGACTTAGGACTTAGAACTTTGGTCTTGATTTAAAGATTGTTGGTTTGACTTGGGACTTGTTGGTTTCACTTGGGACTTCACTTAAAACTTGATCATCTTGATTTAAGATTTTTTTGGTCTTGACTTTGGATTTGTTTTTCTTCACTTAACTCTTCTTTGTTTGACTTGGGCCTTCTTCCTCTTGACTTGGGACTTGACTTTGGATTTGTTTGTCATGACTGTGGTCTTTTGTACATTTGACTTGACCTGAGATGTGTTTGTCCTGAGTGGAGACACGTTGAGACACGTTGAATAACAATAATCTGGTCCTGACTTGGTGTTTGACATGGCACTTGTTGGTCTGGACTCTGGACTTATTTTTTGGGTCTCGACTTGGACCTTGTAAGTCTTCACTTGGGACTTGAGACTGGTTGGTCTATACGTTGGTCTTAACTTAACCCTTGTTTGTTTGACTTGGGATTTTGATTTAGATTCAATAGTCTTGACTTGAAATATGTCTTGACTTAGGACAGGCCCATCTTCTTCATTAAGCTCCTTCTTCACTTTTTCCCTCCTCAGGTCACCTGAAGGACGATCACCTGGTGGAGTTCCTGAGCCGCTGTCAGAAAGCTCTGCGACCGAACGGCCTGATCGTGATAAAGGACAATGTTTCGTACGAGGGCGTCGTCCCTGACGAGGTGGACAGCAGCGTCTGCAGAGACCTGGAGATCGTCCACCGTCTGGTGGGCAAAGCGGGTCTCCGCATCGTCCACGAGGAGCAACAAATGAACTTCCCAAAGGAGATCTACCAAGTCCACACTCTGGCTCTCAGATAGAAGAGGGGCGGCGTCGTATACAAAGTGTTTCTAATGTGGAGAGGATGTTTTTCTAGTCGGCAAACCATCTGTTATCTGTGTGGAAAGGACCTGCTTTGTAAACTGTTAGCATCTTCTGCTCTGAGCTTATTGAGTATTTCTGGGCTACCAGGCCTTACAGGAGAAATCTATTTTAAAACTGAGCCTTATTTTTTACATATTTTTGGGTCTTAATGACAAATGGGTACCAAAGTTTTGGATTTATCCAGTAAACTGACATTACAGAAATGATCCCTTGTGAGATGGACCTTAATTTCATCATCGTTCCCTTCAAAGCCACCAGACTTAATGGGAAAAAACAGCAATTTTACCTTGTAAAACACCTGAGTTGTTGGTCTACAGCTGCCTTGATCTGTTTGTTTGTTTGTGTTTTTGTGACTTTGGCGTTTTAAAATGTTAGCTTGGATGCAACACAATATTTGTGTTACTCAAAATAACACATTAAAACCTAACTGATGGAGGCAGCTGTAGACCAGCAGCTCCTCTGTTCTGTGAGGTAAAATGACTGTTTTATCAATGGAGTCTGGTGCCTTTGCAGAGAGCGATGTAACGTCTGTTTCTGGTTAAAACAATCATCTTCCTCTGTAACAAAAAGGTCTATCTCTGTAGGGATCCTTTCTGCCATGTTGTCACACACTTAGAATAACAGTCTGGATGTTGCAGACGTTACAGCCTGTTGTGGAGCTGAAGCAGAATCCAGGACTCTTTTTGAATATTAGTTATTTGGACCCCCAGATATTTAAAAACAGGGCCCAGGATTGCAGGTTAAAATTCCTGTCTCTTGCTTTTGGACGGTCGGCTAATAGAGACGCTGATGCTGTTCGGACATGAAGAAGTCTTCAAGCTGCTGTTTCATCACCAGACTGTAAACTGCATCATCAATCTAACAGACTGTTTACAGACTGTCACCACTCGGCCTGATATTTATTTATTACCCACGTTGAAAGAGTGTCTGTTTCAGAGCTGAGTGCGATCAGTTTCATTGATCAGGAGTCTAATGTGGCAGCACCCTCACCCCCTCAGACTCCACTGGAGGCGTTGCAGAGAAGCAGTTTGAGTTATTTATGGACACTGTCGATGTTTTACAGCTTATTGAAAACGTGTTTGCAGGCCTTTCTGATCAATATTGCTACAGACTGAATGGTTGTATTTTACAGGTTTTTAATTGAAGTGTCTTTGGCCCAAATCCAAGCCATGAATATTGTGTGTCTAATGCAGTGTTTATATTCACCAGAATGTTGATTAAATGCATCAGACAGATTGGAATACCAACAGAATCCGGCTGATTTTCACAAACGTTTTGATCCAAATACAGAGGGTCCTGGTTCAGAAACATTTATTGTTTATGATACAGAATGTAATTTAACCAGTAAAACAAAAGGCTGCTGCTGCTGCTGCTGCTGCTCTGTTTTGTACTCTGATCTTTATATGATATAAAAGGAGAGATTTGTAATGGAGGTCGTATGCTGCATCTTCCATGTTCTCTTCTTCACTCCGAGCTCCAGTAGAGATCGGCTGGTGGAGCCGCAGTATGAACGTCCCGCCCCTTCCTCTACCCGACACACACCTTTACCTTGTGTCCTTGGCGTGTTGGAGCCCTCAGGTGTCCTTGGTTTGTTGGAGCCCTCAGGTGTCCTTGGTTTGTTGGAGCCCTCAGGTGTCCTTGGCGTGTCGGAGCCCTCAGGTGGGCTCAGTCTGCAGCAGAACAGCTTCTTGTGTCGGTCTGAAGCAGATATTCACGCTGATGGAAAGTTCAATGACTGTAGTGTTAGTGTTAGTTACGTCTCCTCTCGCCGTTCCTCCTCTACTCTGCTACTCGGGAACAGAACGCTGCAGGAGCCCCATTTGTCCACAGAGCTGTCAATCATGAGGCCATGCCCCCTTTTTATAGCATCAAATAACTAGTTAAAAGTAAACTTGTCAGAAAAATGAACACTTGGACATAAATCAGCATGATAAGTACTAACTATAATGACAGAAACCATGTTGGAGATCCATCTGTTAACATGGAGGAGGCGGGCTTTATGAGCTATACTGCAGCCAGTCAGCAGGGGGCGACAGAGAGGGTTTGGCTTCACTTTTAGGGAGCTGTCATGTCAGCCATTTTTTTATA
Organism: Semicossyphus pulcher; assembly: GCF_022749685.1. Taxonomy (NCBI): domain Eukaryota; kingdom Metazoa; phylum Chordata; class Actinopteri; order Labriformes; family Labridae; genus Semicossyphus; species Semicossyphus pulcher. Next base: position 6,585,970 of record NW_027211702.1, read on the forward strand.
CAGTCTATGGTGGTCATTTAGAGCAACTATTAACACTTTAACCAATTATACAAACCACAGTGTGTCTTTTATAAATGCACGCTTAAAAGAAAATCCAGCAGTTTAACTAAAATTTAAAAAAATGTGAGGTGATGTGAGGTTTCTACTGGGAGGAATGACTACTCTAGTTGCACCGATCACCACATGTAAAGTGTATGAGAATGAACCTACAGTTTTTAGTCTGTGTGACACTTCACTAAATGTAGAGATTAAATCAGCTTATTCAAGGTTAAAATAAAGTGGAGACGACCTGAATCCTGCAGAGACAGTCGGACAGTCGGGTCTTGATATTAACGATAGATTTGCTAAACAAAGTCTAATTTTTAAGTCATATAAATAAATAGAAATTTTAATTAGAAATGACTATTATTAAACAAATATTCGATCATGTTTAGTGGGCTGTTCTGTAACTAATCTTATCAGATTAGAAGGTTGGCCGCTCCATTTTCAGTGAAGTACAAGTAAAGTAAAAAACGATCACAGCCGCCTCATCATGTTTTTATCTGATGTTTATTATATTTCATACACTCACATGTTTACTGCTTCATCATTGGTCCATTACAGTGTGTACTGTGTATGTTTTCAGTTTAACTTCACAGCATTATTAAGCTAGAATTCAGTCATTCTGTCACTTTCACTTCATCAGTTCCCTTTGCTCATTATATATTCAACATTTTGGCAGTTTTATTAAACCAGTAAGTGCATTAAATAGAATACGATTCTCCTGTTCAAGGCAGGTTAACTTTTTAGCTTTATTTATTGAGGTTTTTTAGGAGTCTAAATCTGACGGTTTGCAGTCTGAACACGTCTTTTGTCTCACTTTAACTCTGATGTTACTCAAACAGGAACAAATCACTGTTTCAAACCGCTAACGTGTATGTTTAGAATAAGTTACTAGATAAAAAGGTTTGCTGGAGTTTGGCAGAAGAGGAGACATCTGTATAAACATGTCTGATAGCATTTAGTGATTGTGAGACATGTTGATAAGGCGATATATGAGGTTTTACTTTGTCCATAAACAAGACACAAATCGAAGGTGAAAGGTTAACCAATGATTGATGATATCAGGAGGTCGTAAAGAGTGAGGATGTCTCTGCTGTTGTCCTCACACGGTGCCACAAACGCTGTAACACAGGTGTATGATGGATGAATCCGCTTTGTTTGTATCATGCAGTCAACACAGCAGCAGCTTAATGTGACTGAGGAGTACCAGGCTGAGGTCATGTGATCAGGACCAGGTCTCACTCTGGAACCGGCCCGTCCTCTCCATGGCCTCCAGCATCTGCTCGGCGTCCTCTGAGGACACGCCTCCTTCCTGCTGGAACGCCTCCTTCAGAGCGTCACACACACTGGTCGGCATCTGTTTGGCACTGCTGCAGAGGAACAAAACAAATCCACACTTAGTCTCAGTGTTTGTGCAATCTATTTATAAAAGAGCGAACAGAACATTTCAGCACAACAACAGAAACTCTGAGTTTGAAGAATGGGTCCAACTTAGTCAGGCTCTCACTGAGTCTGCCAGCTTTGGTGAGTCTAGCTGAAAACTACAGTGACATTAACCATTTGAAATCAGTTGGGCTTGGAAGGCACAGTTCTTTTTATTCAGCCCGGAAAGAATCAAGCAAGCTTTTTGGAATCAAGTCAAAGTGAGCCGGACAGCCGTGGGGAAGCAGCACTCTGCAGCAGGACTTCTTATTCGGAAAAATCTTAAATAAAGTTTAGAAAATAAAGCCGCACATGCCGAGTCTTCATTATGTGGAGTCAGGCAGGCCCAGTGTTTCTGCAGATTCAGAATAAAGTCTTCAAGAAGCTGAAACTCTGAGAGCTGGTTAAGGCCAGTCAGTAGAGCAGGCGGCCCATGTTCAGCGGCTAACTGTCCTCGATGCACTGATCGCAGGTTCAACTCCCCGTCGCTGGCCAAATCCCGATCTCCCACTCAGACTCACAGACTTTGAGGCGCGTTCCCGAGAAGTGTGTGAACACTTAGTGCCTGAGGGCTCTGATTTGGACTTTTCTACACCAAATTGCAGACTTTCCATGAGTCCACATATCCGCAGACTTTCCTTTGGTAGTTACCCAGAGTTCATAGCCAACTTAAGGTAAGATAAGGTAATCCTTTATTTCATCCCACAACAGGGAAGTTTACTGTGTTACAGCAGCAAAGTGGACAGTGCAACATTACAACAAAGGGCATATAAAAATAAGTAAATAAGCGTATCCTAAAAAACCATGTACAGAACTAATAAGATGAGTGAAGAGTTTCGCACATGTTGAGAAGAGAGATGAAGTTTTGCATTGGTGACGGATACAAACGTGACTGTCCAGCCCCACACTGAACGTAAAGTAGTAGTTTTCAATAAAGTTTGAACAAAAAAAACTACATTTAAAAAAAGCGAGCATGGAAGTGACGGGAACTGCAAATACGTTTATCTGTCAGTGACGACATGTAGGTCATCACTTCGTGGTTATTTATTGCACATGTTTAGAGATAAAGAAAGGATGAACATTAATGATAGTTTTCATAGTTTGTTAAAATATGTAAACACTGTAAGACATTATTATCTTATCTCTACCTCCCTGTAATGTTTGTTTACATTAAGTTATGTTTTATATTTTAGATTTACTTGAGTAGATTTACCTTTCAGATATGTTTATATTGTGATATATGTTAGTTTATAATTTAGATTAATATAGTTGAGGTTATTATTTATTATTGCTGTTAGTTATTTTTACTGTGTATTTATGTTCTCCTGTGCTGTAGTCGCTTTGATGACCTGCTGCTGTAACGTACAATTTCCCAGTTTGGGATCCGTCCATCCATCCTACATTTCTGGGCAACGTGTGATGTCATGATAGTCCCATTCCTCATTTTTATGCAGTTCTCAAACGCTCGCAGACTCGCGCACTGCACGCCTGACGTCGTGAAAGTGTGTGAGGGTTCAGCTGTTAGGCTTTAGGGTGGAGACTGGGATTGGGCCTTCGATCATTTGGTGCATGTCATCCCCGTCTCTCCTCAGCTGTCCTATCTAATAAAAGCAAAAGCCAAAAAAGAATCTCTAAAAAAAAAAAAGAGGCTGATTCTCCTCTCTCTTTTTTAACTGAGGCACGTTTTAACTGAGGAGATGTGTTTGGAGATTACTTCAGCGTTTTATGATGACTGTAGGTTTTGTCCATTTCTTCACCTTTAAGCCGTTTAGGACAGGGTCCATTAATGGCCAGTTACAACAAGCAAGCTTCACTGCTTCTACAGACACCTGATTTTAAAGAGTGAACATATGCTGAATACCCAGAGATGAACAGAGACACTTCGGACTCACCCGGCGATGTAAAAACAGGCGTTTTTATTGGCGATCAGGTCCCAGAGGAGCTCAGCGTTCTCCCTCACACGGTGCTGCACGTACACCTTCTCCTCCTGACACACAAACATGTTTACTTATTAGAAACAAAAGACACACAGCTTCAGGAGGAGTCAGAGCATGGAGCAATGATCAAACATAGTGGTGTGTAATGAGAGTGTGTGTGTCTGACCTGATCCCGTGAGAAGGCAGTGAAGAGCGTCAGATGTTCGGCCTTCCGCATCTCCTCCCACTCGGTACTGAAGTAGAAGTCTTTGTGCTCGGAGCGACAGCCGAAGAAGAGGACGTTTGCTGAGCGGGAGGAAGAGGAGGAGCGTGAGCTGAAGACGTTTTCATTTAGAGAATAAGAGAGAGAGTCAGAGAGGTAAAGCTCTCACCGTGTTTCCCCTCAGACATCCTCTCCTGCAGAGCCGACCTGAACGGAGCCACTCCTGTTCCTGGTCCGACCATGATCACAGGAGTGTCGGGATCTTTGGGGAACTTCATAGTGCCCTTCTTCGTCCACAGAGGAACAAACACCTCCTCTGTGACAAAGATTACAACACTGAATAAGAGTTCACAGGGCTTAATCAGATTCAGGTAACCTCTGTTGCTGTAACACAAGCACGTGTAAGCGTGTGGAAAGACCTCGTTCGGGGTTCAGGGAGGCTAACCAGGTGGAGCAGAGGCCTGTTCGGGGTTTAAACATCTTTGTTTTATAACGAACCACAGCGACCACGATCTGAAGTCTGTGTGGGTGAGCCTGTGAGGAGAGGAGGGGTTTATTTTGAATCTTTTATTTTGTTTTACATATTTTGCCGTCTAAATGATTTATACTTTTGCAGTGAAACAGGCTGTAATGGCTGCAACATAATCCTTCATGGGTCAAAGTCTCTGTAGGGATCCTTTCTGTCATGTTGTCACACACTTAGAATAACAATCTGAGCCTGTCAGTGGAAACAACAAGAACTTTTAGTGGACGACCTTTGACCCATCAAGGATTATGTTGCAGCCATTACAGCCTGTTTCACTGCTGCAGGATGAACACATCGACTGAGACATTCACACACTGTTTGTTTGTTTTTGTTATTTAGACACCAAAATATGAACAAACAGGGCCCAGGTTTAAAAATGCCAGAATAACCCTTTAAATAGCGACTAATGAATAATGATCTACCTGCAGAGAGGAGGCGATGGAGAAGGAGCGAGGCTGGATCTCAGGGAACAGATCCAGGAGATAGTCTGCTTTGAGTTCAGCTGTGGTGTGAGGGAAATCTGCCAACACCTGCAGCAGAAAGACGAGTATGACACACTCGATAAAGAGGTTAAATAACAGGTTTATATATTTTCATAGCTGCACAGAGGTTTTAAACGAAGCTAAAAGCTGAATTAAAAGCAGAGTTCTAACAGGAATCAATGAAAAGTGTATGAACCTCGAGCGCGGTGCGTCGGGGTCGGTTGCAGTAGCTGTGCAGCTCGTCCTGTCCGGCCGCTGAGCTGAACTCCAGCAGCTTCTCCTGCTCCAGCTCGTTGGTGGCGAAGGTCGACAGCAGCTCGAAGAAGGAGCGGCGAGGCACGGCGGCGATGTCCAGGTAGCTCTCCACCAGGTGACGCACAGAGCAGGGCTGAGGGAGCCGGGCGGGAACTGAAAACACAAAGAGAGAGATTGAAAGTCGAGGATGTTTTGTATTTTTTAATTTCACTAGAAACAAACAGTCATGGATAAAACACACACACACACACACACACACACTCCTACCTGCAGTGTTGTCTGACGCCCGCAGAGTGAACTTAGCCTCTGGATCAAGTCTCAGCAGCTGACAGAACTGCTGGACGTCCTCTGGTGCGTTACACGGACGCATCATCACCACGTCACCGGCAGAAAACCTGCACAGCAAAAATCACAACCACTAACAGGGTCAGAAAGGCTTTAACCTTTCACCTCGGGTGCAGCAAAAGAAAAAATGGCAAACTTTATGAACATTTCAACATCAGATGGTTACAGGTTTATTACTGATTTTTAGTAACTCTTCTGCTCCGATCCCAATGGGAGGGGAAAAGTGTTTTATTACAGGTATCAGAAGTTTCTCTCTGTGTGTTAATAAGATCATTCTTTATCGATCCCCGGGGGGGGACATTCAGGTGCATCAGCACAAGTCAAAGTAGCAGGAAGGTAAATACAAATAGAAATAAGAATAGATCAAATAAAATAAGAGGTATATACAACTGTCACAATCTAAAGTGACATGTGTGGTTAATAGCAGCAGCATTTATGGTACAATAGAAGCTCCAGCTTTTACATCAGTCTAACATCCTTCAGCTCAGAGCTGTGTGTTACTTACTCTATCGTTGATCCGGAGATGTCAAACTCGATGAGCCTCACTTCCTGAAAGTGTGACACGTCCGTGACTCTCCTGTTGGACACCAGTCTGCAGGGAAAGGAGGAGGACTGGGAGGGGACAGCAGGAGTCTGTAGCCGGTCCTCTGTTATCCCGTTTACATGAACATCATCCAGGAAGTGGAAAGTGAACGTTGGAGGGAGTCTGACATAAATGACATGAGCAAAGAAGAATCCAACTGAGCAGGAGTCGATAAAGTAACAACAGAAAGAGACACGAGTCAGATCAGGAGGAGACTCACGCTTCCTCGTCTCTCAGAGGAATCACGTCAGACAAAGACGGATGCAGAGCGAAAACCTTCTCCCAGAACGATGTGAGCCACGGGTCGATCACAGCGTCCGACCTGGTCAAGCAGAGTGTTAGGTTAGTAAAAGCAGCTCATGCCACCACCTGGTATTCACCTCTTTATCCGCACAGTAGAGAGAGACAGAAAACGTGCAGAGAAAAAGAGAAATTCTGGATGAAGTCAAATCCGACAGCACAAATTCCAGCACTGCTCCGTGTTTCAGGAACAGGATTCTTTTTTCCAACCACAAACTTTAATGAAACGCGACACTTGTTCCTGTATTCTGGTTGTCTTTGATTGTGAAATATGAGCCGGACGTTTTGTGCTGATTTTCTGAGGCTGCAACTGCACACTGTCAGCAGAAGCAACAGTAGTTTATGTCAAACAGCAGCAATTAAACTAAAATAGATTTTATTAAGTTTGTGCAAAAAATAAAATAAAAAATCTTTTTTTTCAGTTCTTACGTGACTAATGGCAAAAACCGAACACAACTATTCACTAAAATCTGTGACGTAGGTTTGAACAGAAGTTAAACAAAGAAAGGTTGAACAACATTTGACATCTTTTACGAGCCGTTTGTCTTCTGATGATCTAAATCAAATTCCCAATAAGCAGCAGAAGGCCTCAGAGGCGAATTCTAACCTGCTGTGTGCAGTTTTTACAGCCATTACAGCTCAGCAGAGCACTGTGTATTACAGGTGTTACAGCCGAAAGAGCTCAGTGAAGAGAAACAGGATATGTGAACTCAAACTAATGTTTTCTTTCACAAAGAGTGTAAAAAACACACAGTCACAGATTCAAATGTGGGGGGAAAAAATCTGTAAAAACTTAAAATAAGTATTAAACTTCTGTAAAAACAAACAAACTTGATAAAAAAAAGCTTTTTTTAGAAGCCTCTCACCCGAGGTCATGTTGGTCGTCTGCCAGTCCAGCAGGCAGCAGCGCACTGGCTCCCAGCTGCAGGAGACGCTTATGAAGCTTCTTCGCCACAAAATTGAACCTGAGGACAAAAAAGTTTGAAGCTTGTATAAAAAATGAATGTGAGCGGTGAGAACTGTTCACTTCAAAAGAGGACTGACTTTGGATAGGAGGAGTCCCCGAGGCCCAGCACGGCACAGTCCAGCCGACTCAGAGAGCCGGCAGGTAAAGACTTCCTGAAGAGAAACCTCCAGAAGTTCTGGGAGGAAACACAGAAGTGAACATCTGAACATGTTTGGGTGTTTAGGTGTCGATGTATTTGATCTGTATTTTTACTGTTAAAAGAACAAGGACGTCACAACACAAGACATTTATCTGTTTATTCACCTTCATGTTGTCGGGGGGGTCTCCTTGGCCGGTGGTGGCGCAAACAAAGACAACGAGAGACTCTGAGATCAGGTCGGCCTGTTTGAAGAGAGCAAAAAAAAACACGAAGGATCAAAACTTTCACGTGATTCTCGTTAAAAATCCTAAACTAACAGGTGATGGGGTTCATCACCAGTGCAGCACTTGGATTCCTGGATCTGGTTATGTGATAATAAATTGTCAGAGCCGTAACAGTCTCCTCTCCTTGCTGCTCTTAATAACAACGCTCACCACGTTGTAGTTGTCCAGAGGCAGAACTTGAACCTGCAGCTTCCTCCTCTGAGCCTGACGGGCGATCCTCTGAGCCGTGTCCTGAGCCGTCCCGGTCTGACTCCCGTACAGGACCAGCAGAGCGGGCTGAGACATGATGACTGGAAGAGATTCAATCACAGTTAAAACGAAACCTCACTTTTCTGCTCAAATCAAACCTTTGCTGGTTCCAGCTTCTTACATGTGACAGTTTGTTTCTTTTCTTTGTCATTTATGACCGTAAATAAAAAGTCTTTGTGTTTTCGGCTGCTGGTTGATCAAAAATAAACATTCAGACAGCATCACTTTGGGCTTTAAAGGGTAGGTCAAATACGCTTCAGCCTACGACTTTTAGTTTTACTTTTTTATCTAATCTCTTAATTTGTTATATATATAATCATATATAACTGCTTTGTGCTTTGTGGTGGGACCGAAATACACTTCTTTAACCCTAAGATATTGTGATGAGCATTTTCCCAATTTTCAGTCATTTTTAAACAACAACAACAACAACAATCGATTAATCATGAAAATAATCTGCAGATGAATCCATACCGAAAAATAATCCTCATTGCAGTCCTGCTACTCGTGAAAATAATCTACAAATGAAAGAAAACACATGAAGAGTCTGTAGTCTCTCAAACAAACAAATAGAATAACTCCATCTGTCTTACAGACACATCTATATCTCTATCTATTTGAATCTGTTGCTCTAAACTAAAAGTATATTTTTATAGTAATCGAAAGTCTTTTTAATCTGATGTAAATTCAGTGAAGGTTATTTATGCTATTATTTCACCTGGTTAAGACTGTTGCAACTCTTTCTGTACCTGCTGCAGCCTTCAAATCAGTCACACGTCTTCAGCTTGTTCAAAATGCTGCAGCAGGAATTTGAACTGGCACAAAATGGAGAGACCACTTTACCCCACACCTGCACCGGCTACCAGTAAGATACAGGATTGATTATCCACCATCCAGAGTCCAAACTAAAAGTGACAGTGCTTCCTCTACCAGGGCCCCTGTACTCTGGAGCGACCTGCCAGAGGACATCATGCTGAATGTTTCATCTTTTGAATGCCTTTTCAGAAATCCTCTTTAAACAGGGATTTTATGTGAATCACTCCCTATGCAAAACAACACAGCTGTGTCTTTTTGACTCTAATTTAACCCTTTACTTCTATTTTATTTTAAAATATTTGAGTTGTATTTATAGAGTCGATATTTTGTCAGTTCGTGTCTCTATTTGTTTGTTGTGTTTTTAGTTTTATTTGCCGACCTCATATATCCTGTATCATGATTTCTATTTTTTGTATTCATTTGTTGCAGGTTTTTTTGTCTTATATTTATTATCTTTGCTACGACTGTTTTACTGTTTGTTTGTTAATCTAACATTTCCATATGATGTAATAATAATGTGTCAGTGAAATCATGTCCTCATGTAATAACGTTTACTTTCACAGACGTAGAGAAAAAGATGGATTTATAACGTAACGTTAGTATATTTTTTCAGTTACTTGTTAACTTAAACGACTGACTTAAAATTCACATACGCTCTCTTTTACTTACATACTCATTTAACTTGACATTACATGACTGTGTGGCTAGCTGCTAGCAGGCTAGTTAGCTGGCTAGAAAATAAGGTCAGTTATTTTTGTTTGTATTTATTTCTCTCCACTTTAAATCCCACATATCAACAAATACAAAGTAAACAAGATACTTACCGCTGCTGTCTTTGTCAGAAATAGTTTTAAACGATGATAAAATGAAAAAATAACTCCACTGAGTACAACAGGAAGATCCTCATTCAACACATGAACGTTACACTTTACGGCAGCCGGCCCGTTTCGAGCTGTGATTGGCTCGTCCGTTGGTGCTGCATTCAAGTACTACAAGAAAGGTAAGGAAATTTGGGTTTCATAATTTTAAATACGTTCCAGAAATAAATCGCTTTCAGTGGATCCCCAAAATGTTTTTGAGTATCTTATTGTTGTGTTTGGTGGTAAAATCAACAGCTAGTTTTAATTTATTTGTAATAATATTTAGATTCTAGGTTAAATGTCTATAAATAAATGTGCATTTTTTAAAAGGTAGCCTTACATTTTGTGACATGTTTAATCGACTTTGAAATATTATTTTAATTTTTACAAATATATATATATATAATAATGTAAATAATATTTACATTAAAATCCCCTTGAAGTTTTTCATATGTCGGTTTGTTATTGGACGATATTTAATGAGGGTGTTGTCAGAGTCTACATTGTTGAGCCCTTTGGAATAATGTTTGTGCAATACTCCTTTAAAACATGGGCTGTTCTGAGATCAGACCTTAAACCAGCAGGTAACAAATATAAAATGACAGCAGATATCCAACTAGCAACAATAGGTTTGTATTCTGTTTATTAAAGTACATTTCCAGATGTGTCTGCCTGTGTAGAAACAGTGCATATTTTTCAACAACACAAAGCTTTAAATTGACCACAGGGTGAGTACATGAAATTACACATATGTTCAGATTTATATTGAGGTGGAATCTCTTATACTTTACGTTTAATGGACATACAAATAAGTACAGATATTTCCTGAAACATGCTGAGATGTTGAAGTTAAGAGCACTTGGTTATAAGAGCATTAGTGATGGCTGCACACAGGTGGTGTGTTGTTAGGTCATACATATGCACCATAAATAGCATTTTGTTTAGAGATATGTGACAGACAAGTGGTAAAGTGAGGTCCAAGACTAGCTAGAGGCCCCCAGGAGCCCCTAACAGGTCCAGCTGGACGGTGTAACAAGTGATTGTAGTCGTTTGATTGATTGTAACTTTGTTTGGAGTAAAAAGGAACAGATGCATCACAACAGCACAAAACATGAAAAGGGCACAAGCTTGGTCCTGCTTTCCTACATGATCTTAACTTTAAAGGGTACCTGTGTCAATATCTAGTTTTAAAGGACCACGTCACAGATTTAGTATTGCACGTTCATAAAGCAGAGGGACTGAGTGTGACTGGAAGACAGGGCAAAATAGTCGACATCAAAGCAGCAGAGGCTGATAAATCCTGAATTTTACTTCTAACAACGGTGTAGCCCCGAATACACTGGATCCTACAATTCCCACAATGCATATCAATAGTTTCGTTAAAATAGTAACCTAAATTAAAAAGCTCCTGCAATCAAAAAAAAAAAAAAAAAAAAAAGAGCTCCTGCTACAAGTATGTAAAAAAAAAAAAAAGAAAAGAAAAAAGAAAAACATAAAATAAATAAAAATTAAATGAAAAATAATTAAATGAAAAAAATAAAATAAATAAAAATAATACAATGAAAAAATTAAAATAGTAAAATAAAACAATAAAGTTTGAATAATACAATTAAAATAAAGAGCTCCTTCTAAAAATAAAAAAATAAAAACTCAAAACTTCCTCTAAAGTCACAGAAAATAATATTAACCGTTTTCCAGCATGGGTATTTCTCACAACCAAAAGAACATGTCTGTAAACAGACCTGGGGCGTGTACTTCAGGGGGTCCAGCAGCTCGTTTGTGACACAGGCAGGAATTTGTTTCACTTCAAATTGTCTTGATATGAATTTATACGTTATACAGACATATGAACAGTAGATTGATTTCTCCAGCAGACACAGAAGGACCTGGATCAGAGGAGAAAGAAGCCTCTGGCAGAAGGGAAGAGACAACAAGTGTTATAGATTAAAGAAAACAACATTGAATGTGTGATGCAATAAAACCCAGCAGTGACAGCAAAGAGTTATAACAATCAATATTTTAGTTATAAATAAGAGCCTGACCGATATATCGATCAGACGATATGGGCCTACAACAGAAATATCTGTATCTCCGTATATGTTTTCTGATATGAATCTTCCTACAGAACATAACAAGCAGAAAACAATGTTTGGGGTGATTGAAAAATAGTGTCATTACATAGTTTGAGTGCGCGCTGACTCCACAGCTGTCTGCAGCACATGTAGCAGAGCATCACAGCTGAGCTGGTCGACACTAGAATTTACAATGTATACTCATGGTTAATATAATTTTCTGAAGTTATTTGTCTAAGAAAGCAGCCTTCTAAGGAATTTCACAGAGCATTATTGGTGCAGAATCTGCTGAAAAATTCACTATGTCGGCAGTGATGTCTGTAATCTCCGCTTTTTTCCCTTTAAAAATCACGATGTTAACGCTGTCTAAAAATCCCACATCGGTCGGGCTCTGATGAATGTTGGACAGGAGTTGCTTTGGTTGACAACAGACAAATAATAGAGTTTAAAAAAAGAGATTTCCAGAAAAAGGCACACATCATTTTAAAGTCTATAATAAGGCAGAGAACAGTCTTAAACAGTGCGTGGTGTAAAACACTCTAAATATATAAAACAATAATAGAGCAACTAAATACAACAGGCTCTGACAAACAACTCTGTGACAAACAAAAAGACACTAAAAATAATTATTTTCATTTCTGCATAAACATCACAAAGTACTGTTTGGTTAATACAGGAAAGTGGCTCAGCTAGAAGCTCTTCTACACATGACAGGTTAGCTCACAGCAGCTTTATGATCATGCATAAATACAGAGAGCTGTGGTCAGAGGAGGTGGAGCACAGTGGTGCAGGTGGTTCAGCTGTGATAGAGGCGTATACGCTGGGAGATGTTGCTACGACACAGAGGGCAGTTCTGCAGGGCGTCGTTGCACACCTGGCAGCAGCACACGTGACCACAGGGCAGGAAGATCACCTGAGACTGAGAGACGACAGGAAGAGACACAGTCAGTCGGCTTCTTATGTTTTTCTAAATAATATTTCTGATTAAAAAAAAGCATCATTTCAATAATAATAACTGTGTCAGTGAATTTTTCTTACCCCTGTCTCCATGCAGACCACACACTCGGAGCTCCCCGGTCCCTCCACAGGGCTGGGGGCTGAGGGGGTGACGGGCGTCCCTGGGGTGTGAGGTGGGCTGGGGATGTGAATGTTGATGGCTGAGGTGGTGGCAAGTGACGGAGGGACGGAAGGAGACGGAGCGGAGGGGGCGACTTCTGCTTCCTCTTCCTCCTGGACAGCCTTACACACTCCTGGTGGAGGAAGGGATAATCAGGTGACGCTCTAAAAATGACTCTGCATCTAAACATGAACTTCTCCTCTTTGTTTCAGCAGTTTGTGTTTATCAGGATTGTTGAGATTTAAATGTTGTTGCTTATTTGTGACAGACTGCAGATTTCTTGCACTATCTACGGTATAATGGTAGAGTACACATTTAGACATGGAGGATGTGTGTGACGTACGTTCAGGCTGGTGATCACGAGCCCATTTCAGGAGAGCTTTCTGGATTCCTACTTCAGTGATGCCGAGCTGAAAAAAGAGAAATGAACAATGCTGGTTATTCTGAACATTCATTAGCAGTTAAACCTGCAGGAATCCTTTTGACCACTTGGGGGCAGCAACACAGAAACAAGCCACAGATGAGTCGAGACGAATCCGATGTGAGCGGTAACTGATGTAAATGTGTTATTAGTGAAGTTGAAGACAGACCTTCTTGAGGTCCGAGGAGTTCATGTGGTAAAGCGCCTCAGTCGTCACTCGATGATGAGCGAGGATGGGCAGGTAGTGCTGAGCTGACAGTCTGCACAGCAGGTTCACCAACTCTTTCTCCACTCCAGCTTCCTGCAACAGGAGGACGGGTTAAAGGGGAATGCTGGTATTAAAAACTAGACACAACTTTTGAAATATTTTGGGGTCTAAATGACTGTTAATAAAAAGGCGTTTTGGAATAACTCCAGTTGATTGCTCCTCTTGAAATGCCTTCAACGTAATTCTTAGGGCCAAATGATCAAAGGTCGTCCACTACAAGTTCTTGTTGTTTCCACTGACAGGCTCAGATTGTTCTTCTAAGTGTGTGACAACATGACAGAAAGGATCCCTACAGAGATAGACCTTTTTGTTACAGAGGAAGATGATTGTTTTAACCACACACAGACGTTACATCGCTCTCTGCAAACACACCAGACTCCACTGACAAAAACGGTGATTTAACCTGACAGAACACCCGAGCTGCTGCTCTACTGCTGCATAGTTTGTTTTTGTGTAACTTTTGTGTTTAAATGGTTAATTTACAGAATATCCAACGCAACATGTGTGTGGAGCAGAGGAGCACTCTTGTCCCCAAAGAAGTGTTGTAGGACTCGAGTCCAGGACTCGGACTCAAGTCGGACTTAAGTCCTGATTTTCAGGACTCGGACTCGAGCATTGACAGCATTCGGATTCAGAAGATGGAGAGGAGGACTCAGACGTGTTTATGGTTAAGGACTGTTTTATTGTTTTTGTTATTTTTTTGTTTAAGGCCTGAATAATTTATTCCGTTTCGAGCCAGGGCTGGCACAGTTCCTGCCACGAATCGTTTTGCTTTCACAGATTTTACGGCAAATGTAGCGAGAGCCGTGTGAGTACAGTCCATTTTAGGGATGCATGATATTGGATTTTTTGTGGATATCCGATATGCCGATATTTTACAACTCATTTAGCCGATTACCGATACCGATATTTTTTTCCCCGCACACCTAATTGCAGAGATCATCAACTCTCTTCTGTATTGGACTTAGCGTACAGTATAATGGTGATACTCTTATCACATCTGTTACAGCGGTCGGGGTGACGGGTCTTGAGATGGTTAATCAAGTTTGTAGTGTTGAAAGACTTTGCCTTGGCTCGTCCTCATATCACCGAAGCTGAGCAGTCATTGCAAACAGCAGTTTTACGATCTATTTCGGACACTTTGAAAAACTTCCACACCACGGACATTTTGGCTTCTAACTCTCTCATGCTGCAGGTAGACACACATGACGTCATCACGCTGCGCAGCGGGGACATTTAATCAAGTATGCAGCAGCCCATTAATTTATCGGTTAATTATATCGGCAGATATCAGCGTGTTGGCCGATATCCGATAGTTCATTTTTAAGCCAATATCGGCCGATTCCGATAACGTGCCGATAATATCGTGCATCCCTAATCCATTTACCGTGCAACATGTTCGAGGTGTCAAAGAACCATCGAGGAGTCGACGGGGACAACCTAAACTTTAACAGACATCTGTCCAGGTGCTCTCAGTATAGTAAGTGAGATGCTAAAGTTACCTGGACTGTTGATAACGCTACGGTCAGCTAGCTGCTCGGACTCAGGCAATGTGGTCTCAACACAGACTCGACTCAGATTCAAGGTTTGGTGACTCAACTACAACACTGCCCCGAGGATTCAGCTGCAGCCTTTGCAGCTCCCAGCTAAAACAACCTACCAGAGGAATTCCAAAACTTTTTGCCTTTTAGTCATTTAGACCCTAAAATACGTAAAACTGTTGTTTTAAACAGACAACACAGTTCTGTCTGAGATGTCCGTGCGCCCTCTCTGCTCTCTAACTGTACCTGCATGCGCAGTGACAGAGGTTTGGCATCCAGCAGCCTCTGGTACTGAATCATCCAGTAGTTCTGCTGGTTGGACTCAGACTTCTGCTCCAGCTCAGCCTGGACACACAAAAAGAAAACCAAACTCATGTCACAATTTGATGTTTTAGCTGAATCACACTGAAGACATGTAACAGAGGGAAGACGGAGCCGCTGAATCCTGGTCCGAGCCGGTGTTTCCTCACCAGAACGTGCCGCAGCTCCTGCTCTCTCTGGTCTCTCTGCTTCAACAGCTGCTGCAACAAATCACTGAGAGCAGAGCGCTGCTCCACCAGGACCTCCTGCACACACACACACACACACACAGACAGACACACACAGAGACACACACACACACACACACACACACACACACAATCATGTCAGGTATGAGTAACAACAATCTTGTAATCATGTTTTAAAGGGCTTTTCTTCCTGTTTTCTTGCAGCTTGTTGTGTACAACGATGAATCTGTTCTCATGGAGTAATGACATGAAAACAGCCAAAACAAAGTAAACAGTAATCAACAGGAAGAGGAACATAAATAAGGCCATGTGGGAGGGCAAAGAAAGAAGGCAGTGACACCCACCTGCAGGTTCTCAGCATCCAGATTCCTTTTTTTAATCTCCAGTTTAGTCAGCTGCATTAACTCACCCTCTATGAGCTTGATCTGGGGACAGTGGAGAGGCAAACATGAAGCTAGCAGGGAGTCAGGGTGAAAATACTCATGAGATGGTTTTCTGTCTGTGGGAAATATTTCACCAGACTGGTGCGGAAACGTTTTAAAAACTGCACAGCAAGTGAAAGTAAAAATGAGTTATGGGCGGGATGCGGCTGAAAAAAACAGCAGAAGAGAAAAAAGAACTCTTTTCATCTTGAACAGAATCATTTTATCTCTCTTAACGAGTGAAAGAAGCTCAATGAAACCTTCTTTAAATCCCTGAATCACAGTTTGGACTGCATGCTGCCGTTCTGAACCTCATACGCTTCCTACTGAAAATATGATTTTAAACAAATGTTAAAAGATTATTTGTCTGTTTCAGTATTTGTTTAATTTCGCCTCACACCCGCCCTCTTCGGTGTCGACGTGCATACAAGCTCCATTTATTACCCTACACTCCCAAAAATACAAAGATGACGCCGACCTGGTTGCGGATGTACCCGTGGACAGCATCTTTCTGCAGCTGCAGCGCCTGGAAGGCTGCTTTCTGCATCTCCTCCTGCAGAGAACAATCAGAGGACATGACAGGTCAAATGATTCCCTGTGAGTTATATTTGTGCGGGATGTTTTCATGACATCAACCCCGCCTTAACGTACCTCCTGTAAGATGTGGGCGATGGCCTTTGATTTGTCCAAAACTTGGAGGGACAACATCTTATCGAACTTCCTGTCCAAAGTCTCCATACTGTTAGAACACAAGGGAAAGAGTTTAGGACATGTTCCTCGAGGCTTTGATTTGTTCCACATCAGCAGTGTGTTGTGCTGTGAGTCTGTATGTTTGCATGTTTAACCTCCTGTACGCCTCAGACACCAGGCTCTTTCTGCGGAAGTCGCTGGCCTCCTGCAGGAGGTTCATGGCACAGCTGTCTGACAGCATCTTCTGCATGGCCGCTACAAACACAGAGAAGAGAGGGACGAGAGGAGCAGGTTACACGGTGCACTGCTCAACACTTTGTCTCCACAGTCGCTCAAGATGTTTTCTACCTGCTTTAATACTCAAAGATGAAGTAACTGTTCACACAGAGGCACATTAATCTACACACAGAACACGTTATCGGCACACTGGCCGCGCTGCTTACCTGCCACATCCCTCTTCCTCAGTGAATCAGCCTCTTCCTGTGTGATGGCCGTCAGATGCTCCATTCGGATCCTAAAGGAAAGGTAAGCACTTTCAGGCACATTGCCCCCCCAAGGATTACAATGCATCTACAGAAGCCCCCAAATGATTTTGTACCTGTTAGTTGTGTAGACCCCCAAAACATGTAATTATATATATGTTTAAGGAATACCAGAAACACCCTTTACCAACCTAACCCTAATCATGTTAGCCCAGACGTCCCTCTCCCTAGCAACATATTCCAGCTCCTCCTGGGGGATCCCGAGACCTTCCCAGGCCAGGTGGGATATACGTGCCCAGAACACCTCCACAGGGAGGCGCCCAGGAGGCATCCTAACCAGATGCCCGAACCACCTCAACCGGCTCCTTTCGATGCGAAGGAGTAGCGGCTCTACTCCGAGCTCCCTCCGGGTGTCTGAGCTCCTTACCCTCTCTCTCAGGCTGAGCCCAGACACCCTGCAGAGGAAACAGCCCACAAGCTCCGGACCACAGGTGAGGGAACGTAGATCAACTGGTAAACTGAGAGCTTTGCCTTCAGGCTCAGCTCCCTCTTCACCACGACGGTCTGGTACAACGCCGACATTACTATTGACACTGCACCAACCCGTCTGTCGATCTCACGGTCCATTTTACCCTCACTCGTGAGTACCATGTCCTCAGACTCGGACTACTGACTCTCATTTCACTCCACTTCCGCTTTGCACTCAGCTGCCCCAGTGACCAACCAATAATATGTTGAATTTATTTTTCTATGACTGTATGTGGTTCCAAAACTCCTCTAACTTCTCCACGCTGAAGTTCTTTAAGCCTCTTGTGGTATTTGTCCCTTTCTGCTGAAAGCGTTGTGTGTATCTTACATGGAAATGGCTCTATAAATAGACCGAGTCTGATAAGTGGAAGATGATTGGATGAGTGCTGCTCTGTGTTTGAGTGCCTCATATATTTTGCTGTACTAGATCTGACGTCATGGATCAGTCCACTCACCGATCTTCCTCCATGGACTGAAGAAACTCTGCACTCTTCTTCTGCCTGCAGAGACCCAAACAAACACACTGCAGTTAGCTGGACGCCGTCCGTGGGTCATGTACGCATAAAGAATGTTTTGTTTTTTTTAAAGATTATGTTTTTGGTCTTTGTCTTCATTACATAGGACAGTGGATCAGAGTTGGAAATACAGGAAAGACATGCAGCAAAGGGCCGATGGTCAGAGTCGTGGGGCCACTGCGTTGAGGACGGTGCCTCCAAACATGGAGCACGCGCTTTAACCACTGAGCTAAACCAGCGCCATTAAAGAATCTTTCAAGTGACAAAGACCATCCAGTCTCGACTCAAACAGCACACTACATAACCAACCTGTTTTTGTCCATCAGCATGTTGCTGATGCGGCTGCTGATGTTGTCTTCAGCGTATCGGACTCTCTCCAGCACCAGCAGCCGCTCGGCCTCCTGAGTCCTCTGCTGCTGGCTGACGCCCAGCTCCACACGCTCCTGCTCCTGAATATCAAACAGAATACACAGTTTATGTAGCTAAATGCAACACAGAACCGAAACGCAGCGTTCAAATTAAACAGAATGAAACCCTCTCTGAGTTGTTGGAGGTTAGCGGTTTTGGGTTATAGCTATAGGTTGTTGCTGTCGTAAGCTCTTAGTTCTGAGTTCTTCCAAATTTGTGAAAGGGTCCAATATGTCAGCAAATGTCCTCCCGATACTCACAGTCGAGTTTATAAACAGCATGCTCAGATTATTATTCAGGATTTAGCTCCGTCAAAGAATAGATAACAGTCATGGCCATAGGTTTGCTGCGTACCTGTCGCACTGAGTGGAGCATGTTTTCCTTGCGCGAGGTGTTCATGAGTAGAAGCTGCGTGTGCTCCTTCTGCTTCTCCTCCAGGTGGCGCTCAAAGGCCAGTTTCTCCTGCTGCTTCTGCACCTGAAGGACGGAGAGACAAGTCGTCAGTGAGTGTCTCCATACTGCACTCTGTACAAGTCTATGTTTCTACTTCTGAGCTGTGCTGGAGGCTTGAAAAGTTTCAGCCCCACCAAACCCTGTAGATTCACAAACTCTACTTCGGAGTCATTAAAAAAGTTTGGAACCACAACCTGTTGCCTCCTACACAGCCATGCAGTATTTAATATAACCAATATTCTCTTAAGCTTTTAAAAATACACTCCTAATAGTTATTATGAATCTGTGCTTACATGTAAACACACACAGTCTCTTTACAGTCGCTTTAAAATGTTCTTATGGCTATGAACGAGCTCCACGTCATCACAGAGGGGTCATTCATGTGACGGACTGAGAACATGATTAGAAATGTGAGATGTAGTCAGGGAATAAAACCAGCCTCAACCCCTGTCAGCATTTCTGTGCTTTTATTTTGAAAGGCATGTTTCCTTGTTTTGTAGACTCATCAAATTCCAGCATGTTGCTCAATCACTGCTGTCAGCACAGGTCCTAAATCAGCTCTCAGTAACCTGCTCTTACATCAGCAGCCAGTCTCTGACTTTATGTGTCAGCTGTTAAGTGCTGAGCAGGCAGTGTGTGGTGGATTTAACTGTATGTTGTTCTCCTAAAAGAGATGCCTGCTGCTTCGACTAAACAATGCTTTAAAAAAACCGCAGTAGAATGAAGGAGAACTGTAGTTTCAGTGATAATTCTCTGTGGGTTTACCTCTGTGTATGACCGCTTCACGTTGCACATCAGTGCACGCTCAGGGCCTGTGTCCACTAACGGTGTTTTTCTGTGCTGGCAGCTCCTCGTTCTTTACAAACAGATGCAGTTCAGCGCTGCCAGTGCGAACACGCCCTCTGCATCCGCTGTTTTTTGTCGCTGCGCTCTCAGTTAAAAACAGTCCAACTTTTGGAACACCGCCGCATTTGTCAATGTCACTTCTCCCTCACCGACCAATCAAAATCAAGAAGGGGCGGGACTTCAGATATCAACTTTAGCTGTGTCCCAAGTCAGGCGTCATTTGTAGCCTGTGTAGACCTTAACGTCGAACTGTAATGAGACGGTCTGGTCTACGGAGGATTTGCATCACCAGCTGTTCCCACCCTTACCCTTGCGTTACCAAACGCCGCTCTTGTCGCCTAGCAACAGGTAGTTAGTGGGCCAACTAGCTTACGTCATGTTTCTTAACCTGTTATTTTAAAGATAATTTGTTTCAAGCCCCTTTTGTTTTTAAATATTCGAATGTGAACATTTAAAGTGTATTCCTCGGCCGTTTAAAAGTCCACCATCTCGTTTGAATTGGCGTTCAATGAATCTCCGGATATGTTGGGCCACGAAGGATCCGTCAGCTGCATCCTTCGTGGCCCGGGAAAAGGAGGACGTATTTGTCATCTTCGACAGCCTTCGACGCGCCGATGTGACGCAATCGTTCTTCAAACACACCCTTCGTAGGATGCAGCCCCTGGATGGGGACACGCTGTCTTTGTCAACAACAATGGCGGAGGAGAAGATAATCCTTTCGTTTTTTACAATTTCCATGTGTAGAGCTGCTGCTGATGCCAGGACACGATTCCTCTCATTGTTTTCTTTGCAAAGTGTCGTTGATTATAAGCAAATGTTAAGCATACAGAGCGATTTAAAACAGACTTAACGGTCACTACCAAGGGAAGCGGAAGTGCCATCACACAACGGCCAGTAAGCAGCGCTATGAAAGTGAGGTTTGGGCGCTACCAGCACAAAAAGCTCCGTCAGTCAACACAAGCAAGTACAAGCATTCATCTTCATTCATATTAGGTATCTGGAAAAAAACGGTATTTTCAAACGTATCCCCAAGAGACTGTGCTAAAGAGAGGGGACTGTCATCAAAGCGGTCCACACTGCTCATTAAACAAAATGAAAACACAACGTGTGGATATCGACAGATGAATGAGTGCAACAGAGAGTTTAACAGAGGACGTGTTTGTGGAGTCACTCACCTTTCTCTTCTCGTAGTCGCTGAATTTGTTCTGCAACAGAAAGTGAAGAAAGAGTGAATCTTCTTGTTTCGATGGCTAATCGAGTTAAAGCAGAAATTATAGCAAGTATAGTGCTGTGAGAGTCGGTGTGTCCTGGACTGTACCTGCCAGGCCTCCTCCAGACCATCCAGACAGTCAGAGTTCTGTGTGCCACAGTCGGTCTCCAGCACGGGCAGGAGGTACTGGGACGGGGGGCAGTACTCCTCCCCCAGCTCTGAAAACCACATCAACAGACGAGATTTTTTTATACAGTGATAAAATGACATTCATGTTTGTTACGGATGACATGCTCCTCTGTGCTGTAGTGACAAATACATACAACAGATCCAGAATGAGCAGCACCAACAAAGGCTGTCTGAAATCACTGTCAGTCAGGGCTAACGTTGTTCACCTGCAGCACCAAGTTTTAAATCTTCAGTGAAGCTTTGCTCTGCGTTCTACATTGTAATCTATGCTTTCAAGTACAGTGCGTACTGCAGCTGCCCGTATGTCATTTACTTAGCATGATTAGAACAAACCACGTCGTCGTGCCCTGAACTTTGACCCTCCTGCTCATATATCTGTCTCTGTCTGTGGTGGAGAATTGAATTAAGTTGAGAAAGATGATTCACTCAGAGATATAAAACATGACTCGGCACGCTCACCAGAGACACACACGCTCTCTGCTGTTGTTACTTTGTAATGTTTGTGGTTTAAACTTCATTTTAGATTCTAACATGAAGTATTAAATTAAGGCCAGACAAATTATATCTACATTTCTCTATCACTGTTCTTTTTATGGTTGTGTGATATTATTACGTGACGTTTGTTGTGCGGTGCCGAGGATTGTGGGTCAGATTTGTATACTGCAAAATACAACCATAAGTAGTAGGACATCCTGGAGCCGAGGGCACCAACCGGGGGTACACCTGGGTGTAACGTTACCTCCGACCTACAGCTTAAAGTTACGATCCTGTGCACCAGTTAGACTGAAGCCCAGTTTGTGTTCTCTCTTTTACTCCTCGGACGGAGCAGGCGTAAGTTTAGAAAGTCCGACTTAAATCCAAAGTAAAACAAAGTAACAAAAGTCACAAAACAGAAAAACAGTATTTTTCTTTTCTTTTGTTTTGCATTATCTTTTATCTTCTGAAGAGAATTTGATGGGAGAAGTTAGAGAGTGGAGACGTGTGTCGCGTGGTTAAAGTCACCACTTTGTGTTAGTACGAGTGTTAACGTGAGGCTGATGTTAGGCTGGGTGCACTCGCTGTAAATTTGAATCAAGAAGTCGAATGTTAGAGAAAAGATCTATCTGTTTACGCCCAGCTGCTGCACTCGGCTCCGGATATTTTTTGCATATTATTTGCAGACTCGGGGATGGAACAAAGCTGAAGAAGTTGTTCCTGTTCCTCTGACAACTTGAAGAAATGTCTTTACTTATCTAAAAAGCTTCATAAACGTGTGTCTCTGTGTGTTTGAGCAATAATGAACATGAGTAAATCCTCACCGCTGCAGAGGAAGCGTTGGATGCTCTCTGTTCCCTCTGCACACACAGACGCAGGTGGGTATGACATCATGGCAGCATCGAGTGTGAAGCTCTGTTACAGCACACACACACACACACACACACACACACACAGGGTTTGAGTAAAATAATATCACATGTTTTAGCCTTCCTTTGTTCTGTAAGTTTGTATCCAGAGACCTCACCTCCAGCGTGCGGATGTAGGCCACAGCTTTGGGCAGCTGGCTGACGTTGTTGTCACTCAGGTCGAGGGTCCGCAGGCTGCTCAGAGAACCCACTGAGGCTGGCAGCTCACTCAGACAATTACCTACACAGATACAAACATAAGCCATGTAATTTGGCCTGTACATGGTCTGAGAGTAAGCAGGAAGCAGAAAGCAGCATACCCTTCAGATTAAGAGTCTGCAGCAGCCGCAGATCAGCGATGGAGTCCGGCAGAGTCTTTAAACGATTCTTCTCCACATTCAGGATCTGACAGGAGAGAGAACAGAGACATGTGGATGATTTGCTGCATTTATACACACTCTGATCCTCTGTGCCAGGAGTTAAGTTCATAGTGGATTTACCTGCAGGGACGCCAGCTTCCCGATGTCCTCCGGGAGGGAGCTGAGCTTGTTGTCGTGCAGATCCAAAACCTTTAAAGCAGAAGATTCAGACATGTGTCAGAGACTTGTCATCCAGCAGTAAATGAGCAGCAGAAAGAGGAGAGCAGCTTCGACCAAAGTCCAAACCAACAACTTGTTTTAACCTTTTATAAATCATTCCCTTAGATATCTAGGCACTTTAATCTCCCATCATGCCTGTGTTTACTTGAAGCTACCTTTAAGGTGAAGAGATTGGTGATGTCACATCCTTTAGGCACTATTGACCTCAGCTCGTTGTTGTGGAGGATGAAAACCTGAGGGAGGGAAACAAAGGTTTAACCAGAGACACACACGATAAACAGTGTTTATTACTCAAACAGAATACAGGAAAATAAATATCCTATTTGTTTACAGGGAAGAAATTGCATCTATAGACCTGTAAATATATTTATGAATGGAATAGAAACAAACGTATCTCCATGTGGATTTCTCACCTTCTTCTGCAGCACCTTGCAAATGGAAAATGCACTCGAGGGAACCTGTTAGAACAAATCATAAACATCAACATCCGCAGGTGTAAACAAACACTGAGAGAAGCACTTTATTTTGTAATAGGCCTTTTTCCTGTCCTGGCACACTGTCATGGCTTACTGTGTTAATGTTATTAGTATAAATAAACAGTCTTAACTAGCCGCACCTGTGTCAGATTTTTCAATGAGAGCTGCTCACACATGGAAAAGTTAATGGATGTTCCAACGTCTCATGGAAACGATCACCAGACGCTGTGACACGTGTTGTTTATTTCAGTATCACTTTTAAATCACAGTTTAAAGACTGTGACTGTAACTTCTCGTAATAACCTGAAGAGTGCTTTGTTTTATGCTTTATGAATTGTTGTCCTTGCATTTAAGTATTTCTTATGAAGTGCTCTGCTATAGGTACAATACTGCTGTTTGTGTTTCTATGTATTTAATGTGTCTTTTGTAGCTGTCATTACATCGACGCAAAGGTGGCTTGACTGGCACTTTTTCAGAGATGTCTATTTATTTGCAGTGTTGCTGTAACTTTAAACTGCACAGCAGTCCCTCCAGGATTTCACAGATGTCTTTTAAAAAGTTGAAATAAAAGAAGTGATGTTTTTTCAGGCTTTTTTTGTGTGCAACACTTCACACATCCACTGTGAGCTACAAACACTCCAATACAGCCATCTGTTGTCTATCTATTGTCTTCTGACAATCATATCAACACTGACTGAGGTTTGTAACAGAGCCTCTGATTGGTGGGAAGTTAAAGGCACAAGGAAGTGGCTAAGTGAACAGCTAACAGTTTTAAACAGGGACAAATAATCAGACATCGAGTGTTGAGTCTCAGTAAAGACTCTGTAGTTTGAGGATCAGGACGCTCATGAAAGAGAGACGACCACACCGGAGCCTCGTTAGAACGGATCAGCTGTTTGTCTCTAGCGTGCAGCGTTCTCATATATTTAAATCTCAGTGTATCACGGATCATTTATCGAAAGCTTTTAGCAGAAAAACATCAGCAGACGTCTGCACTGTATGAGAGCAAGAAGCACCTTAAACCACAGTGAAAGCCCTCAAGCGTTTCACCATGTGTGTCACAACTAACGGTCAGCGAGGCCTGTTGACAGTCACACGCTCACCTCTGAGAGCTCACACGATGAGATGTCCAGGATGTCATCAGCACCAGCTTCTTTGGACTGAAGGCAAGAGAAGTATCCATACAGCACATTTCAGCAACAAGGCAAATCAAAGCGCTTCACACAAGACGTTAAAAGCATCACGACGAAGCGCAAAAGGAACGCATCATGAGAGAGCATTTAAACATAATTAAAACAGGCCATTAAAACAGCAGCAGGTTGTCTCAGTGATATCAAGCGGGTTGCTGCGCTGGCTGAAAGGTTAGCCGGTCCCCACTGCATCACAAACAAACTCTTCTTACCCGGCAGATCTGATGCTCCAGTCTCTTTTGGGAGTCCTCGCTGGGCTTCCTCTTCCTGAAGAACAGGGGCATCGTGATTCCTGCCTGATGTCTCTCTGCCTGCTAGGTTTCCCTCCTGCCCGCCCTCCACAACAAAAGCCGCTCCACGGGACAGATGGACAACACTGCCTGCACACTGAAAACTAAGAAAGAACAGAAGAAGAAGAACACTTCAATCACTTGGGATTGTAGACCAAGCTAAAAACAAATGAAACATTGCTATGGTGAATGTGTGTTAGCCCCCCAACTGTCTATTTACACATTCAGAAAATGCAGCACAACATTAGCATTCATTTGGAGTCCTGATTCTGGCTGAACTCCTAAAAACGAGTGTCTGGCTCTTTGGCAGCTAAATGCTCCTCTGTGTTCACCAGCTGCTCTCTAACTGTGTGTGCCTGCTGTTCTGTGCAGAGCAGACACAGGCGTCTTTGGGTCATTTAGAAATGGTGTCGCCACATCATTTGAGGGCGCTCTGACTCCAGACTTTACAATCCTATCAACACTGTCTGCAGCACATGTAGCAGAGCACCACAGCTGAGCTCATGGATAATGTTGGATATTTTATTAAAGTGGAAGAAATGAATAACAGTACTGACGTTACTGTAATGAGTTGCGTTTTTGTGTACTTGTAGTTCTTTGAGAATTTTTCAAGTAATTTTACTTTTAGGCTACTTAAGTACGTTTTACATGAAGTAAAGTAATTCGCTGCATTTGTGCATCCATCCGTTACTGAATAGGATATTTATCTACGGATATTGCGAGGTAGAAAGAAAAACTGGATTGGACCAGACACCAATCAAATGCATCGCATCAAGCGTCATGCAGCGAGTCTGAAGCAAAGGAGAGCTGGGCTGCAACTACTAACCCGACGCATACCGTTATACCGTTATACCGAACCATAAATGGGACAGAAGAGAGTTCAGAGGAAACACCATCTTTGACCCAGACTGAAGGAAGTTTATTGTATAACCAGAAACGGCTGTTATTATAAAAGTCAGCAGGGTGGGAAAGTAACTACTAAGTAACTTTTACTTCAATTTCTTTTTAAGTGACCAACGTTTTACTTTTACTTGAGTACGATTTGAGTCAAGTAACAGCACTCTTTATACCTCTGCATGTCAGTGCATAATCTCCAACAATAAGATCTATTTTCATTTAAGATAAAAAAAATTATATCGGTTGTGCTCTGATAAAAATACAGATAAGTGCAGCTTTTAATGATTTTAATGTTTTACAAAAATAATCTAAGAAGCTAATTATTCCCATTACCTCTGAAACAGGAGACTACATACATTCAGAATAAATGTCCATTTTCTCAGTTGTAGTATTGTTAGTGTTTCACAGCGAAGATGGGGGAAAAAAAGGAGCTCTGCTATGATCTTTAAAATGAACAGAACAGCGACACTTTATCAGAGGGCCTCTTAAAGGCAGCAAACGCCATATACTACAGTTATGAGCATCTAGGGTACAGCAAACTGCTCATGAGACAAGGAGACCAGAAGTCAGGATTAGCGTGGTCTTTCATCTTTCCACTACCTACTGTAGCTTCCATAAATAAAGATTAGTAGAGTCGACAGATTATCTTGACACTGAAAAGCAGAAGTAGATATAACCACTACAGCTCCCATGCAGCTATTAACCATGACAGCAGAGGATACAGCTTCCTATCAACTGGTTATGTACTAGCTCTTAAAAACACATCATTACTACTTTTTCTATTTTCTATTGAAGTCGGCAAGCTTAAAAATATATATTTTTGGTTTTGATTTGAAGCTGAAGCCTTTCAAACGCTGGATTAAACTTTTTGGAAACCGGTCACTGATTTCAAAGGTGACCCACATGTCTGTAGGTGGCCTACAACTTCAACCTGCCAAAGCAAACATTTATCCTACATTGGCAGGTGTCAGGGGCCAACAAAAGTATTTATAACCCATTCACTCATTCAAGTATTTTTCATCTGAGATGTTTATCCAAAACAAAGTCTACTCAGATATGTAATTTAAAATCTCGATGTATTTCCATATTATAGATGATTAAAGCTAATGTTGTATCTGTGTCAATTATATGTGACCAGTGGTTGAAAATGTGGGCGGGGTAGTTTACCGTAAATCTCGTAGCTAATGTTACAGTTTACGTGGCTAGCACATAAACTGCCTAGCTACACAGTACACCTGATAACAACCGCTCTAAGCTTCATATAACAGTGTGAATATAAGCTAGCTGGGTTTAATATTAGCTACCTTCACACCGATTAGGTTTATAATGTTAGCTTACACTTACAACTTTCCAGCAAAGCTACATCTCGAAAACACGAGCTAGCATGTAGCATTGACAGTAAACCACCATGTAATACCGTTATAACAACAGGACAGTTTAAGCTAATTGCTAACATTAGCTTCTGTACTTACAGGCTGTGTTATGATGTTGTTTCACTGCTCTTCACTCTTCGAGGCAGCTGGAAAAAATAACTGGCACTTCCTTAGTTAACTCACGTCCTACATCGACATTAAACTGTAGTTAACGTTACAGATTTACCGAGTGAATCGTCAAAGGCAGAGAGTAAACCGAAAGTATATTTTACGTCAATTTCCTATTTTAGAAAGATAATATGAATCTGACAATATTTCCGATATGTGTCACGTCCAGCTGATTCATCTTCCCCTCCGGAATGATATCATAACAAATACAGTAAGTGCTGCTTATCTTCTTCCTTTAGTTATTGGAGGATTTTTACCAGCTGTAAAATGCGCATCGCCCCCTACAGGACGGATTGTGCAGTACATGACCTAACTGTGTCAACATAATCCAAAGAAGCAAAGGCGGCAGAAATGAGACAGTTTTAAGTCCATATATTGTGTTTTCTATACTAAAAGGAAGCACTTTATTTTACTGATGCAATCGATTTTGATTTGTATAATTTTGGAAGAAGTATCAGATCCTTTAATGAATTAATAGTGGTACCAAAGAGTACCAAATGTTGTCAGAATAACATTTGTTATAAAATTCAGTACAGTAATTGTATTAATTAATGCATTAATGTGCATCGCTTTAATTTTGCAGTTTGTAAATGTTGAGCAAATTCTAATATATTGATATAGCATATTATATATTATTTCTTAGGGACTAATAAAGCCTTATTGATATTCTAATTCATAATTTAATCATGGATTATAATTGATACTGTTAGTATGACAAAAGTGGAGTAAAAAGTGTAATTTTTGCCTCTGAGATGTTTTGGACAGAAATATAAAGTAGCAGAAAATAGAAAAACTCAAGTACATGTTAGAAGTTTATTTCCAGCTCTTGTTATGTAAATGTTGATTTACAGGAAGATATTCGGTGTTTTACGTCCGAGAAAACTCCAGTTTTGCTTAATGAAGTAAAGAAATGAAATTACTTAATAAAGATTTATATTTCTGGAGAGTTGTTCTTATTTCAGGAGACTAAGAACAGTGGTCTGGTCTTCAGAAATAAAAATGCGTGGACAAATTGTCTAGCTTTAACAATGTTTCTCTTTCACTTTCTATGAACTTCCTCTCTGTTTGAAATATAATATAAAATAAAGCCAACTTTCCTGCCTTTATATTCTACATTATTTACATTTTATTTATCCTCCTTATGAAAAAAAACTCGACATTTGACATCATGATATTTGAATGTGTG
The DNA here is from genome assembly GCF_022749685.1 of Semicossyphus pulcher. Lineage (NCBI taxonomy): Eukaryota > Metazoa > Chordata > Actinopteri > Labriformes > Labridae > Semicossyphus > Semicossyphus pulcher. The sequence continues at coordinate 6,614,611 of NW_027211702.1, forward strand.
GGATTGATAATGCACTGAAATGTGACTGGCTTGCATCACAGCACTTTGTCCAGCAGAGGGCGCACTCTACAAATCTTTGCTGGTTAAAGCCAAACAACACGTCTGCATCTGGTAATGATTACATCCCTGTTTTCGTTCTTATTTACCAGCGTGACAAATGAAGTAGAAATGTGATACATCCACCCTTTAATAGCTCAGAGAGCTCATAGATCTGAAAGTGTTTGAATGTGGTTTAAAGTCACACCACATCTTAATGTTTTAAAGCGTCCCAGCTGTTTGCATTTAGGTCAAATACCACAGACAGACAGTTTCACATGTGCTGTATTACTCCTGCCCACTAACTAAACAGATTTGATCATAAGGGTCTTTGTATTCAAGTTAATTCTATGACCATTAACAGAACCAGATAACCTGTGAGACCGTGGATCCCTGAGCAGTGAAACCAGACCTCTGCAGGTGTGATGTACGGCTGTGGTCCAGGCTGTAACCTTAGTTAGACCACAGGAGGATCAAACAGACGACTATAAATAACCACACAATTAGAGGCGATGACAGAGAGCTGTCGATGTGCTCAGAACAGTTTCCCCCTGAGATCACCTCACAGCACTGAAACCTTAAAATCATTCATGTGTTTTTAAAAGATGTGTCGGTCAATTAGAACTCTTATCTGGTGTTTTGGCATCACAAGAGCCCGATTAAATCTCACAGTAACACAACTCTGAATGTACAGGAACCTCTTAATGAACAGAGGAAGGGCAAAAAAAGCAAAGAAAGTCGACAGGATGACCCTTAATTTCATCTGTTGGCCTCTTGGGGGCAAAACAAGCTGGAAACACAAACCTGAGAGATTATCACCTTAAAAGGTGTCTGTTTGACGTCTAGAAAACAAAACGCTGCATTAGCATCCATTTGGAGTCATGTTACTGACCTATGACGATACACTCAACTCACGACACAATATATACGATGCCGGGTTCACGATACTATTTTTTAAGGGAACGAGGTTAAAGTCAAATTATGAATTAATATGATTCTTTAATTTAATTATCAGAAGAAAAATGTTGAATATATTTTCTCTTATGTTTTCTTTATAAAATTAACTATCGCGGACGGCGATTTTGTGCGGATAAATAAAAGAAAAATGCTCAAATGTACGCCAAATGTACCTGAGCGGGCGGGCCGTTGTGAATCATCCCTTATGTGTACCGATTAACTCTCTCCCGAGGTACCATTACATCCCTGCAGCATTCACTCTCCTTTTAGCTAAGTTTTGGTCTCCACCACCTCCTGAGAAATATGCAGCAGTATGTTCACCAGCAAGTCTCTCACTGTGTCGGTCTTGTATGTGCTTGGCAGGTATCTTACATTGAGTTTTTTAAGCTTTCTTGCTTTCTAGCTCTGTAAAACCAAAACAATAAGCTGAAAGATGCAGAAAAAGTTTGGTAGTGTTAAAGGAAGTCAGAAGAATTTATCACAAATGAATTCAAATATCCACTGTTGATGTAAAAGTCAAAATAAGTTCAGTTTAATTATTTTTTATTGAAGAACTTGGAAGATACTTTCTACTTTCAGAGGTTGAAACTGTCTCTGTTCAAAGATGGCCGTTGCATGGCCCACAGGATCTTCTTGTTTTCCTCCACTGGCTCCTTAATGGTGACCTTTGACCCCTTTTCAATGGATGCTGTAAGTGGTTTGGTTTGTCATTTAGGAGGCTAATAAGACCCTCCCTGGTTGGGGATTTAAATACCTACCTTTGGAGTTCAATGTCTACTGAATTAAAAGTTATTATTAAAAGTTCCCATAACTTTTGGGCTGGGCCATTTTGAATTCTCATTGTATTAAAAAATAGATGCAGACATTTAAAGCGGTTGCAGATTTGCAGATCATAGAAGACTGGACTGTCATGGCGGAGGTCTGCACGCTCCCAGGGTTTTGTTGCACAAGATATTGCTCAAAGAAATTATTATCTTGTGCCAGGTGGATAAAGAAAAACTGTTTTGGAGCTTCTCGGTTACTTTTATATTTAAAGGTCAAAATTTGGGGCGGTCAGTTAAGTTGGAAGTATTTTGTTTTTCTCGAAGCATCTAAAAACGTCTTTTCCGCCTGGGGATAAAACCTCTTTGGAGACTAATCCACCCTGTTGTTGCAGCTACAAAGAAAACGATTATGCTTGATTTTGAACATCCCAAAAAAGGGTAAACTCTCCCCCAGAAGTCATCCATTATCCTGACAGGAAACAAGAGCCACGCCCCTTCCTACGTCAGAGGAGGAGTGAGTTATAAACGCGTTAAAAACTGTGAATCCTTCTGTTCTCCGTGTGCTCTTGCAGGGACTGTCAGTGATCTGCGGTGTCTGAACACAGAGCTTCGCAAATGGGAGAAGAGGAGTTGTTTCACGCTGCTCGGGGTTTATTCACGCAGACACACCGGAGAACGAGCTCGAGGAGGAGTTAAGAAGCTGAAAAGTTTCGGGTCTTTCTGCTGCCACGTCTGGATCTCTGCTGCGGGAGAGAGGAGCTGTGAGCCGCCGCGGATTCAGAAACTAGTCCTCTAACTACAGCTCCAAGTTCCCAGCAGTGAGGTGAGTTCAGTACTTGTTCTAAGTGAGGTGAGTGAGGTGTATCTTTATATTTAGGCGAAGCAGAGCAGGAAGGAGACAGATGCTGCGACAGGATGACCTTTCAGTTTTTGGAGTTAACGTTTAAGCTCATTTAAATTTAGACATTTTACAGATATTTGTGTCCTTTTAAACTGCTGTAATACTAATACTAACAATAATAATAACACCAATAATAACAAACAATAATACGCTATAGTTTGGCTATTTAATATTTATTATCAGCAGGAGGAGGAAAGTTAAATTAATAAATATGTCTGTATCATGTGTACATCTTCTGCAATGTGAGGATATGCTGGAAATATATGTTTTCCTATTAATATTATTACAAACTTTATGGTTGGGGTTATTTGTTGTTGTGTCTTGGAGGATTTTGGACAGTTTTTAGATATTTAAAGCATCATATTTGGCCATCCTCTGTAGATCCTCTGCAGATACACTTATTAATCAAGTTATTACTAAACCTGCGAGATGGCCAAAATAATTATCCAAACTGCAGAAGCTTTAATGTTTTGCTAAAATGTGGTGAAATGTGTGAGTTTTGTATATAAAATATTTAAGTACAGTTGAGCTGCAGAGACGCGCAGGTTTACGTATCTCATTTTACAGTTTGTACAGACCCAAACAAAAGTCATATCATTATTATTTTAAATATAGTTTTTATGATAATTAAAATATGTGATAATGAAAAATGATTCCAGCTGTTTATAAATCATAAACCGACAGCTAATGAGCGCGTCCCGGACTCAGTATGAGTGAGCTTGAGGTGCTCTTTGGAAAGGGAAAAATGTTTGACTCAAACTGTGAACATCTGTCAAAGTCATCTCAATATGATTTGATGCTTTGTGTTGCAGAATATTTCACTGTCCCTTTTTTAAACAACTGTCCATATGTAACATTCACTGTCCCTGTGTAACATAATGCACTGCCCTCCTTATGATAGCGCTGAGTTGTTGGGTAGTTTACTGGACATCAGCACAAATGTCTGTAGCGGTTTCGCCTGAACCTCAGGACCCTAACTCTCCTGCAGGAAGGTCAAACTGTTGATGCAGGATGTGAGTTGGGGCCGACACTGACTATAAATCCTTTAAATGTATACAGATGTTTTACATTTAATACACAACACAATGTCACAGTTACATCACTGTCCAGCTGGACTGCAGGTGCACCTCTCTAAACTCTGATAACAGGCAGATAGACAATAAAGAATGTCACATCCTCAGGATTTTACTGGTTTTTACTCTGCAAATAAAAATTATGATGCAAAAATAATCAATGACAAAGTCGTGAAACAAATCAGGTCACTCACAATCGAAGTATCAGTCACAATAAATGTTAAATATTCAGTAAAACAAGCTGCTCCTCCTCTTCTGATCAAACATGCTGCAGATTTACAAGCTTGTTTTCTTCCTCTCGTTCATTTTTCAGACGTTAATCATTTTGCTGTTCATGCATCTTTATAATTTGACTGCATGCGAATGCTCTGCAACAGAACCTGGAGCCCTAAAAGAGAAACAGAGCAGGAAACTGACTCAGCCCCACCAGCGCTGTCCCAGTCTGACCAGTGCTCTCTGTGGTACTGGAGACTGCGGTGTCTCTGCAGCCTGCGGTCATGCTTACTTAGTTAGAATCTCTCCCCTCAGACGTGACTGAGCCGAGGTTATTTGTTAATTATCCCTCAGAAGAGGAGCGTGTGTGTGTGTGTGTGTGTGTGTGTGTGTGTGTGTGTGTGTGTGTGTTGGACGGAGGATTCATGACTTAATTAGTGTGTGAGAGAAGGAAAGGGTAATAAGTTCTGGAAAATGAGCGGCTCACTGCCCAAATTTCTTCATCTCAACATCTAACAGGCTTTAAATTAAGACCAAATCCTGCTTTAAATATCAGGGAAACACAGAGGACAAGAGAGGCCGATAAAACGAATCAGACAAACCTTTAAATACACGTTAAAGCGAGCAGTGTTATACCTCTGTCCTTCTAAAGACTCCAACAAATCACAGGAAGAAAAGTGGAACATAAACGCAGATCCCAGTTTCACAGCCGTAAAAGGAAGTCTTTATATATGTAGACGAATCATTCATTCAAACCTTTGTTTTCACTTTAAAAAGGTTTCACTCATTATACAGATACAGAAAAATGCACAATTAAAATAACCAAAAAAGGACAGTTTCAGTGAAAATCATGGCAGACTGAGGTGAAGCGGTTTGAGAAGGTCGTCTGGACGTGTCTGAAAGAAATGAGAGTTTTGTTTTCAGAAGCCTTTTTTGTCTTTATTAGAAAGGGCAGCTAAACAAGACAGGAAATATATTGGACGATGACATGAGCTGTGTCCCAGTTCAGGGGCTGCCTCTTTCGAAGGAGGTATTTCAAGCCCCATTGCGTCACAGCGGCGTATCAAAGGCCGTCGCATTTCGAAGGCTCCTTCAGATGTGGCCGACAAATGCGTCCCCCTTTTCCCGGGCCACGAAGGATCCATCGGGTGCATCCTTCGCGGCCCAACGTATCCCGAGATTCATAGCGCCCCAATTCAAAGGATATGGCGGACTCTTAAACCGCCGATGAATACACTTTTAATGTAAGGATTTTGGTTTCTCAATCGAATAGCTCGAGATACAAATGTTAAACTTCAAATGATCTTAAAGTAATAGCTCAAGTTACATGACAGTAATGTTAGCTAGCTACGTGCTGCTAGGCAGCAGGAGCAGCGCTTGGTGATGAAAGACCAGACCGTCTCGTTTCAGTTCAGCCTTAGCGTCTACACAGGCTTTAGATGACTCGTCCTTTGTAGACGGCGTCCTTCGAAAGATGCAGCCCTTGAATTGAGACACAGCTACAGAGCAGAGGGATGGAGCCGAACTAGGAGCAGCATCTGAAACTAGAGATTGAGACCATAAACTCGTTAGGAACATGTTTGCTGAGGGAATACATCAGGAGAGGAGGAGGACCATTTTGCAGCAAGTGGAGTCGCCCCCTGCTGGTCACGGAGCATGCAGGTTAGAATAAGGTGTTACTGTTATCATGAAGTCTTTGTTATTCCTGTTAAGAGCTTCAGTTTCAGAGAAATCAGTGGGGAAACGAGCCTCTAATGTTTCTGTCAACCTGAAACAGCCTGTGATTCATCAGCGCGTCCAGACCGCAGCTAAACTGTGTCTCTCTTCATTAGCTGCTGTTTTTATTGACCGCTCCATCAGTCAGTTTGTAACTCGAGCACAACACGAGCAGTTTATTCAACAGCACTTTGTTCTGCATGGGGAGGGCACAAGAGTCTAATAGAGACACAACAATGGGGATGAGAACAGGGACCGTACCAACATGTATTATAACTGGATTAAATGCTATTTATTAACATATCCAGGTTTTACTGAGTCACCAGTTAATGCTGTTTAAATCCTAACACAGCCCTAAATATTTTCCAGCATTAAAAACAGTATTTAACTTCAGCAGACAGAAAATCAGAGTAACAGATTAACGTGAAGGCAAAGAGTCCCAAAGGGCTGCATTCATTCCTGCGAGGAGAAGAGCAGGACATGAAGTGTACAAAAAATGACGACTTTTTCTGACAGTCTCTCTTTAAAAGTGTTGATAGTGTTGCTACTGAAATAAGGGAGAGGGTGCCCCATGTACATGTTGGACTCTGACCCTCGGCCCTTTGGTGCCAGTCAGCCCCGCTCTGTTGTTCTGTCATTAAAGGCAAACCCCAAAAAACAACCTTAAAAAAGACTTTTTTATTGTGTCATCAAAAGGAAACAAAGACAGCAGCGAGTCTTCTGGTCAGATTTACTGCCCCTTGTTTTACTCCGTCTCATATGGTCAGTGTTCTGTTATCGTAGACATCTAAATGTAAAATGAAATACATTTGCAGTGCATAATTAAAATGACAGTTTGTAGAGTGGAAATAATCACATGTTAAGTGATATATTCTTTTATTTCTTTATTTTTTTTATTGTGTAAGAAAAGTGCTTCACAGGAACGATAAACAAACACGACCAGTACAGAGACAAAAGAACAAACAAACAAAGACTAGCGCAAGGCACCAGGGGCATGGCGGCATCGGGAAGGTGCAGCGACAGGACCGCAACGTTGGAGACGTTTATGTCTCAATTCAAGTCTTTCTAATTTATCCTTTATACCCACCCCCCCGCCCACCCCCCCACACACACACGCGCGTGCGTTTCCCCAGCCCCATTGCACCGCCATGGCCCCTGCCCGCCACCCCCCTCCCATGGAGGATCACAGGAGGGGGAATTAAAATAGAAATAAAATAAATAAATACGGCGCTCCGTCTGGAACAAAGTCCTCAAAGAAAAGTCTTTTTATTTCTAAGTGAGTCCTTTTCCCAGCGTTTACCCCTCATCCTCGTAACACAATTCTAATAAGTGACATCATCACAGCATGCACAACATCGTGACTGAAAGAAGGAGGCCTCAGTTTTAACTCTAAAGAATAAATACAGGAGCGTGGTATTACAGCTTTTATTTAGATCGATTTAAAATGTATTATACAACACACAGTCTTCCCTGGCCGCTTGCTGGAGATCCATTTTAATTTGAAATGTGGAGGATTCAGCCTCTTTCTGTGCTGTGCATGAGAGATTTAAATCATGCAGTGTACCTGTGTTCTGTGTTCTGGGGTTTTAAAGGTTTTTAACCAGCCCTACCTCAGTTATAACGCCATACACACCTTATTTATTTAACTTGACAGCCTCTCGACAGCCTGGATTCAGGACTCGGTTCACACTGAAATATGGATAGCACTTCTTTCTGTCCCTGAGTCGTATGAAACATAAAGACGCTTTGAGTTGCAGAAGATGATTAAAAGCAGGATTTGCATTTTAATTGGATAAGAAATCAGAGTTCTGTTTGGCAGATGTGTTGAATTAACGCAGGTGTTTGCATGAAGATTACATTGGCTGCTTTCCTGCAGTCAGTTCATGTGGAACAGAATATTTAACTTTAAGGAGAAGTTTGTTGTGTTTCATTACGCGGGGCCTCTGTGACGCTGCCGTGTTTTGAATGGCTAAAGGACGGAGCGAGGCAGAAGAGGTCCTCATGTTGCTCTTTGACTCAGGCAGAAGCAGCTCTGGTTTTATCTCACAGCGTTGGAAGCTGTCGTGTTCTGCCCTCGCTCGGCCCGCTAATTGATTTCTCGGCTGGTGATGTGCCGCTCAGAGGAATCTGGCACTGAGGACAGGAAGTGGATTCAGGAGAAACAGCCGGAGTCCACAGAGGCACAGAGTGACATCAGACATCCTGTGTTCACTTTAAACTAACATTCATGTTACGTGATGAACACTTCATGAGAACGAGGGGCTTAAAGTTAGTTGTCACAGTGCTCGTGGTTTTATGATGAATACAAGAATACAAATAGATTCATGTGTAGACTTTGAATTAATTCAGCAGCTAGGGTGGTGCAGATTCTCTGAAGCTCATGGGAAGTGTAGTTTTAAGTGCAGCCCGACACACACAAAGTTCTTTCATTTATAACCAAGCAGCAACCTCTGCTGCTGAAACATGAAGAGCTGCAGTTCCTCTGGTGTCCACTTGAGGCTGCCTCCAGCAGTGAGTCAGTCCCCATAGAGCCCCATGTTAAACTTTACAGCAGAAATAAACATGTTTACAGCCTGGTACAAAAAACAGTTTGGGTCTCTATAGCTCATTTCTCTCTTCATGACAACTGTACGGGGAGAATCTTTATACAGCTCACCTGTTTACATTATATTAAGGCTTAAAGTGATGCAGCATTAGGGGCGTGGCCTCTTTGAGTGACAGCTGGGAGCTGCTAGCTGTCTGCTAGGTGTCCCCTCAGCTAATTCAGTCACTGAACGTAACCTCTGGGCCGTGTTTGTGCTGTTGGAGCCGTTTGGAGATTTGTTGATGTAAATATCAGACAGATAATCTGTCTTATTTTTACACTCAGTCACATTCCATGATTAACATTTACAGATTAGCACTAATTAGAAGGTACTGGGGTCTGCACTCAGCGTATACCTGACTCATTAGCTCTTTCTGTTTATCATGCATGCAACATGCAAAGTCTGGCAAACTTCAGATGTTGCAGTGACCCTTCTTTCTTTAGTAGTTTCCTTCAAGAAAACCAGGAAGAAGTTCAGTTTTCTTTGACTCTAAGAGAGACGCTGATGTAACGACACAACAGATATTACTTAATTTTAAACACTTAAGGATGGTGACTTGAGCCAGCGTTTTTCAGGATGTGTTTCCTTAATTTGTGTTGTCCTGTTGTTGCACTGTAAAATAGTAGAAACGCCTTCAAGGGATTTGCACCTCTAAAAAAAGAATTGAATGTTAAAATGGTGCAAAACAGGATACAAGAGGTTAATTTTTAAAGTTTAAAGTTTTAAAAATGGTCTGTAAATCATTCAGAGATCGTCTCGTTCATGAATAATCTTAACTAACAGGAGGTTCGGTCCCGGTGCCTGAGACTGTCTGTGGTTTAAAGCAGCCTTGGGCTTCTTAACATGGTGTTCCTGTGTCTGATCAGAGCCAGGTGTCTCTGCAGAGCGAGGGTACTGAGGGCGGCCGCCTCGCTGCAGAGAGCAGCTGCTGCAGGCTCACATCACGTCGTAAAGCTGAAACGAGGCGCTCGGAGAGGACGAAGAGTGCTGCTGCTGCTCGTTTGGAAAATCAAATCTAGTCCTGCAATTATTTTATGTTGTTGTTGGCACTAATTATAAATCCTGAGGAGGCAGAGCTGCTGAGTCATGGCTGAACACACACACTCTCGCACACACACTGATGGTTGGACTAAAAGCAGTATTATTCCCAGCTGTGCATGAAATCAGCTCGGTTCTGTAATGGAAAAACGAAGGAAGCAGGATACAGTACATGTTTCCGGATGGCAGCTATAGCAACTGTACGAAGAACTGGGTTTGTTTCACAGCCACTTTCTCTGTTTCCAGGATGTTTGAAGAAACAACATGACGAATAAAGTGGAGCAGGAAGTGGCAGCCAGTAGAGCCGCACAATAAATCACATTGTCATAGTGATCGTGATGTAAACATCCACATCGCTAAAGACCGGAATCACAATGGATGAGAAAGAAACACGAAGGAGGCGTTCGCACTGAGCATGTGAACATTTTACCAGACAGAGCGTTGAATACATCAGCCGTCCATTCACACAGTCTGACCAATCAGATGAAGCCATCAGCTTCCCGCTGATAAATATGAGATAAATGAAACACAATAGATGAAAATCTTCTACGATTTGGATCAGGAAAGACACCAAATATCTATCTCTGTCTATATCTAATTATCTCTATCTATCTCTCTATCAATCTATCTCTGTTTATCTGTATCTATCTATCTCTATCTATCTCTATCTACCCATCTACATATATATAAATACTATATATAGCTGTGTCCCAATCCAGGGGCTGCAGCCTTCGAAGGCCGTGTTTGAAGGCCGATCGCGTCACAGAAGCGCGTCGAAGGCTGCCCCAATTTGAAGGCTCCTTCAGATGCGGCCGACAAATGCGTCCTCCGTTTCCCCGGCTGTGAAGGATCCGTCGGGTGCATCCTTCGCGGCCCACCGTATCCGGAGATGCATTGCGCGGCAATTCAAACAAGATGGCAAACTTTTAAACGGCCGAGGAATACACTTGAAAATGTAAACGTTTTTGGTTTCGACTCAATCGAACAGCTTGTGTTACACATGTTTAAGAAAACGAAAGGGCCCTTGAAACAAATGATCTTTAAAATAACAGGTTAACTTACGCGATGTAAGCTATGCTAGCTAGTCAGCCTGATAGCTTCCTGTTGCTAGGCAACAGGAGCTGTGTTTGGTGACACAAGGGTAGACCAGACCGTCTCATTTCAGTTCAGCTTTAATGTCGATGCAGGCTATGAGTGGAGCATCCATGGACCGCCTCCTTCGAAGGCTGCAGCCTGTGGATTGGGACACAGCTTATATCTCTATCTATCTACAGTATATCTGTCAGTACCTCCATCCATCTATCTTGATGTTTATCTCTATCTATCTCTATTTATTTCTGTCTTTATCTCTATCCGTCTTTTTCTCTACCTATCTTCATATCTCTAGATGATATTTTCCTGCTGTATGTTTCTGCTAGTTGGTCAGTTTTTGACATTTATCAGATAAAACATTTTATTTCTAATGCATCTAATTCATCAGTTTAGTCGAGTGAAGAGCTCCAGTTTATTTCCAAACACAGCCATGTGCGATACACCTTACAGAAACTAAACTATAATTAATTTAAACATAACATCTGAATATTTGTCTTTCAGGTTGCCATGGTGAACAGCAGGGTGGAGGCGGTGATGGGCGGAGGCGGGGGTGCGGCGGGCAGGTCGTGTGCAGGATGCGGAGGTCGGATCTCGGACCGCTTCCTGCTCTTCTCCATGGAGCGGTACTGGCACACGCGCTGCCTGAAGTGCTCGTGCTGCCACGCTCAGCTGGGAGAGTTCAGCAGCACCTGCTACAGCAAAGGAGGCATGATCCTCTGCAAGAACGACTACATCAGGTCAGACAACACGAGTCCTGAGTGAGGCTTTCTCATCCCGCATGCAAGCTCCACGACCAGCACTGTGAAGCTGCGTCTCTTTCTCCAGAGACCACACTGTCCCCTGAGTGATTACAACATCAACGGTTTTTACAGATTCTGCATAAACATGTAGGACTGGATTTTGGTTCAGGAAGTGTTCTGGTTTCTGTTTGTAGTTTGTTTGTAGTCTGGGTAGCATTGACCAATCACGTATCGGCAGCTTCAGTGTGTGCAGGTAAAACAGTTGAATGTGTATATATAGATGGATGACGCGTCTCCATCTGCTCTCATTGTACAGAATTAAAGCCAAATTAAACCCTCCGTGATAGGCGCTGCCATCTTGCGCTGGTGACGTCATTTAGAGCCAGAGTTGCGCAGTAGCGCTCGGTGGGTGGAGCCGCCGTAGCCACTTCCACTAACCAAAACACACACTGCACTCGGCGTGTTTAACAGCAGAACAGCTTCTTGTGTTGGTCTTACATTCACAGATACGGGAACTTTAATGACTGTAGAGATTGTTTTAGTTACATCTGGTCTTAGTCGTCGTCTCGCAACTCCAATTCCATTCTCGCTTTTCAAGTTGTTAGTCGGACTGTAAACAATGCAGCACACAGTAAAGGAAGTCTTGGCCGAGTCCTTTATCGCTAACCGCTGGCTACACTGGAAGCCCTGAAAAGTTGGCCATCGCTCTCGATTAGTTAGTCGATGATAGTCGAGATTGATAACAATACAACGTTGACACATTATTTTAGCTCAAACTAGATCTTTCCACATTTTGGTAATGTTTAGAAATAGGTCCTGGTTGGGGCTTAGACCTCTATAGACCTCCTACACTGAGCTGAGAAGTAGTTTTGTTGTTAGACATAATTAAGTTCATATAAATGTCAGTATATTTAAGATTTAGTCGTCCATATGTCAACAGTCAGGTAACTTTAGTTTGAAAATCTGCAGGAAGTCTCGTCTTGGTTGTAGCTTTCAAAAGTCTAACCCTCAAATTCCACTGGATCCGTCTCCGGCGTGTTCCGTGTGCGCCGCGGAACGCACCACACCGCGGTCCGTCTCCAGCGCGTCCCAGAAGCGTCTCTCCGCTCTGCTCCGCTAAAGATACGCGCCAGGTCTATTTTTGTTGGAGGCCGCTTCAAGCACGCGTCAAGCTGAACAGAGCAGATCGTTCCCAACAGGAAGTCACACACGAAAACAGCATAGAGCATCCTGTCATTTCAAAATAAAACACCATGTTCAGACCGGTACAGACTCCCAGACATCAGACACACAACGCTCTGTGTGACCCAGGACGTAAGGCACCTACCACAGGTTAAATAGAGTCTGCATGCTGGGCTGAGCAGCGACCACAGCGATTGTGATGGATTCAAAAAAAGATGTTTTTCCTTTTATGTTGGATCAGCCAGACCTTCTCCAGTGCTGGCATAGCACAACGTAGAGTTCTGGCCATGCAAGGCTAAACCTACAAATGACAAGCTCATGCCAGTGCTAGCAAGGTTAGCCTGTTAGCGGTTTACCTGCAGCAAAGCCTTGAGAGGCTGGCTATTTTGTGTCAATGCACAGGGGAAGGGAATAATAAGGCTCTATGCATGCACACAATGGATACCACACAGAAGGGTCCGAACGCAGCCAATCAAAGCTCTCGGAAACCTTAATATTAAAAACAACAAACAGTTTTTAGTTATTTGGTTATTTGCAACCTTCCACGTAAAGATATCTTTGCAGGAAGTCATTCTTCTTCCTTTTGTCTTTAACCTTTATCTTACAAATACTGAACCGTTGGATATTTAAAGCCTAAACTTTACATGCACACGTTTGTCATCACTGATTTATTTGGCCGTGATAGTGAAATATCAGGAGAGAGAGAAACCAACCATCAAACCCATGGTGAAGACGGTTCAGAAAAGAAAGCTAACGTTTTAAGGTGTGTGTTAAATGTGTGTGTGTGCTAGCTTGTGCTATTTGTAGACGGTGTGCTGTTCAGTCTATATGAGGCTAATCGATGTAACACAGACGGGTTTCTGTGGTCGCCCACGTCTCCGGGGCAAACAGCGAGCTGGATGTGGAGAGCCGCAGCTCGAGGTCTGCTGAGGAGAACCGGGACACAGCAGGCTTTGTGCAGCAGGCCAGGAATAATACAGCCGCTCTTCAGGAGATAAATTAATCTCAATCTGGATCCTCTGCACGCTGCACAGAGGTCGGCTGTGTTTGAAAATACAGATGTTTATTCAGGTGGATTTCAAAATGCTCCTGATTAACTTTCATGCGTGTTACAGTGGCGGTTTTTCAAAATAAAAGTTGGATGTAGCGAGACTCTTGCAGCCTGTTGCATCAGCTTTCAGTAAGTTCTCTATTAGATTAGGGTGCAGAGTCCACACTTTACCATATGTTGAAATTAGCATGGTGATAAATTGAATCTGTCTGGAACATGTGGCCTTTTGTAAAGGTGTTGGGACCAAACCATAGACTGTATATAAGAAGCTGACGTAGCCGCTGTGATGTCCACCTTTTGGTTCTTTGACGACCGTTTTTTGAGACCTTGATTGGGGCATTTGGGCCGTCGCCATCTTGGTTTTTATGGAGCCAGAAGTGACCATATTTGGACAAAAGGGTGGAGCTTGAGAGGAACGAGGAGCTAGCTAACGCCAAGTTATCAGCTAGCTTGGTTAGCAAGGAGCTTCATAATTCACAACTACTGTTAAAAAACAGGACTTAAACAAAATGTTTGTACAAAAAACGTTTACATCCGACTCCTCAGAATCAGAACTGGGGTTTAATGCCAGGTAGGTTTACACACAAGGAACAGTTATAACAGAACTAAAATAAAGATCAGTAAAAGCAGTATTAAAACAATGTGCACCAATACACCGAGGCAGCCATCTTGGATGCAGTGTCCTCAGACTCACTCAGAGTGTCTTTAAGTGCAGCAAAAGTTAGCGCTAAATGGTTAGCAAGGTGCATAACTAATGCTAATTTTGGCTAACAAAAAAACAGCATTTGCTTACAGGAAAAAAAATGAACAACCGACTCCTCAAAGTGTCTTTAAGTGCAGCTGAACACTGAACAAGATATTTTCCATGTTCCCGTAGCAGCCCCTTGTCGATCACAGGTAGCCCCGCCCTAAACCCCCCCCCCCTTCCTGGTCTGTGTGACTCTCAATGGGAGCATCAGTGACTAAATGAACATCATGCTGTGTTGAAGAAGACTTGAAACTAGAGACTGAGACCATAAACTCGTTAGGAACATGTTTACTGAGGGAATACATCAGGAGAGCAGGAGGAGCATTTTCTCATAGACTTCTATAGGATCAGATGTCTTTTAAAATCAGAGGAGTGGCCCCCTGCTGGACATTAGAAAGAATGCAGGTTTAAGGCTTCGTCCACCTCTTATATACGGTCTATTGACTCAAAAGTGCTCGCCAGGTTCAGGTCAGGTCTTCAGATTCTCACCTTTTGAGTTAAGCAGGATTGGATGCAACTGAGCCTGTGTGTGTGTGTGTGTGTGTGTGTGTGTGTGTGTGTGTGTGTGTGTGTGTGTGTGTGTGTGTGTGTGTGTGTGTGTGAATCCTCTGGGTGTGCTCATTAAGTGACTGTTTGGATTAAGATAAAGAGAAATCATTAGTCTGCAGACACTGACAGAGACACAGAGAGTTAAGCGAGAGTCACAGGAGGCTGTGAGGATGACAGAGACTTCCTATTAGAGCTTTAACCCGCTGCAGCTCAGGTGCTGACACACCTGCAGCCTGAGATCGGGTCAGGATTTGTTAAATGTGCTCTTTTGTTCTGGACTGTTGCTCAAAGCTGCAGAAGTTTGATTTGGCTTTTTGACCAAAACCAAAAAAATACCAGCGGACTTTATTGTTACTTCTTTTTCAGCTGATAAACCCAAAAACAGTCGTGGTCATTTAAACGCTGTTCTCGCCCAGGTGCATCAGGTGTACCTCAAAGCTAGGATAGCTGTCAAATGACGCACACACTCCACCTTCTCTGTTCCAGTTCCAGTGACACTTCAACCTGAACCAGTATGATGTGTTGATGATGACTGTTGCCTTGGTGTTATTTGCAGGCTGTTCGGACACAGCGGAGCCTGCAGCGCTTGTGGACAGTCGATACCTGCCAGCGAGATGGTGATGCGAGCACAGGGAAACGTTTACCACCTTAAGGTGAGTGTCATTATGTTACTGTATCACTCCAACATTTATATAACCTCATCATGCTGTCAGCGAGTTCAGCCTGATCACATGACACCCTGACTCTTATTTGTTCCCAGTGTTTTACGTGTGCGACCTGCAGGAACCGCCTCGTCCCCGGGGATCGCTTTCACTACATCAACGGGACTATTTTCTGCGAACACGACCGGCCGGGTGGAGGACTGCTCAGCGGACACCCGACTCCACTGGGGGGCAACAGCCTGATGTCTGACCAGAAGGTGAGAGGACACGAGATGCTAAACTAGTTCGGATATCTCAGTGAATTAAGGAACTGCTGTGTTTGTTGTTTGTTGAAGGAAAATTCCAGTATTTAAAAAATGGGCCCTATTTTTATATATTTTGAGTCTAAATGACTTTCAGGTAAAAAAAAAAACTGTTTGAATGTCTCCAGTAGATGTGTTCATCCTGCAGCAGTGAAACAGGCTGTAATGTCTGCAACATAATCCTTGATGGGTCAAAGGTCGTCCACTAAAAGTTCTTGTTTGATTGTTATTCTAAGTGTGTGACAACATGACAGAAAGGATCCCTACAGAGAAAGACCTTTTTGTTACAGAGGAAGATGATTGTTTTAACCACACACAGACGTTACATCGCTCTCTGCAGACACACCAGACTCCATTGACAAAAACAGTCATTTTACACAGCAGAACACAGGAGTGGCTGAACTGCCTTTCCCTTGATTGTTACATTTTTTTGTGATTCGTTTTTGTTAGGCAAATATTGTGTTGGATCTGCACAAACATTTGAAAACACCAAAGTCACACAATAACACTAACTAACTAAACAATTGAGGCAGCAGAAGACCAGAAAGTCCCCGTGATCTGTGAGGTAAAATGATGTTTTTCTCAATGGAGTCTGGTGTGTGTGCAGAGAGCGATGTAACGTCTGTGTGTGGTTAAAACAATCCTCTTCCTCTGTAAC
Organism: Semicossyphus pulcher; assembly: GCF_022749685.1. Classification (NCBI taxonomy): domain Eukaryota; kingdom Metazoa; phylum Chordata; class Actinopteri; order Labriformes; family Labridae; genus Semicossyphus; species Semicossyphus pulcher. The sequence continues at coordinate 6,630,878 of NW_027211702.1, forward strand.
AAAAAGGTCTATCTCTGTAGGGATCCTTTCTGTCATGTTGTCACACACTTAGAATAACAATCTGAGCCTGTCAGTGGAAACAACAAGAACTTTTAGTGGACGAGGATTCAAGGATTATGTTGCAGCCGTTACAGCCTGTTTCACTGCTGCAGGATGAACACATCTAGTGGAGACATTCAGACACTTTTTGTACCTTTTTGTCATTTAGATCTAAAATATATGAAGATAGACTCGGGTTTAAGAAGTCTGTTTCTGTTGAACTTTAAATACTAACATTCACAACCTCACCATTAACAGGTCTGCTGAGGAAGAGGGTGAACCTCCACTGTGTGCCTTCTCCTCCACCCTTCTCCTCCGTCTCTTCATCACCATCCTCCTCTTCCTGTAAATCCTGCCACTGGTTGACTGAACACTCTCCATCGTGATGGACTAGTGGCTTACTCTTCAACATCCCGACACAACCTGTTGTGAGGAGTGAAATCTGGACGCGTGTTGCTCTGTTGGAAGGATGAAGATGCCGAGGATGGTGGAGTTTATTTATACAGAAGACTGATTTGAACTCTGCCAATATGACTGATAAGAACTGGTTTGGGCAATTGGAGGAAAATTACTGTTATGGAACCTTTAGCCCAGCTAACCAGGTTAAGTGAGCATCATCAAATAAGGAGTGAACACTGACGGTGACTCCTGCAGGAACTGAAACATGTTTCCAGATTTACAATTAAGGACAAAATGGAATTTTCTCCTGAGTCGTGACGTCACCTGCTGGATGTTTCCATCCACACTCGGACGGGCAGCTGAACAAGAAGACTTCATCTTTACTGATTCTGACACTTTCTCTGTGTGATTCTTTGTGAACCTTTCAACAAACACGTGTTTCTGGATTGTTTTTTTACCACACTATGTTACAGGAGTGCTCGCCGCCCTCTGGTGTTAACGTTCCTTCAGAGTTCCATTCGCAATTTTTGTACAGAACTCGTATCTCAGGCTTAACCACAGTGATAAAGAACCCTGCCAGGTTGTCCCCTCTTGTTTTGGCCCATTAGCCACAAATTGTGTGAACTGGTTCTGTCTCTAAATTTGTCTTTCTGAGAGGGAACCAGCCTTTATTAGAGAGAGGCCTTTATTTGAAGTCCCCTCTGTTATATATCCCACTTCTATAACTTAGATTCTTGATAAATTCAGTGTTATGTCCAGATCCACAGCGCACATGACATTCACACAAGAGTCGACTAATGACAGGGTGACATGTCAGTCAAAGCTGGTGTTCTCTGTAATCGATAGAAGCAATACAATTTGAAATTGGCGCCATAGCTGTGGAGAAAGTTGTACAAAGAGTTTGTGGTTTCGCCCATTCTACATTCCTACAACACCCAGCATGCATTGCGGCCCTCTCTCTGAAAGGAATGGCCCAGCGAGAGACGCTGGAGTGAAATACTACAGTTTCCCTGCAGGCGACGGCTCAGAGCGGGACAGAATCTGAAATACGACAGGAAAATATCGGCGGAACGTCTAAAACATCTTCAGGTCTGCAGTCGACATTTCAAACCTGATGATTTTGAACGAGACATGACATCGGAGGCGGCGTCTTAGATTGAGGAAGTGTAGTTCAGCGTCCCTCCTACGTAAAACGCGTCATCTGGCGGTTTTCCAGGGCCCATTGGAGAAGCAGATAGCGTCCTCCAAAGGCACAGAGCCAAATTGCATTTTTTTCCTACCATAACAGCATGATAGGACTGAGGTTGAAAACTGGCAAACTGGCCCTTTAATGTAACAGATATCAGGTACAGGTGAAAGCCAGTGCTGTGACCATAATAATTGCTGCCTGTGTTTACATGAAAACCACGTCTGTATTTACTTTAACCACAACTTCTCAGCATCAAACAAAAAACCAAACCCTGCACTTTGATTCTCTTTCAAAGCTCTTTAAAGCTGCAGGTATGAGACCCACCAGTCCTGTTGGTTAACCTGCTCTTAAAGGCAAAACCACCAGCATTGTCCTTTAAGGCACAAGGCCCAATCTCCACCCTAAAGCCTGAGCACTGAACCCTCACAGACTTTAATGACCTCAGGCGTGCAGTGCGCGGGTGCACGAGTCAATTGCTTTAATTCAACCTTCATTGTTTCTGTGTATGTGTTTATGAAGATGTTTCCCCAAAGGCCCGTGAGTCCAGTAACTAAAATTTTCTCATTGACTGTTGACTTTGGTCGGAGTGCAGCGACAGCACCACAGGGCAAAGACAGTCAGCGCTCTCCCCTCATACCAACAACTTTTCTCCATCGTTTCATCGTGACTCTTTTTCAGGTGTTTGTAGTCGCTCCAGAAATCATGAATACTTTTTAAGGTTTATTCCGTATTTGTAATTGTGCTCGAAAACATATGGGAGATTTAGCAGCGGTAACATAAACTTTACAATCTAAATGTTAAACGCAGTAAAGTTTTTACAGTTTAACTCGTCTGTTTCTAACAAGTGGAGGAAGACTGGGAGAAAATCTGCACTAATTTCTTGTTTTGTTTTGTGCTCCAGTTTCATTCATGTTTTTATTGCTCCAAACTGTGTAAAGAAAGTAAATAAGTCCCCCAAAAATAATTGATCCATTCAGCTGTGTCTCACATGTGATGAGTGTTTGATTGTGTTGGCTAAAGCTACAGTTAGCCACGAGTTACCGTTAGCCGCTTCAGCCTGAGTAAGAGGTAAGAGCGCTCTTCTCCTCTCAGACAAACATGGCTGATTACCCACAGGAATGGGATTTCAAAGGCCCGAGCCGAGGCCATTACAGAAGCAATTAAAGCGGGATGCGCTGCAGGCCTGCATGGGCTTTAGCTGCACTCAGTGTTGCAGCCTAATGAGGCCTAATCTGGTGAGCTGGTCTAATTAAAAGGGAGGGAGCCTTTTCCTGTGGGCACCAGGCAGCCGGCAGTTTGTGCTCCTGAAGCTGTCTGAGGGGAAAAACAAAGTAAAAGTCAGAAAATACAACCGTAAAAAGCTCGGTCCATTCTCTGTCCTTTCAAAATAAAACATTTAACTCCACATTTTTAACATGTTTGATCTTTCCCAGCTCTCGCTCTCTCTCTGATTGCTTTCTGGCATGAAATCTGCCTTCTTTTAAATTAGCCTTTTTTATAAGGGAGTTTGGCATGGAAACTACAAGCTCATCTGTTCCACGCTAATTTTAGGATCACTCCTGTTCCACATTGTCGGTGTGGCTTTCCACAGAGCAGAATTAGAGGCTGAAGCACACATGAGTAGCCAGCTGTGACTCTTCAAATTAACGGGGCCCGGAGAACCGAGCGGCTCCTCTCACAGGGTTAGTCCAATTAGCTTCACATTCACAGCAACAATGAGGCTTTTAATGGTCCTGTTTCAAAGTGCTCTTTCAGAACGACGGCGGCTCAACACATTCCTCTGCTTCTTCACTCATGACTCCAAACCTGAGTCACACAGTGTTCCCTCTGAGACGCTGTAAAGGTTTGATTTAGTCTGGATTTTACTTCACTGGGGAAAGGCTTTGAGTAAATAACGTGTGAAAGAAAACACAGGCTGTTGCTTCGTGTTCAGCATCATTGAGGGTCTTTTTATTCGTGTTTTAGAGAGTCTCCTCAGCTGACAAAGATAGAGAGGGGACAGGAGTATATTTATATGTCCACCTGTATCTGTATATAAGAAGCTGCTGAGCTATCTATTTACAGTACATGTTTGGATGGTTTGGTACTTAAATGTGATGAGTTAATCAAAAGGCAATATGACCACAGTCTTGTTCTGAACCTGAACGTGTCGTTTTGGTGCCTCAAACTAACCAAACTGCGACGTTCAAAGTTATAAACCAGGTTTCACACCTGACTGGGAGCTGGGCAGATGATCGGACCCGCTCCGCGTCTTAGCCTACGAGCTAAACGATGTTGCTGATTTCCAAAACACAGTCTCATCCCCTCCCCATGCTGGACACGTAGTGTATTTGCCTTAATGTCTTAAAGTTAACTAAAAGACTGCACTGCACGGAAGAGGAGAAGTCTCAGCTTAGTTATGTGCAGGCACCAAAAGAACTCAGGAAACTGATCATGCTCAGGCTCAAATGATTCCTCAACAGTGTGTTTTTTAGGGCGAAGGGGGTGATGCATGGTGGTGCAGTGGTTAGCGCTGTCGCCTCACAGCTAGAAGGTTCCTGGTTCGAATCCCGGTTCAGACGACTTCCAGTGTGCAGTCTGCATGTTCTCCCCGTGCATGCATGGGTTCTCTCAATGCAGCATGCAAACAAAAGCAAAGTGTGCAGTATGCCAAAAATACCCAGATGTCGTACTGAGTAGGCATCGGACCAGTCTACCTCGCCAACTGTATCCCACAATGCAAAGCGCTGGAACGTCACAGCGGCAGATGAAGTGACGGACAGCAGCAGCATTCCAGCAGAAGGGGGCGCTATAACTAAAGAAGCAGCGGTTATTGTTTACTTCCGCCTGGTGTAGCATGCTGCAAAATGAAAAGCTCCTCCAGACTACAGACTACCGCAGAACACAGTATGTAGTATGTATGTAGTACGGCATTTCGAACACAGCATATGTGTCAGCCCTGTGATTGACAGGCGATCAGTCCAGGTGTAACCCCGCCTCTCGACCAATGACAGCTGGGATAGGCTCCAGCCCCCTGACCCTGAACAGGAGTAACGGTATAGATGACGAATGGATTCTGTTTTCTGTTTCACTCCGGACTCAAACTCCAGTTTCCTGGGTAAAAGTTTGATGTTCATCTCATCCGTAAATCTCAGTCTGCTCCCTACTTGGACTCTGTGGTTCTTTATAACAGTGCACACTAACCTCAATGCAGATGAAGAAACAATGCACACAATTATTGCGTGAGTTTTACTCATCTGAGGACCATCTAGACACGACTGCCTAGACACAGAGCTCATCAGAGCAGTTACAGTACATCAGAAAGATGCTTAAACATAGAGAGCATACAGTGCACGTCATACAGAGAAAAAGTAATGTGACCAGTTGTCAATGGAAACATGTTCATGAGCACAGCTTTAACGCTGCAGCATTTTCAGCCTTAAAGAACAGACTTTTAAACCCTCCTGAACAGGCTGCTGTCCATAAGGAGAACACAAGAAAGCCCTACTTTAACATTGTTACTCTACTTAACATGTTTATATTTGTGTCCTGATACTTAAAGGAAACTTTTATTACAGCAAAGACATTTTTAATCCATAAAAAGAACAAAAAGTCAACCTGAAGCTGAACTTTAAGGTACCTAAAGAGGTAAAGATGATCATGAATGAACCCTGAATGACCTCCTCACACACACACACACACACACACACGCACACACACCTGAACATCCTGTTTTCTCCTGTGTTTGGACTGTGAGTCTGGCCCTCTGAAGACGTCACCCTCCTCGTCTCGTCTCTCTGCTCTCTGGCTAATTGCTTCTTGAATTTGTGGGCTAATTACTGAAATGCAGATGAGGCTTGATTGGTTGGAGTGCGGGATCAGCCCCGCACCATGGAGGGAGACTGGGAGACCCCCCCCTCTGCTTATCAAGATATGGAGATAATTGCAATTAAAGTCATTTGCATGCGTTAATGAATTTGTCTTCAGCTTGTCGTGATCACAGACAAGCAGTAAATAATTGATTTTCTATCAGCTCTGAGCCTTTGTCACAATGTGTGAAGTCAACTGACTGAAAGCTGTAATATTCTATTATTACAGGGAAACTCTTCTAAAGTTACTGAGCCAGCTCCTCCTGCAGCTCCTGTTGTTCACCGGGTCAGTCGTTAAGGGTTCGGCTGTGCTCATAGTTTCATAGGACCCAGATACAGACATTTATTACAAGAAGACACAAACAAAAGGCTTACCGTCAGAATCCAGGCAAACACAGAGGAAGAACAAGGTCCAGCAAAAGGTGAAAACACAGGGAGCCACGAGGAAACGAAGCAGGGTGGAACAGTTTGACCAACAGGCAAAGAAACACGGGAAGACTGAATACACAGGGAGGTGAGGATGATCAGGGACAGGTGAGACAATGAGGCACAGGGCGGGGCACACAATCACTTACACAGGAGGGAAAGGACACAAAGGCAGGAAGTAAAGCAAGAGGGCAGGGTGAGCGACAAAATAAAACAGGAAATGAAAACTAAAAACAGAAATAAAGGAAAAAACAGTCAAGCTAAGTCTTCTACACCCGGACATCAGGGTGGTAAACTACCAAGCAGGATTTAACTTCAGGGGTAACTCCGGGTTATCAGCACAACAAAGCTGGTTCACCTCTTACAGTGGTAGATCACCATGGTAACATATGCTGAACCTGCTCCAGAGCAGGTTATGTTTGAGATAAGAGATTAACCTGAACCAAACACCACCCCATCGTGAGAGAACAGTAAATCACTTTCTCTTTACCGTCTGATTTTTAAAAATATATTCATGAAAGATATTCAGTGAGCTTTACTGATAAAGGCCAACATCTACAACAGAGACTGATCACAGCGCTGAAGCCTTTTACTTGTTGTATTTATAAGATAAAAGTAAGCTTTAAACTGCTTTAAACTTTGGTTTTACATTTATTTTTATTTGCTCTGTAAGACCGTTTGATACAGCCGGGGCTGAGAGAATAAGTCAAGATCTGTCAAACTACATTTTAAAAAATACATTTAATGTAACACACAGGTGTTATTATAGTCAACATATCATGCTGTAATGACGCAGCAGTGATATTATAGACTTAATATGCACATTCACACAGTCAGTCATTTTTTGCCAGTTGTCCTTCCTGCACTAACCATTTTAAGCTAACACTTACTAACAGACTGAGGCGGCAGCTTTGGTGTTCTGTGAGGTCAAATCACTGTTTTTGTGAATGGAGATCAGATCGTTATTCTCAGTGTGTGACAACATGACAGAAAGGATCCCTACAGAGATAGACCTTTTTGTTACAGAGGAAGATGATTGTTTTAACCACACACAGACGTTACATCGCTCTCTGCAAACACACCAGACTCCATTCAGAAAAACACTGATTTTACCTCACAGGACACAGGAGTAGCTGGACTACTGCTGCCTCAATCGGTTAGCTAGTTTGTATTATTGTGTGACTTTGGTGTTTAAAATGGTTAATTTGGATTCAACGTATTAATTTTATAAAACAAAAAACATACCTGATTGAGGCAGCATTAGACAAACAACTCAAGATGTAAAATTGCTGTTTATGTCAATGGAGTCTGGTGTCTCTGAAGAGAGCGATGTAACGTCTGTGTGTGGTTAACAAAAAGGTCTATCTCTGTAGGGATCCTTTCTGTCATGTTGTCACACACTTAGAATAACAATCTGAGCCTGTCAGTGGAAACAACAAGAACTTTTAGTGGATGCACTTCCTAAACTTTTGTACCTTTTAGCCCTTTAGACCCCAAAATATGTGAATATATTATTATAATGAGCATGCTGCATTTCCATTCTCCTCTGACACACTTGAGGAAATGTAAAATCCAGTGTAAAATCTGAGTTTTCCTGTCTGTAACTTTGTCTCTGGGCCAAATGTCATTTTGTCGTAGTGTGGATGAATTACAGGACTTGTCTCACCTGTCCTCTTTAACCTCAGCTTTGTCCTTATCCTGGCTCTGCTGTCATTTGTACCCCCGATTTAAACTTATTTACCTGTTTTAACTTGTGTTTATACTCTTATTTAGCCAAGCGTTTCTAAACAGGGCTAAGCTAGTTTTAGGGATTGGCCCCGCGCTGCAGCTGTTGCCTTGATGCTGACCCCTCCTGAAGGTCAAAGGATCATTGAGCTTTAAGGAGATGTTTCTCTCTTAATCCATTAAAATCAAGCGTTTAAGGAGCACAGGCATCAAGATCAGAGCTGCCCCTCCCCTCAGCTCCTCTGATGTGAAATGGATCTGCTGTGAACTTGAGAGAGTAAAATGGGAGTCTGAAGGAGGGATGTTTTTGGTGGGTGATGAGGAGGGGGGGATGGGGTAGTAATTTCATCCAATCAGAATACTTTGAATAATTAAACTGATCAACTTAATTAGCTCAATTAAGTTGATTTGACCACGGAACATTGCCATATGGCGCAAGGAAACAAAAGAGGGGGGAACTAATTAAAAGTAAAATAATGAGGATTTTAATTAACCGGTTCCCCAGACGTCAGCAAGCGGGGCTGTGGAGTTGTAATTAAAAAGTCCTGTAGAGCTGGCAACATCCTCTGCCTCTCTGTTTTAATAACGGCGAGGGCTCCATCCATCTAATTAAATCTGTAAATGAATTAGCAACATTGAGGGTCCCTGCTTGAGTTTTACACCCCAAACCTCCCACAGCAGAGCTTCCAGAGACTTCTCTCCATCCTGGAATAACAGGGAGAAAGAGGATCATCAAGGAGAAGACAACTGACACACAAGTCATGCAAACATGTGAGTTCTTGTATGCATGTTCTTTAAATCATGTGCTGTACAATCATTAGGCAATAAAAGGTCACCTGAGGTTTAAATCAAGCAGCAACCTCCAGGGCTGAAAACTGAAGCCAACGCAAAAGATCCAAAAGCTGCAGTTCCTCTGGTGTCCACTTGAGGCTGTCTCCAGCAGTGAGTCAGTCCCCATAGAGCCCCATGTTAAACTTTACAGCAGAAATAAACATGTTTACAGCCTGGTACTGAGGTGTCCCTTCAGCTAACTCAGTCACTGAACGTAACCTCTGGGCCGTGTTTGTGCTGTTGGAGCCTTCTGGAGATTTGTTCATGTAAATATCAGACAGATAATCTGTGTGTGCGCTTCATTGGACTAACAGACCGTCCAACACGTCTCACACACTGTTTTTACACTACAACTCTAGTACAGCACAAGTCAGCAGGTATCAGTGTTACCACTCCTGGCTTGTAAGCTTGTTCAGTGTTTCTCATGCATTGTTAAATGAGGTGATCTGAGTGCTTGGATCAATGTACAACTTTTCTGTCTTGGACTTTTGGGAACGGGGTTTTAATCTGAGCATTTAGCAAAGTATTTATCCAAACAACATTCCTCCATTACCGTTTGCGTTATAGAGTTCTTTGCTAGCTTACTCTTGATCTCAAAATACATCGTATTTCCACTGCATGTGGATTTTTATAAGCACTACACATGGTGACATCTCACCAGAGTCAGACCTCTGGGAATCACTGCTATAGATGACCCTCATTTGTGTTTGTGTTGTACACTGACTGTTAACGTCACAGCCAGCAGCAAAGACAAACCTTCTTAAATAATCAATTTGAAATCTGTAGATTGATTGAGAATTATGGAAGTCCACATCTTTGATCCTCTGGGTCGAAAATCAAATGGTGGTGCTACAAAAGAGCGAGGGGATGGCAAATGCTAAGTTATCAAAGCTAAACAGTCAGTGCCCGTGGCTGATTAGTTGGCTGGTGAATGAGCTACTTTAACTTTGTCTTCCCACAGAGGAGATTCTTTTTGTGGTTATTTATTTATCAGATTAAAGAAGTGGGGTACTTTCCGAGAGCGGCAGGTGAACGAAACCTACCAGGAAACTTACAATACATAAGTTATGACAACTTAAAAGTCTTCGGTCCACCGTAATCTCTCCCAGGAAGAGCCAACAAGAACTCCTGACTCCTCCGCACTGGTCGACGAATAAATACATGTTTGACAAACACTGAACGAGCTAACAAGCCAAAAGGCTCAAACAGCACAAACACGGCCCAGAGGTTACGTTCAGTGACTGAATTAGCTGAGGGGACACCTAGCAGACAGCTAGCAGCTCCCACCTGTCACTCGAAGAGGCCACGCCCCTAATGCTGCATCACTTTAAGCCTTAATATAATGTAAAGGTGAGCTGTATAAAGATTCTCCCCGTACAGTTGTCATGAAGAGAGAAATGAGCTATAGAGACCCAAACTGTTTTTTGTACCAGGCTGTAAACATGTTTATTTCTGCTGTAAAGTTTAACATGGGGCTCTATGGGGACTGACTCACTGCTGGAGACAGCATCAAGTGGACACCAGAGGAACTGCAGCTTATGGATCTTCTGCGTTGGCCTTTGAGGTTTCTGGTTACTTCAAGGAAGGTTAACGGTGTCTGTTTGAGATGCCAAAGGCCCGTGTTAAAGCGTCAATATCAACGAGATGCCCTTATCCGTCACTGGTCTGTTGATTCAAAGAGAAGTGGTCCAACTACATAAAAAATTCTCATGTAAAGACAGCTTGAAATACATCTGTTGACTACACTCTGAAGAATAATCTATTTTGGAGTTTTAATGGAGACCTGCCAGCAGCCTGCGATGATAAAGCAGCTGTCCTTCAATGATCCCTCTATCTGCTGCTGCCCATCACCTCCCTGCCTCCATCACTCTCCAGCATGTACTGTATGTATTTCATTTTGTTTATGACTTATACGTGTCATCGCCCTCCTCCCTCCTCTGAGCGGCGGCGGCGAGGTGCCAAACCGGTCCTCAGTAGGCCCACCAGGAGTACAGGCTTTCATTAGCACTCTGTAATTAGGAACAGATGCAATTTGCAGCACGGCGCTCGGCTCACACAGCGACTCACACACAGGAACCTTCACACACGGAGTTCAGCTCACACATACTGAAGTTCAGCCCGGTTTCACCTCAGACTCAGTTTACAGTGAGAAGTGGTTATAATGAGAAAATGCTCCTCCTCCTCTCCTGATTTATTCCCTCAGTAAACATGTTCCTAACGAGTTTATGGTCTCAATCTCTAGTTTCAAGTCTTCTTCAACACAGCATGATGATCATTTAGTCACTGATGCTCCAATTTAGCTCCACAGAGACCAGGAAGAGGGGAGGGTTTAGGGCGGGGCTACCTGTGATTGACAAGTCGCCCGATGGAAACCTGAAAAAAAATCTTATTTAGTGTTAAGTTGCTCTAAAGGACAACGAGGAGATTGGATGATTCTTCCTGCAAGCATTTTTTGTTTAAAGCTTGTCTTTTGTTCGACAAAATTATGGATGCACGTTGCTAACCCTTTAGCGCTAACCTTTGCTTACACCTCAGTGTTATCCAGCTACAACCTCTCGTCCAAATATGGTCACTTCTGGCTCCATTAAACCAAGATGGGGAGAGTCATAATGCTAAACTCTTCAAAAACTTCAAAACAGTAGTCCACAATTGAAGACGTCCACTGAAAAATCTCTTGTTCTGTGTTTTGTTGTATTTAAAGAGCTGTGGTGCATTTGTTTGAGAAGGTTGTATCGCTAACCCTAACCCAAAATAAGTATACAGACCATTGCTGACTAAGTGTGACGCCCCATCCTAAGGCAGCCCCATGGGGCTAACAACTATCCACAATCTGACCCAGAATTAACAACATGAAACACCTTAAAACACTCAGATACATGGGATTTGTTTGAGGACAATCAAACAACTGAAACTTTAACTGAAGTCAACTGAAAATCAACCATAACACAATCACACAAACTCCCCACTGAGAGGCAGAACCACAGCCGTCCCCACTCCTGAAGCCTCTCATGACTGGGGTTTTAAAGCATCCATGAGCAGGTGAACCTCGTTGTGCAATCACCTGGGAAGAGCTGGGAAGACACAGCAGAGAGGAAAAAACATGGTGCAAGATAGAGGACAAAATTAGGACTATTGAGAGGCCATAGGAGGCTGTATCCTTGCCACCAGCTACTGAACTGGCCAATGATAAGCCAGCACTAACTGGCTTATCCACAACTATTAACTATTTAACTATTTAACATACATATTGGATGGAGATGTTTGTGCACATGCACGTTCTAAGCATCAATACCTTACATAAATTGTCAGCAAAGGAAAGAGGAAATTGACTAATTTAAAGAATCTAGATAAACGTGTCAACAGTTGGTAGCAGTAACGCACTGCATTTGGCTCCAATAAAAACAGAAGAAAATGACCAGTCATGTAGCTAGCTTCGGCGTGCCAGTCGCCAGTTTCAGTAGCTAATGACTCGCCGCCCTGGTCAAATGAATAGGCGGCTTTTCATTTACCACCACCGGCCTCTCAGGTACCAGCGCAGGCTTATCATTGGCCAGATCAGTAGCTGGCTTCGGTGAGGACATAGCCTCCTTAGCCTTCTCAACAGTCTTAATTTTGTCCTTTATGTGGCATAAACAGGACACAGTGCAGGGAACACATACAGCTGTACAGCTAGGCTGTGATGTACTGTACGTGAGTGAACAGCTCGTTCTGAGTATAAATATGCTTTATAGGTCAGAAGTCATATGACAGCTAATATCTTAGCATTTGCTAACCCCACATTTCTCTCCAGCTACCCTCTTTGATTGGAATCAATACTCGGTTTTCACCGCAAGAATTTTCCCCAAGGACGGGGGACTTAAGGAGGGACTCACTGCATTTCCATTGCAGGGATCCGGGTCTGAATAAGAGAGTCCCAGAAACTTTATCTAGACCCAAAAGTTCGGGGACTTTGGGGCTGGGACTTGCAGCATTCAGATAAATCTTTCACACGTCAGGAGACTAATTCACGTTCACTTCATGGACCTCAGTGGAAAAGCTCACCACAATGGGCTGTAGGAACCATTAAAACTTTAAGAAGTAGATCCTGGGACTAAAAGTTCTGGGTATTTTTGGTGTAAATGCAGCTCAGGATAGCGATGGACTAAATGCCTCATAGATGGACATATGAATAAGATAAAAAGTACTTGACATCCATATAAAATATTAACTGTACTTTCTGATATGATTATCTTTAGTGCCTGGACTGTCCGGTGTTTCCCTCTTCAACATTTATAATTAACATTATTTACTTCCTTCTGTTTAACAGCTGGTCGCTGCTGGAGCTGCACGAACACGTCTGTAACCCCACACCCCTGTCCTCCCTCTGCCCCCTCAGCCTGCACTACACTTCCCAGTTCCCCCCAAATCTCCTGATAGTCCAGATACAATATCACTAATATCCCTAATTGCCTCATTAAATTGACACACAAGCCTGGACCAAGGCTGAGGCAAGGACCCTAATTAGACACCTAAACATGAAGCCAAGGGCGTTTTATGGAGGGGCACTTTGGGGAATGTTTTAATGAGGACGTGGAGCTGAGAATAGCTTTAGAGTCATTTGTTGACGCAGGAGCTGCACCCGGTGGCCAGCACTCCCTAACCTTACTCAGACACACACAAACACACTGACACACCAACACGTGCTCAGAGCCAACCCGTCACAGGGAAAGAAAGGACAAGTCTTAAGCCTCGCTAAAGACTGCACTGTTCCTCACATATCAAAGTCGGATGGAGCAAAGTGAAGAGAAAATATGTTTTTGAAGCATTGAGTGAGAGTTTGTCCTGAGAGGCAAAGAAGAGCATGCAAGAAGGTTCATCCTCTGAGGAGCATCAACGTTTCAAAGGCCTTCCCACAGTTACTCAAAGGTCTACGAAAGGCCGACAGCAGTCCCCTCACCTGCTGCATCCAAACCCTCCGTTCAGGATACTTATCCACATCGATCAACTCCATCCTGGAAGCAGTGTTTCTCCTAGCCTTCTTTGTTTTTACACTGTTCAGAATTGACCACCTCCTCGTCCACTTACGACCCTTCACGGCATGCTAGTGTCCCCAACACTTCACGTAAATCTAAACAAACCTGCTGCCTTTCACCACAACATCCAATCGTCACTGCCAAAACAGACACAGACGCTGCTTCCTTCTGGTTCCACTGCCATCTCCGCCTAATTCACCGGAACTCTTCAGGCCATTCTTTCAGCATCGGTTCCACCGATAAAGGAATCCCTGACAACACCAAAAAGGCTCAGCGACACCAAAAGAGTGATCATCAATCAAAGTTTTCTTGAGGGAAGGTGAACCAGTAAGTGCGTCAAGATGTGCCCCCACCCTGAGTCTCAACCGGCGGGTTCCTGGCAGCTCCAACGACCTCCCTCATCCGACCTCACTCGGCCCTCTTTCCTGACTGTGTTCAGACAGGAAGCTAATATACGACCAGCGTTATTCAAGCTTATTCGACTCAGACTGTGTAAAAAGATGGCCGACATGTCAGCTCCCTAAAAGTGAAGCCTAACCCTCTCTATCGCCCCCTGCTGACTGGCTGCAGTATAGCTCATAAAGCCCGCCTCCTCCATGTTAACAGATGGGACATGAGTCAAACATTTTTCGCAAACATGGTTTCTGTCATTATAGTTAGTTCTTATCATGCTGATTTATGTCCAAGAGTTCATTTTTATCACAAGTTTATTTTTAATTAGTTATTTGATGCTGTAAAAAGGGGGTGTGGCCTCATGATTGACAGCTCTGTGGACAAATGGGGCTCCTGCAGCGTTCTGTTCCCGAGTAGCAGAGTACAGGAGGAACGGCGAGAGGAGACGTAACTAACACTAACACTACAGTCATTGAACTTTCCATCAGCGTGAATATCTGCTTCAGACCGACACAAGAAGCTGTTCTGCTGCAGACTGAGCCCACCTGAGGGCTCCAACACGGCGAGGACACCTGAGGGCTCCGACACGCCAAGGACACCTGAGGGCTCCAACACGCCAAGGACACCTGAGGGCTCCAACACGCCAAGGACACAAGGTAAAGGTGTGTTTTGGGGAGAGGAAGGTGCTCTGTTTTTGGGCTTCCCATCTCCTGAGGAGGTTGGGCTTTTATTCCTGTCTGTCCATCATCTTAGATTCTTACATTATTTAAAAAGCTCATTGATGTCTTCATAAATCAGCTGTGGGCTTTGTGTGAGAGAGGGACTGTCCCACTTGACATGTGTGACAATAAAGAACTTCAGACCTGAACTAATGGAGTCAGAGAGCTAAAGGTCAAACGATAAGCTGATATCTCTGCCAAACACAGCTCATTATTTCCATTTCCCTCTTCAACATCGACCTCCTCTGTCTGTCTGTTATCTGCCTCTCTGTCAGCAGCCTGCAGACAGAGTCCAGCTCGCAGCTCGGGATCCTTCATAGACGCGATCAGAGCCTCTGCAGTCGAGCGCAGGGCACAAAGAGCCCATTCACAGGAGCAAAACAGGAAACAGGCGGACATCACGCTTCCTCATGGAACCTGTTTCATCCGAATGTGTAACACAGTCAGCCTGTGCAGGAGCCAGCGACCTGTGTTTGTCTCACAGAGCAGATCGACTTTAAGGTGATAAATGTGTGATTATTAGATTTGGAAGTGATGCAGACTTTCTTCTTAACGAATCAGCTCCACATTTAGTTTCCAAGGCTCAACCTTCAGGCTTATATTCTGTGTGTTAACCCCGAAGAAACAGGACCTGACCCTGCTATAAAAAGCCATTAAAGAAATGAGGGAACCTGCAGGATCCAGGGAGGCACGTTTCATATTTCCCCGGGATAAGGCCGCCATCTGTTGAGTAAATAAACCTCTTGGTTGGGTGTGAGGTAATGCTGTTTAATTTGATGTAATGTGATCGTCATCTGTAGGAAATTGCTTTTGAGCATCAGAAGCCGCTGAAGCGTTATGAGGGAAAGCAGCTGTGTGACCAGATGAGTCTGCAGCTCAGGAAGAGCGCTCGGCTTCGATCACGCTTCCTGTCGCAGGTTTTTACTCATCAGCAACGAGTGGAATAATTAAAGCTGAAAAATACTGAAGAACTACTGTGGGAAGTTTACTCAGGTGTCCCTCTGGTTCTTTAGGAGTCATGACTTCCAAAAGGTAACCGTGAGAGAGGGGCATCCAAATTGATTTATCAGTGCCTTTTAATGTCTGCTTCCATTATCCCTCCTGTAAAAGAAAAGTATGGTGGCCATTAAGGTCAAAACATTTCATAGAACTAAACAACGTGGCCTGTGTTTTGACATTCAGGGCCACCGTTGTTTAGTTCAGAAAACTAAAGCTGAGTCCCAATCCAGGGGCTGCAGCTTTCGAAGGCCGACTGCATCACAGAAGCGCGTCGAAGGCTGTCCCAATTCGAATTCGAATCCTTCAGATGTGGCCGACAAATGCATCCTCCGTTTCCCCGGCCCCAACGTATCCCGAGATGCATTGCGCGGTATCAAACGAGATGGCGGACTTAACAAACAAAAACAACTTTTTTCATCTTGAGTTGTTTCTCTACTGCTGCCTCAGCCAGTTTTGTTTTTTGTGTTATTTATATTGTAAAATAAATATGTTGAATCCAAACTAACCATTTAAAACACCAAAGTCACACAATAATACAAACCAACTAACCGATTGAGGCAGCAGTAGACCAGCAGCTCCTGTGTTCTGTGAGGTAAAATCACTGTTTTTCTGAATGGAGTCTGGTGTGTGTGCAGAGAGCGATGTAACGTCTGTGTGTGGTTAAAACAATCATCTTCCTCTGTAACAAAAAGGTCTATCTCTGTAGGGATCCTTTCTGTCATGTTGTCACACACTTAGAATAACAATCTGAGCCTGTCAGTGGAAACAACAAGAACTTTTAGTGGACGACCTTTGACCCATCAAGGATTATGTTGCAGCCATTACAGCCTGTTTCACTGCTGCAGGATGAACACATCTACTGGAGAAAATGCAAAACTTTTTATACCTTTTATTCATTTAGATCCATAAACATTGAAATATTAGGCTTCTGAATTGTCTGCATGATAGAGGGTAAATAATAAATGTTGGAAAGATGACACAAACAGATCTCTAAATGAAGACTTCTGAATAATTCCAAAAAGCACTGCATGTGCTGCACTGGATGTTCTTTTATTTGTTACTCGTAGCTTAAATTCCCTCTTTAAGGAGCTTTAAATGGATCCAATTAAGTTTATTCCTCTAATCTTTGTAAAGCACCATAAAAAGTGGAGTTCATGTTGGACAAAGCGTTTCTAAATGCAGCAGCTTTAACAAGTCAGCTGTGTCCGCAGCGGTCACACTTTACGAGAATGTCTCAACGTGCTTTTCCCGTCTTAATTGAGTCTGAATACCAGGACTCACCAAATCCCCCTCTAACCAGCAACATTAAATTTAAAGTGTTTATTATTAGGCTTAAATGGGCCCTGTGTTGGATCTGTGTGTGGGTTTGTGCAGCCTTCATCCTCGAGGTTACTGAGATGGTTTCAGCCTGTGTAAGCAGCAGAGAGCTCAGTTTGGACATTTATAAATCTGGAAGCATTTAGAACACTTGTGTCAGTAATAGGAGCAGTATTTTATGTTGTGGCTAAAGGAGCAGCAGCTTTAATAGAAGTATTAGCTATAGATCTAAAAGTGGCACTTGATTTCATGTTTTTGTGCACCGTCCTGTAAAAGATGCAACAATCCTGAAGTTTATCCTGATACAGGTCCTTTCCCTTCATCCTCCAGGTGTCTCTAACAGCCAACCTGCAGAGTTTTTATCCACCATGAGCGCTGCAGAGCAACATCTTTACAAGTGGGTCACCATCTTTTTGTATGTGCGCCTGCAAACGGTTGCAAATGCACGCCTATTAGTACATGCTGCCCTTATGTTCATGTTACAGCCTCCTGCTGATTGAGTCAGTTCTGACCCGTCTTCTTCTTCTCTCCTGGTGTTGCTTAACACATTGTTGGACAAGCAGCCCTGCAGTTAAACATACTGATCAATAAGAGAGGTCACATTACAGGGTACAAGGGGAGCGTCTACCTCCATCGCTGCTGTGCGACCAGTCGAAGTGAGCACCGTGTGAAGCAGAGAGGTGATGGAATGAATGTGAAGAACTGGTTGGACACAAAAGCAGGCTGCACCATTGAGGCTGCTGATAAGGCAAAGGATGAAGATCTTTCCAGTCATGCATCAGTAGTTTGTCGTAGGGAGGAAGGAACTGAATCATTCCCACCAGACGACACGACTGCCTCGGCACAGATCGCGTCATGCCGTGCTGATATCGCTTAACGAATGAAAGAGCGCCACCTTCAGCTCAACCTATCCAAGACTGAGCTCCTTGTCATCCCAACCAGTCCCTCTATGCCACCACAGATCAACATCCAGCTCAGACAAACTGAACTCATACCCACTAAGTCTGCCCGGAACCTGGGCGTCATGATTAACGACCAGCTAACCTTTGAGGTTTATGTTCAGTCATACCGATTTGCCCTGAACAACATCAGGAAGATCAGACCCTACCTGTCAGAGCATGCAACACACCTGCTGATACAGGCTCTCGTGATATCACGCATTGATTACTGCAGCTCCCTCCTGGCAGGCCTTCCTGCACGCACATTCAAACCTCTGCAGATGATCCAGAACGCAGCAGCGCGACTGGTCTTCAGTTGCACATATCCCTCCGCTGGCTCCCAGTCTCTGCTCGCATCAAATTCAAACCCTGTTGCTCGCTTACAAAACAGCAACAAAAACGGCTCCTGCCAACTGAACGCCCTCATCCAGGTCTACACTCCGTCCCACCCACGACGCTCTGCCAATGAAAGGCGCCTGGTGCTCCCATCACAACAGGGCCCTAAGTCTCTAACTAGACTCTTCTCCTCAGTCGTCCCCAGGTGGTGGAACGAGCTACCAAACTCCATTCGAAGCTAAAGACCCAGCTCTTTATGAACACCTCTGACCTTACTGATACTGATGCTATTGATGCACTTCCTGTCAGCACTTGAAGCTGTTCGTTGGCTCTTCCTGACTTCGTTCCCTCCTGTCTCAATCGTTGCTTGTGTTGTATTAACTCTCAGACGTACGTCGCTTTGGACAAAAGCGTCTGCTAAAAAAAACTGTAACACTGCATCACAAAAGGCCTGCTAGCTTGTAATGCTATAACCCAGCTAACATTACCCAAACCGCTGCACACACAAGAGCAGCTGTGACCATTGTTTCTTTTTATTCTTTCCTAAAGTTTCCTCCTGGAGCATGATGGGAAATAATATCAACTGCAATCTAGTTTTTAAAAGTGATCCTGCGACGTGCCGTAGTTTTGTGATGTGTTTTCTGTCTGCGTGTCTCTGCTGTGTGCTCCTCAGGTGCTGCTCTCCCTTCACTGCAGGTGATTACGCTCACCTGGGCTTCATGCAGCAATCAGGAGAGAGTATTTTTCTGCGAGGCCTTAGTGTTTGTTTATTGCAGTTTTTGGTTTATAGTCTTTTGTCTTATAGATCAGCTTCTCTTGTGTTTGGACAGAAGCTCGCTTTGTGTTTTTGCTTTAGTTTGTTAATTAATTCCTTTAACTTTGTTCGTCCCTTCTTTTTCCTGGGTTTTAATTTATTGTTACTCCCCTCGTCCTCTAGCTCGTTCAGGGGAACGTAACAACTCAGTCTTTAAAATCATTACAGTCTGTGACTTTAAGGTCTTTAGATTTGAGAGGACGCCAGACTTCTAAAAATCTTGCTAAAAGTCTGTAAATGAAACTTGTATTAAGAAACATTGTGCTGTGAAATGTGTTGTATTTGGTGAACTGCAGCCTACTTAACTCAGTAAATCATGTAAGCTACACGTGAAGGTTCACTGAACATTTCTCTCTCCTGCAGAAAAAGAAAACATAAAAGGTGACAGTTTAATGTTTGTTCAGAAAGCTCCGAGTGTCTTCACGCAGCGATGGATTTAACCAAACATAAAAAGTTTGAGTTAAAACAGAAAGAGTTTTGGTTGGTGGCCTCGTGTCCTCTCCCTGAGGAGTAAACGTGTGCTCGCTGAATGTTAAACTGTCTCTAAATCCGGCCTAAAGGCTTTAAAACCACGGGCAATAAAAGGCCAGTTGTCCTGTTGGCGGGCCCTGCTGGACACCAGGAGGGCACTCTGTATCGACTCGGCTGATAGAAATCTGCTCTGACATTTCCCTCTCTTTTCTATCTGAAAGGGGCCGGCGCTGACATTACAGCTAAGCATTTCAAAGGCCCAGTCAAATTGCTCTTTTTGATATTCAGTCGGTCGGCCCTCTGGAGACCCGCGGCTGTGGGAGTCATATAAAGGAAGAGATGACAAGGAGACCCCGACACTTTACAACAAAGCAGAGAAGAAGCTGCAGAAAGAAGAGCTGTGACCGAAATACAAGACCTGTGTGACTTCATGAACTCAATAATCGCATGTGTCAAACTGAAAAAGTTTAAAATATCCACCTGTGAAGGTTTACAAAGATTCAGGTTGAACTTTAGCGAAAATGTTTGTGTTGGATGTTTGTTTTCCTGCTGAGGAGAGAAAGAAGATGTCTGAATGTTTGTACAGTCTGACAGGTATGTCTGCAATAACCACGACCTCTAACATCAGGATTAGCTTTTGTATTTAATCTGTTAAAATGATATCGTTAGCATCAAAACAAAGAAGAAAAGGCATCGGGAGAGGAAGAAAGACGTTCAACATGTGGTGAACCTCCGTGTTCCTGGATTTGAAGTCCCCAGGTCCTGGAAACTTAACAGTACAATGAACCAAATATTGAAACATTTGTAAAGGGACAGACGACTGGAGGTGCTAAAGGTTGAGCAGCAACACGTCTGTGTTTGAGACTGTTGGAAACAAAGGGTTTAAAACGCCTCGTATGGACTCTCACATGCAGCACATGTCTGTGACATCTGTAAGTCGTTTCTAACCCTGAGTTCTGCTCAGGTTGCTCCATGCTGCTCTCTGCTGGTAAAACACCAACGAACCAATCCAACCTACTGACACTGAGATGGCCCTTAAACGCATCACCACCACTGGCTGTATATAAA
The DNA here is from genome assembly GCF_022749685.1 of Semicossyphus pulcher. Lineage (NCBI taxonomy): Eukaryota > Metazoa > Chordata > Actinopteri > Labriformes > Labridae > Semicossyphus > Semicossyphus pulcher. Next base: position 6,651,402 of record NW_027211702.1, read on the forward strand.
GATGGACGACGTTTCTCCTCCTCCTCTTGTTGTACAAAAGTGAAGCCTAAACCCCCCCGGAGCGGGCGCTGCCATCTTTGTATCCAGAGTGTGTGCAGCAGAGATCGGCTGGTGGAGCCGCAGTATCAACGTCCCGCCCCTTCTTCTACCTGACACACCTTTACCTTGTGTCCTCTCCGTGTTGGAGCCCTCAGGTGTCCTTGGCGTGTTGGAGCCCTCAGGTGTCCTCGGCGTGTTGGAGCCCTCAGGTGTCCTTGGCGTGTTGGAGCCCTCAGGTGTCCTTGGCGTGTTGGAGCCCTCAGGTGTCCTTGGCGTGTTGGAGCCCTCAGGTGGGCTCAGTCTGCAGCAGAACAGCTTCTTGTGTCGGTCTGAAGCAGATATTCACGCTGATGGAAAGTTCAATGACTGTAGTATTAGTGTTAGTTACGTCTCCTCTCGCCGTTCCTCCTCTACTCTGCTACTCGGGAACAGAACGCTGCAGGAGCCCCATTTGTCAACAGAGCTGTCAATCATGAAGCCACGCCCCCTTTTTATAGCATCAAATAACTAATTAAAGTAAAGTTGTCAGAAAAATGAACACTTGGACATAAATCAGCAGATAAGAACTAACTATAATGTGTGAAGTGTGAATAATGATGTGAACTAAAGGGGGTGAGGCAGGCGGGGAAGGGACGGGGTGAAAGGTCACATTTATATTTCACACGCACAAAAAAAAAAGATTATTATGTAACATTTTCTCTTCTTACTTTTCATATATCTTTCAGTGTTTCTTCGCTGTGTGACGTGGTTTTGGTTTCCCTCGTGTGTGTTTTTTTCTTTCAGAGGCTGGGCGTGGCCTTCAGGTGCTGGAACTCCCAGCATGCACACCTGTGCCTCATCACACAATCGCCGTCTACAGTACTTCTACCCTGGCTCTTCTCACCCACACATTCCCGGTGGTGTAGTCGGCCTGTATCTCGTGCGTTTGCTTGTTGACAACTCTTTTCTGTGTTTTCTGATCACAGTGTTTTTTCCCCGTGTCTTACCTTTTCACGTTCTCCCTTTGTCTCCAGCGCCTCCTCCTGCCTCACCACCCAGCCTCTCTGCACCGTCACCTCACCTTCCCCTCTTTGACGCCTCAGCCTCAAGCCAGCCTCAAACCAGCCGCTCCAGTCAGTCTTTCCTTTTTCAATAAAACTCCCTTTTTCACCCCTCTCCCTTTGTCTTGCTTGTGGGTCCAATTAAAAACCTGAACACCTTCACACGGATGCATCAGGATTAACAATGGAATAATGTCTGAAACAAATATAGGTTAGTCATTCTGGCTAATTTCACTTTTACTTTTAAGTTTGAACTGTTGATAAAACATCTGCACTTGAACTTAAGTAGGATGAAACAGTAGTACTGGTACTTTTACTTCAGACTACTCTGAGGATCTCTCATGTTGATGATGTCGCTCCCTGTGGTCAAAGCGTCTTCTCCTGCTCCCTAGTGCTGTGACGTTCGCGAACGGTCCGATTCTTTTGAACGGCTCTTTGGTGTGAATGGCGGGAGTCGTAGGTGTGAGCCGTTCTTTTTAAAGTTGTGCCCAAATTTCACTGCCTGCAGGTCGAGTAATTTAGTGCTGCTAAACCGAGTCAACACATGCATGTTGAAATTATATTGGTGGGATGTCTAAGTTTGAATCATTATCCTAGTGATTGTTTGGCAGATAAACCTTGTCACCTCCGCCCCCTGAAAAAGTGGGACGATGCACTGCTGCTTTGAACGGCTCTCAGAAAGGAAGGGAGCCATAAGATCCGGCTCCCTTCAAAGAGCCGTACTTCCCAACCTTGACTGTGAGTCTTTGTTTTTCTGCAGCGCGCTGTTAATCTGCTTGTCTGACACCAACCCGGTCGCAGTGCTTACACACATTAAACATAGATATATAGAAACATATAGACCTGCTTGCTTCTGTAGCTCATATGGAGGCATCGTGATTTATTACAGTGTGTTTCATAACCAGATAAAAACTCCTCACAGGAGCTTTAAGTGAAAACATTTCACATCTGAAACTGTGATTTCGATTGTTGGACTTTTACCTCAAACAGATCGCTTTAAATTGTTGTACAAGATCTGAAGAGGTGTAAAAATACTGTCGTGTTTTGGCGGTGCAGGTTTTGCAGACCTTTGTGTTGTATTATTATATGTTTGAAAAGACATTCTCCAGTCTGCACTCAAATACAGCAACATAAATCCACTCTAAATCCATAAACACAAACACTATAATGCAGTGGCTATTGAGAGAGAAAACGTGGGTTGTTGTGGCTCTGTGGTGTAGAAACCAGAGGGCCGGGGTCGTCCAGGTGCCCCTCCTGAGCTCTGAACCCTCCTGAGCTCCGAAACATGAGAGAAGAGAATAAAACGGATCATTACAGTGGTAGTGAACAGAGACCGTCTCTCCTCCGTGAGGCTGAATCCTCTGAGCGATGAAACACACACCGAGCGCTGCAGGACTCTGACAGCTCCTGTGTTTGTGCCCTTTGATTGATGAGCCCGATCCCAAATGTTTTTTCATCAGAGTCAGTGGGAGTTTAAGTGCCTGCTGCATGTTAATACCAAACAAAACATTAGCCGGAGCGGTCCCACAGCTAACTCCCTCTCTGCTGGTTTCATCACTCATCTCTCCAAGGCTCCACACGACTCGGAGCACAGAGGAGGAGGAGGAGGAGGAGGAGGAGGAGGAGGAGGAGGAGGTGGAGGCAGGGGACATTTACACACATCTGCAAGTTTCATGGAGACTATCATGTATCTGGTTTGGGTCGTTATTTTTCTGTTGGATTTCAGTTGTCTTTGATTCCTTAGTGAACCAGATTCGCTCTGAGCAGGACTTTAAGCTGAACCCAACAAAGTCCAAAGAAACGCTTCACAACTCTGGAACTGGCACCATGCAGGCACCTGAATGCAGAGTGAGATGCACATATAGCGCTGTTCTACCCAGCATGCATTGGGCTCATGTTAAACTGGTTCCAATGAGACAGCTGTCAGTCAGGCCGTCAGGCTGCAGGACAGACCAAACACTTCACTGATGAGCATGCAAATTACACAGCATCCATCCATCCTCTGCACCGCTTATCCTGGGTGTTGGCTGGAGCCTATCCCAGCTGTCATTGGGCAAGAGGCGGGGTTACACCTGGACAGGTCACCTGTCAATCACACATAGAGACAGACAACCTTTCACGCTCACGCTCACACCTACAGGCAAGTTTAGGGTCACCAGTGAACCTAACGAGCACGTCTTTGGACTGTGGGAGGAAGCCGGAGTACCCGGAGGGAACCCACGCATGCACGGGGAGAACATGCAGACTCCACACAGAAAGGCCCACTACGTCTGAACCGGGATTCTAACCAGGAACCTTCTAGCTGTGAGGCAACAGCGTGCAGCCCTTGCACAAACAAACAAACAGGCTTGACTTCCCTCATCAGTGTGGGCGATGGTATCATCAACGTCTCGTCTTCGTCATGGAAAAAAGGCACATTTATCGTCATAATGTTCGTTAACGCCATGAACACTGGTATGGATGCATGTCCACTTAGGGCTTCCGTAGTTTTTACCAAAGCAAAATATAAATTTTCCGCTCAGATTGCACAAAAAGTGCTGCAGTGATGTCGGCTGTGTCTGTGATTAAAACAGAAGTAGATCTAACTCTTCTGATGGCATGAAAGAGTCAACCTTATTACTTTATTAATTGTATGCATACGGGTGTGTTTTCTGTCTATATGAAAGTTTTCCTAAAACGAGATTAAAAAGATCTTTAACAGAGTTGTTTTATTATTTAACTTCTCTCTATCAATGACAGAAAAGCTGGTTGACCTGGGCAGCTTAAATATAAATTTTAGCCGAATTTCCAGAAAATCTGCAACAAAAAATCCCCCCCCCCTCCGGCTTCTCTGAGCGGGACCACCGGCCATCCTGGGTTTATTCTCTTCAGGGCATCAGTGCCAGATGTTTGGATCCAGGAGGTGGAGCCGGTCCTCGTGTTTCTCTCTCTCCTCTTGTGCACGTTGTCGTCTCCCTCTGCGTGTTCTTTCTCCCTTCCTGTGTGAATGATGTGGTCGACCTTTGCTCTTGTTAGTCTTTAAAGTCGGCCCTTTTCTGACTCTAGAGGTCTATCCTAAAATCTATAAATTAGTTCATGATTGTATACCTAGTGTTTTTGTATTCACACACATCTCCGACATCTCCAAGAGAAGTGCCACCAATTCAGTGTCCAACCTAATGTCAAAATGTTCACACCAGCTGCGTCTCACCTCAGGAGCTGCGTCTCACCTCAGGAGCTGCGTCTCACCTCAGGAGCTGCGTCTCACCTCAGGAGCTGCGTCTCACCTCAGGAGCTGCAGCCTTCAGAGGACGTATTTGAAGGGTTTGCGCTTCGAAGGCCGTCCCATTTTAAGATTAAGTTACGTGATGTTAGTTATGTTAGTTAGCCAGCTAGCTACCTGTACCAGGGCTTTGTGACACACAGGTCAGGGCGGGAGCTGTCTCATGTCAGTTCGGCCTTAGCGTCTACACAGACTACTGTCAAATGAGCAGAGGCATCAGCCACTGTCTACTCAATCCCCTCCCCCAAAGTGTCAAAAGTTTTGTCGAGCGGGCGTAGATTCTGGCACCGAGCGTGTGTGTTGAGCAGTCGCGAGCGTGCAGAGATGATGGAGCGAGTGCTCGTCACAGCCCCGTGATCGCGAGACTGCATTTGTGTTTCGGCTCGTGGATACTGTCCTGTGCGCTCGCAGGTCAGTGCTCGCAGATACTGCGTTTGATTTTTGACACTACTTTAACGCCATAGACTACGAATGACTCATCTTTCGTAGCCCTCGACCTTGAAACCTCTGAATCTCTGTCATTATTGTCACAGTGAAGAGACCTTCGACCGCAAAATCGAATCAGTTCATCGTTGAGCCAACTGGATGTTTGTACCAAATTTGAAGACTAGCCTTCATGGCGTTGCTTGGATATTGTGTTAACTAGAAACATAAGGTCGCTGCACAGAGGCAGAAAAAAGTGAAAGAATGAGCGTTTCAATTAACTACGGTTACGGGAATATAAGGCATTTTACCGAACTGACCCCCAGAGGCTGTATCGTCATGTACAGTCTCTGGGTTCCAAGATCCATCCATCCATTTTCTTCTGCTTATCCGGGGTCGGGTCGCGTTGGCAGCAGGCGTAGCATGTTAGCCCAGACGTCCCTCCCCCCAGCAGAGTTTTCCAGCTCCTCCTGGCGGATCTCGAGACGTTCCCAAGCCAGGTGGGATATATAATCCCTGCAGCGAGCTCTGGGTCTGCCCCGGGGTCGCCTCCCAGTTGGACGTGAACTGTCTCCAAGATCGAGCTTCTTTTATCTACTTTATGATTTACTCTCTAAGTTTGTTTTTATTGCACTTTGTCACATTAGTTTTTTATCGTTACATCATCTCTTCTACCTAAGCCAACTATAACAACAGCTGGACTCGCCCCGACTCTTCTTGGCCTTTTTTAATAACCAAAGTTGTTAAAGCTTTCCAGATTTCAGGTCACTGTAAGGGAGATGACACCGCCTGGCTCCACCGACATGTTAACTAGTTTGTTGTCAGAGAGGTTTTTGAATGTTATGGCACCATTTTTCCTCCATACAACTGGGTTAATTAATAAAAGCACAAGATTTGGTAACATCTTGACTACAGTGAGCCCTTAAATTTGACAATTTCAGATGCATCAATGGTTTGTCTTCCTATGGGAAAAAGTACTAATGAAGACTCAGTATAAAAACTCTTCACAGCTAAACTTCGAAGCCTCTCGTCCTCCACAGAAAGACATCAGAAACAGGATGAGCCTCTGGGATCTGACATTAACTCCCCACCGCTCTGTGAGCCGCAGCAGAAAGCTGCAGATGAAACCCGCCTGAGGAGAGAAGCAGAGGGCTGCAGCGCCGCTAATGTCTCCATGAGGCCCCTCACTGTGTTCATCTCAGAGCAACCCGAGCTCATCCTCTCCCTACTGGGCTCATAATGCAATTACACCCTTACATCTGCAGGGGGCTCCCTCCGACTCCCCCTCAGCCCACTGCTCCCTGTCTGACTGTGTGTGTGTGTGTGTGTGTGTGTGTGTGTGTGTGTGTGTGTGTGTGTGTGTGGAGGCAGAGGTAGAATCATGGACTGCGAGGTCTCCTGCTCGAGATTTGCGGTTAATCAATCATCGAGCCGCCTTAATGACACCCTGCTGCTTCCCTAATGTCTTCTGGCAGAGCAGCCGCCGCTGGCTCTGAGCTCATGCAGGCACACATATGGTCGCCTCAGTGAGTGACAGGACCCCTTTCATGTGTGCTGCCCTGCTCGCTGGATGCCATCAGCCTCACACAGGCGCCGCTGGCTACAAATGAAATGATGGTGGAGGGAGGAAGTATGAAATGAAATGAGAAAAAGTGAGCGAGAGAAAGCGGAGTTCTGGTGCCTCACCTGGTTTGCCCTGAAAGTAAACTGTTAAGAGCAACGCAACAGAAGACATTAGGAAGGTGCTGATGGGAACGGCTGCTTTAATCAACTTGTTTACATGGCAGACCATGAAAATGTGAAGAAAAATTAGACTATATAGATCTGTTTATAAGTACGGAAGCCCTAAGCGGACACGCATCCAAACATTTTATTTACTTTGTTTTCCGAGTAATTTCCGGTTGTTTTATCGAGATAACAACGCTGCACCAGCGTAACATCAGACGATCGTAACTCGTATCTCCAGAGTATCCTTCAAGTACCGTATTTTAACCACAGACTGTATAAAAAGATGGCCGACGTCAGCTCCCTAAAAGTGAAGCCAAACCCTCTCTGTCGCCCCCTGCTGACTGGCTGCAGTATAGCTCATAAAGCCCGCCTCCTCCATGTTAACAGATGGGACATGCGTCAAACTATAAAATCAAAATACACGTCAAATACATTTTTCTCAAACATGGTTTCTGTCATTATAGTTAGTTCTTATCATGCTGATTTATGTCCAAGTGTTCATGTTTCTGACAAGTTTACTTTTAATTAGTTATCTGATGCTATAAAAAAGGGGGTGTGGCCTCATGATTGACAGCTCTGTTGACAAATGGGGCTCCTGCAGCGTTCTGTTCCCGAGTAGCAGAGTAGAGGAGGAACGGCGAGAGGAGACGTAACTAACACTAACACTACAGTCATTGAACTTTCCATCAGCGTGAATATCTGCTTCAGACCGACACAAGAAGCTGTTCTGCTGCAGACTGAGCCCACCTGAGGGCTCCAACACGCCAAGGACACCTGAGGGCTCCAACACGCCAAGGACACCTGAGGGCTCCAACACGCCAAGGACACCTGAGGGCTCCAACACGCCAAGGACTCAAGGTAAAGGTGTGTGTCGGGTAGAGGAAGGGGTCATCTCTGGATACAGATGAGCAAGATGACAGCGCCCGCTCTGGGGGGGGTTTGGGTTTACTTTTGTACAATGAGAGCAGGTGGAGACTCGTCGGCCATCTTTATATACAGTCGATGGTTTTAACAAAAAAACACACGGTGGTTTTGAGGCCTAAACTTAAACAAACTGCAAACATTTGTTGTTGGGTTGATGCAACTAAACTACAGTGTGTTTTTGGTTAAAACCATTGGCTGTATATGTTAACATCAGCCGCACAAAGCAAGTGGCCATGACTGAACTGACTGTCCCCTGGGAAGATTAAAGAGTCCTATGAGCACAGAAGGGCGGAGCTTGTATCAGGATGCTGGAGCAAAGGCTGGAGAGCCCGCTGTGAGCCTGTTGAAGTTGGGTGCCGGGGCTTCGCTGGTCGCTCGCTACAGCGTACACTTAAACTCCTGGGAGTGAAAGGACTGCAGAGCAGAAGGGCCACACAAAAAAAATACATAAATAAATAAAACATCCTGGAGGCCGCAGAAAAGGCCTCGCATGGCTGTGCGTCACTTGGACACCAGTCGGGGACTGATCACCCCCGGCTGGGTCGCCCAGGTGAGGGTGTCTGATGATCGAAGACCCGAAACACCCAATGACCCCGGGGTCATCACTGAGGATGTGTCCAAGTAGCACCAGCAGGTGTACATGTAGAACAGCTGTGCACAGGAAAAGATCTTAGTTCAGGGTAAAATAACTGTACAAAAGAATAAATGCAGAAAACGGTCAGTCACTGAACTTCTCTGGACGTAGCTGGGGCTCGCTCGTTGCCATGGAGATGCTGTTTTTGTAAGAGGAAACAGATGAAGGCTTTTATCTGTGCAGATGACAGGTACTTTTCATGAAGAGGGTGTTTGATTCTCAATCCTCTGAAGACATCCTGACATGTAGACTGCAGGAATGCAGAGCATGCATCATCCCGGTCCGACTGAATCCCCTCCACCGAGCACAACTTCACCAAATATAGCCCCACTGAGGAGGGAAACGACCCCTGTGAGCCTGAAGTGACATTTATCTCAATCTGACGTGACATTTGCTCTAAAGCCTCCTGTCATCGCATCAGTCACAAAGAGCTCCATAATAAGGCCTGTGGAGCCGGTTCACAGTGTGCCCTAATATGTGGTCCGGCCCTGGCACAGATCAGAGCGCCGCTCTGCGTCCCGTCCTCTCAGACGCACGGATCATCGACAGAGCTGCGAGGAGAGTTTGGAGTCCATTTGCATGCAGGTGGCTGCAGTCGGAGGCCCATCTGTCCGCTGGAGCGCTCTCTAATTTATGTTAGTTGTTGTTGTCATCACTGTCAACACACACACACACACACACACACACACACACCTTCCTGTTCAATAGAAGAGACAGCGGAGGAGATCTGGAACTAAAAGAGCAATCCATCATCTGAGTAAAGCTCCAGTTTGACATCACACACACACACACACACACACACACACACGCACACACACACACACACGCAGAGCCAAACCTCGAGCCTGAGGTGAAACAAATACACACATGGCAGACATATAATCATTTACATTTGTTTACTGTATTTATAGCACACAGAATCTATTTTTCAGTTTAAATTTTCTACAAAGATTCTTTGAAAAAGAAAACTGTTCATATGAAGAATGTTTCACTTCAACTTCACATTTCAGAGGAATCATTTTAAACATGTAAGAATCTTTAAAAGATGGAAAAATACAATAATAATAAACATCTGTTGTGGTGTTATCCTTCAGTCTAACCTCCGTGCATCGACTCAAAGGAAAGGAACTGTGACATGAAAGTCTCCCTCAGGCAACCATTGAGCTCTCACTGCAAAAGGTTTCATTGAAATTACAACTAAAACTGTATTAAAGTACTTTAATGAAGATTTTTGGTCTTTTAATGGTCAGAACAGCAGAAGAGAGACAGGAAACGGAGATGATAGAGTGGGGGTGACATGCACCAAAGTACAGAGGGCCGAAGTTGAACCCCGACCTCTGCAGTGAGGACCGGCCTCTTTATTTGAGACACACACTCTACCGTCTCACCAAACACTGCCACCAAAAAATGAACATATATATATTTTTAAAGAATTTTTTTTTTGCCTTTTTGAATAGTACAGCTGAAGATTGACAGGACGTAGAGGAAGAGAGGGTCAGGGATGACATGCACCAAAGTGTCGAGGACCAAAGCTGCACCCCGGGCTGCTGCTGCGAGAACTTGGCCCTTTTTTTATGGAGTGTGCGCTCTACCACCTGAGCTCGACCGCAGCCACCTGTCTTCTTAATGCCAAACATTTTTTAAAGTTTCAGTCGTAAAATAAATAAAAAATGGGGTGAAAAAACGTAATTTGACTCACAACAAGCTCCTGCAAAATGTAGTTAAACTGTAATCTCCCAATAATGAAAACATAAGAATGAATGTTTTGGTCTTTTAAAGATGATCTTTTGGCCATTTTGCCTTCATTTGATTGGACAGCTGAAGAGAGACAGGGGATACTTTATACTATACATGTACAGTCCATTTACCAAATATGGGCAGAAGAGAGAGGGGGGTGACATGCAGCGGGGGGCCGAGGGCGGAGTCGAGCACACGGCTGCTGCATCGAGGGGCCTCTGTATGTGGCGCGCCTTCTCTACACACTGAACTAAAACAGCGCAACAATTTAAAAAAGTTTTTATGTATTTATGTAAAATGATAAAATGGCATGATGAGAACTTCCTGGTTTATATTCTGCGACGAGTAAAGCAAACATGAAATTTAATGCATCGCTTTGTTTTTCACCTGCAGGAAAAGAATAAAAAAAGTGAGTTAATGAATAAAATAAATGTGTTGAAATAACTGTGTGATACGTAAACCAGCGACAAACAGCATCTGACTCAGCAGTTCCCCTCTGGTTCACAGGCATCGCATCTTTCAGTTCATTACTTTAGTTTGAAATCGCACAGTTTTATTGTTCGGTCGACTCTTGCTGCAACAGGAAGCAACAACGCTCTCTAAACTCTGTTAATGAAATATCAAATAATAATAACTTTACTTATATATTTATAAAACAAGTAACAAAGTGATGTTCATAAGATCCCATACATCAATAAAAACAATGTTTTCAATGTAGTCGCTTCTCTTGCCGTGTATTGAAAGCCTGGCTGCAGCGTTTTGAATTACTTGCAGTCTTTGGATGTTACGCTTGATGATGTCGGAATACAGTGCTTTACAACAGTCGAGTCTGGTGGGAATAAATGTATGAATGACCTTTTTAGGTCATCAGGGGAAAAGGAATGACTGGATTTTGGTTAATTGTCTCAGTTGAGCAAAGCAGGACTGCATACGTTTGGTCTCCTGGGCGTCAAACGATAGTTCAGAGTCAAAACCCCAGGAAGTGTGTGTGCGCTCTTTGCAACCATTATTAGACAGGTGACCTGGAGGAGAGATTAGTGACATAGCTAGACCTGGGGCCGGAGGAATAGAAATGAAATACAAATCACATTACAGATTACGTCCAGCATATTTTTAATGAAAAAACTCTGCAGTTCGAATGTGCTAAATATTAAGCAGAGAATGCAGAGTGTCGTTTTCTATGAAATGCAAACCTCTAAAAGCTCTTCACTTCTTCTTTGGGACACGTGAATTAATCTGAAACTGTTTCCAACATTTAAAATGCAACAACCAGGAAAAAAATCAAGTATGTCTGCAGTTTTATGATGCAGTAATATGATGCTGCCATCTGCTGGAACAAGTTCAATGGTGTGGTTAAACTGGTACAGCCTTCTTCATGTTTTATCTACATGGCTGTATACAGTGAAAAGTCTGGATATGATTTTACATACAAGTTCATCTCTATTTACAGATTCTACAGAGTACAATCCGGAGGCAGGGACGTGGATTTCTGGGAAGGCAAGTGTTCTAGTTTCTGTTTGAACTACGCTTGTAGTCCCAGTAATATTGACCAATCGCGTATCAGCAGGCTGCGGCTATGCAGGAAGAACAGTCCGTAAGGAGAGCAAAAGCAGGCGGAACGTGATCCACCATGATGCCATCCTGACTCCCATCAGCGTGATCTGACGAAGATTTAGCTTCTTATTAATCTCTATAAACAGACATCTGCATGCTAACAGCTAACAGCTAACAATCTGTTCTAAAATTTAACTTGAGATTAATTCCCTTGACGCTGTGTCACGAAAGCCGTTGAGCGTTCAGATTTCCCAAGTTCCTCGAATGCGTCAGATCGATCCGACCTCCGTTCAACAAATGAGCGTTTTACACGTTTTCTTCTCCTCCTGAGGACAGACCTGACAAAGCTTCATTTTTACTTCTTACAATTCTGCATCATGATGCTGAAACTTCAGCGAAAGTAAGACCCGTTAAAAACAAGTAAATCACAAGGACACGGTTAACGGAGCAGAGACTGCCATCAAGTTTAAAAAAAAGGGTCCCTTTCTTTTAAAATGATCACACAGACACAAGCTTAGGAAAAATAACCATTTTATTTTGTCACGTTTGGACACGTGTTCACGAACAGCAGTGTCCTGGTTGTGTAATCGTTAATATAAAAGTTTTCTCCTTATAAATAAAACATCAGAATACTGCAGAGCCTGTGAAGACAGCTTTTATGCAAAACAGTGATAATAAGAATATAAATGCAAAAAAACTAAAATGTCAGACTCACTCACAAACTTAGTGATCAAACTTGAAACGGACTTAAAACACGATTGCGCCGTGTCTTCAGAGTTTAACTTCTCTCCTCATGATGAAGGTCAGAGCATAACTCCTCGGCTCTGCAAAACGATCATCTCTATCCTGGTCAACTTAAACATCCTGCGCCCTCTGCTGCCAAAACGAACAGATCAGGATTCGTACTAAAAGCTGGAGAGATGTCAGGGTAATGTCCGCCAAACAAAAGGAATGTGAAGCTTTCCTGTAGATGAAGTCATCCTTTTTTCCCGACTTGTCCATAAACGTGTCAGAACACTCGGTCGAACTCGGTCTGACTGGTCGTTGCCGGGTTTCTGTTCTGGTTGGGCTGCTGCTGTGGCATGTGTCCTCTCCGCCTGGGCGGGGCCAGGTACTCAAACATGGAGGTGTTGTGGGTGGAGAGCATGTTCTTCAGGTCTGACGGCATGGGGTCAGACCAGAAGAAGTCGTGGTTGAGCGCGTCGTCGCTGTCTATGCGCTGCGCCGGGTCCAGGACCAGGAGTTTATCGATGAGGTCCAGAGCGTACGGGTCTTTGACGTAAGCTTTCAGACGATCCTTCACTTTTCTCTTCTGGCCTTTAGGCAGCTCCATCTTCTGGTAGAGCTCGTACTTCTTATCCACGCTGGGCCACACCTGACAGGAGGAGAGGCGGTTCAATGAGGATTCATGTGACAGAGAAGAAGATGTTCACAAGTAAGAAAGCTTCCTGTTACCTCAGCGGTGATGGAGCCACACAGCTGGCTGATGAGAGTCAGCTGGTGCTGCTCAGTGTTGCCCTGCATGATGGGACTTCTGGTCCACATCTCGGCCATGATGCAGCCGCCTCCCCACAGGTCGATGGGGGGGCCGTAGTCTCTCTCACCTAAAAATAAAAAACATTATATAGATAATAAATGAAACAAACTTTCCTCAGGACTGTGCTGAAATTAAAGAGAAGGTTCCTTGTGGAGGTTGATGAAGACCTAGTGGAGAGAAAGATCGAGCAGGCCCAGCAGGGACTGTACGTGATGCAGCTGTGTGTGATGTAACCAAACCTGTTCAGGTGCTGCTAGGAAATACAAGGCGTGCATGTGCATATCTCTCCCTCTGTGCTTTGTGTTGAGTTCTGCATTATGTCTTACCCAGCAGCAGCTCCGGCGGTCTGTACCACAGCGTGACCACTCTGTTGGTGTATCGGTTCCCCTGACTGTTTTTGGCCAGGCTGAAGGCTCGAGCCAAACCGAAGTCAGCCAGCTTCAGGACGCCGTCTCTGGTGATCAGCACGTTGGCCGCTTTCATGTCTCTGTGGAGGATCTGATCCAACAGCAGCAATATTGTGAGTCATTTATTTAACCAGATGTACAGTATCAGTATTTAAAGGGGCTATATTATCAAAGATCTCTGTCAGACTAAATGTAGCTGAGCGTAATCCTGATGGTTCTTCTAACTTAAATCTCTGTTCCAGATGTTAAACAAAGGCTCCCAGGTGTGGACGGTGATCATACCTTGTTCCTGTGGATGTAGTACAGTCCATTAAGCAGCATCTGCATGACCTTCTTGATCTCTGCCAGAGTGAACTTGACGTGAGCGTTGCTCAGCAGCCCGGCCAGGTCGTGCTCACAGAAGTCAAACACCAGGTAGATGCTGCCTTTGTATCTGTTGAACTGAGTCGCTGCAAGAAGAACGAGGGGGGGAGAAGAAATTAAACTAATCACGTTTTCTGCTCAAACCCACATGAAGACAGAGGTTGAAGGTCAAAGTACATTAACAGACTGGACACTTGTGACACCAACCTTTGGTTCTGCAGATCTCGATCAGATTGACGACATTTTCATGTTTGAGCAGCTGCAGGATCTTGATCTCTCTCAGAGCTGTGATGGGGAACTGAAACAAAGCAAAACATTACAAAAGAATGAGACATTTATATGAATACATCATTCTGTCATCGCACAGGACATAAACATGGGCTCTTTAGAGTGCCTGGTCTGTTTTCACATAAAGGTTGTATTCAGAACGATTAAATAAAATCTGGACGGCAGAAAAACAGATCCAAACAACATGTCGATGGTTTGAAAGCTGATTTTAAGTGTCCTTTGCAATTGTTGTGCAGTGCACCAGAGCTGCTGCAGCCGATCGGCCTCCTTCTTATACAACCAAAGGCCTTCTCCATTGCTAAGAGTATCTGGTGTGACTCAGGATTTCTGAAGCGGGATGTGGAGGCAAAATTCAGTATAAGACCTTAACCCAAACAGGTTGTTTTGTGGATTTATTCAAAGAGAGAGCTCTCTGTACTCTCATCAGATCACAGCAAGTAAGCCCGAGCAGAACTCCGGTGTTGTGCTGAAATACACTTTACAGACAAAGAGTCAAAGAAACCACACGTGTCAAGCTTATCTTGATTTACACGTTTACAGATCATCTTGGGTAAGGCATCCAGTTGACATACACACACCCACATAGACATCAACACTACTTGCATGCATATGGATATTTAGGGGCAGCCCTGTGAATCTGTCTCCCCCTTCCTCGACCTACACAGAATGTGCAGTCCTCAGCAGATAGCTTAAGGGTGCTTTCGGGCAGTACAGCCTCTACCCTATCTCAGAGCCCCTCTGCTATATGCCTTGTCTCACTGCTGTACTGCTTCCACTAAAAAAATTCACCAAGCAGTATCTAATACCATAGTTTAAACACGAGGTATATATATATTAACATAGTTAATATATAAGATTATATAGGTAATTATATGTTTAACAGATTAAATGAACCAACATCCTTCCTGATAATGGAAAAGGCATGTTTTTATAATTACACGTGACTGTCCAACCAGGCTGAGAAACAGATCTGATTTGCCAGCAGTTTGGAAAGTTTAAAATCCAGTCATGTTTTGAAACTCTGTTACTCTATGGACAACTACGATAACAATATATTGGCACCACCAGAGCCTTAAATATTATTCACTTTTCTGACATGTCTTATTTCAAAACCTTTACATATTTGCAAAAATACTGCAACAATTGAGCCTTCCTAAAACACAATAGATACAGAACGCAATAGATTGACTGATATACTTATGGTTATGGTCTTACCTTACACAAGAAAACTTAATGTATTCTCAACTACGGCAAGAACTGTAGGTCAAATACTGTGGCTCGATTAGTTTTTAAGATCCCAGCAATCATTTATCAATTCAAAATGATGCGTCTTTTACGACTCTTTCTTATCGTATGAAAAAAAATAGGCCACAGTGAAACACAGGTATCCCAAAGGTATGGACACTATCAGTTTATAATATAAACATTACAGTAGACTTACCCCTTCCTTCTCATTTTCCATCAACACTTTCTTCAGAGCGACCTTCTTCCCGGTCTGCCTGTGCTTTGCTTTGAACACCTCCCTGTGCAGAGAGTATTACAACATGAACGACACTTAATAAAAGAGCAATGTCACTTTGCTGACATTTTTTTTAACATTCACAGAGAAAGCAAACCTGCTATACTGCTAGCTGAATAATCCATTGCTAAACACATAAGCTAATGCTAATTTCTGCTTAGATCTTCATCATAATAAGAGTATTACTGTTTTATTTTCATAACATGTGTGATCAAGTGGGAGTTTAAACTACGTTGCGTGAATTTGTAAGCTAACGTTCATAAATATGGACTTGAACACCTTTTGAAGAGCTGGTCAGAGGGAGAGCAGCAAGATGTTTACACGTTGAGCTAATTGTTCGATCGGATATTCCTAAAAGACATAAGTTAGGTATGAACACAGCTAATGTTAGCCACTTAACTCACATTCACATACACTCACCCAAAGGTCCCTTGTCCAATTTTTGCCATTTTCTCATATTTTGAGAACTCGTCACAATAAGGAAATTCAACTCCATCGTAGTACTTCGACATGATGGCGGCCTCCCGGTCGGGCCTGAGGAGACATTTCACTCATTATTAGGTCATTTAAGCTGAACATGAGCTATACACAACAAGTACCAAGTTATGTTAACAGTTGAAAATACAAATGTCTAATGAATAAATGTATAAATAGCTGTTTTCTTACTTTTCAGCCGCGCCGGCGTTGCTTGTTTTTTCTCGCTGCATTCTTACCCCCTGTTTCAACTTCCGATTCTGCGACCCTGCTGTGCGTGCTGCGTTTAAGGACAACTGCGATTTCAAGGCTTCTCAGTGTAATATATTGTTTTATCACTTCGTAAACACAAAATTATATATAAAAAAACAAAAAACAAGATGGATATTCTATTCAAGTTGTTTACATAAAATCCAATGCTATTGGACATAACAAACACACTTTTCCACATTGTCATGTATTGTTAGAGATTATTGAAATACTGATTATTTGGGCGATTCTTGAAGGCAGCAATGCGGGACATTCGCAGAATGAAATGAAAGCGACACCTGGCGACCCGGAGTAGTAACTCCACCTGCAAACATTTTCATATTATAATGCGGTATAGTATTGGGGTATTGCACGACTTGTATATGTTATGTCATTTTTCAATATTGGCAAACGTTTCTTCCAAAAAATGTAAATGTAATGTAAAATTATATTTTTTTAATCCTCCAGGACAATGTGAGTATAGTTTAGCTTTTATTTTGTGGATATTTAATTGTCTGTGAATATAACAAGCAAACATGTAAAGCGAACATCCAACTTATGTTTCTTCAATTCAAGTTAAACTAACTATTTGTTACCTGGCAGTTTTGTTTGTTATTGTATTTGCTAATCAAAAGGAAATGTTCATGCTGGCTATATAACAGTGATGTAATAATATGAACAACATTCACATTATGAAACGTTTAATGTAATATTCAATATTCAGGAAATTTAAGAAGATACTAATTTCAGACAGAAGGTTTAAACAAAAACGATTGCAAAGAACAAAAAATATATACTATAATTGTAAAGAATCAGCGTAAAGGTGGATTTAATAAAATATAACTGAAATCATTTATTGAGCATTATAAACTTTTTTTTTTAAATCACTGAAAAATATCTTCAAGCCATTTTGTGAAAATGTCACAAAAGTTGGAGAAATTAACAAAATGTACTGTAGGCCTACATTGGTATTTTAAATATACAATTCACATTCAAACTATCATCAGGAAAATATTCAACATCTGATTTACATAAAAACATCAAACTTTACAATATGGTTTTCAATAACAAAATGAAAAAAGTTAAACGAGTAAATACAATCAAGATTTTAAAACTATTATGTTTGAATGGGTTTTTCAATGAGGGGCGTGTTATGGCGTCATCACGTTTTTCAAAAGAACCTCCCATATTTGGCAGCAGCTTCCTGTGACAGCTCAACGCCTCATGATGGTGTGCATGTCGCGCGTGTGGCAGCGGGGCTCCGGGCTATCCGCGCGGCTCCGAAAGAGGGACTGGGCGTGTAGTTTGGCGGGTCTTTCTGTCAGATACTACAGCACAGAAACAGCTCCTCAGATACCAGGCATGGAGTACCAGGTGAGCTCTGTTACTGCCTCTTTTATCTCATCTATGAATCAGCTGCTAGCCGAGCTAACTAGCCGCCTGCGCTAGTTTGACAAGTTTGCAATAACTCTGAGTGACTGCACAGTTGTGAGATGGATAAAACATGGCTGACAGGACCACATGAGAATACATTAACTTTAGCTTGTGTTGTCAACGGAGCCGAGTGAGTGTTTCGGTTAATCAGCTGTTGGTTACTGAGTGACAGATGTGAAAAGTTGACGGTGTGGACAGAGCTCTACTGTACTGTCTGTTCCTGCCACACTGACAGGCTCAACGTGAAAGAACAAACTGAACCAACACGTGGTCTAAACTCTGCTTTGATGCAATATTTGTGTTTGACTTGGGCCAATATTACATCATGTGTGAACTCAGGTGTTTACTTTTTTCTTCTTTGGGTAGTGTTTTATTTAAAATTAATGGATACTACTATATCATAAGTGCTGTACAATCAACTCCCAAGACACTGACTTATCTTGTAGCAGTCTTTATGTTGCAGTAATGTAGATACTGGATCCCCTAGATTTATGAATATGTCTGTAGCCTTCTTAGTGGACTGTATTTAAGAAGTAGTGGCAGCCATTGTGATGTAACCCTTTGGTTTTTGTATGTATAGACTAAAAGATGGCGCTAAAGAGGAGTTAGCAAACACTAAGTTATCAAAGACATACAGTCTATTAGGGCTTCAACTAACAACTATTATGATAATCGATTAATCTGTCGATTATTTCTACTATTAATCAAATAAAAAAAAGCTACATTTTGGTATTAGCATTATATTCAAAACAAAAAAATATTATATCTTGTTTTCTTGTACAATGCAATGTTAATATATCAATTATCTAACTCAATTATTATCTTGTTGATTAACTTAATAATTTCACATGAAAAAGAAAAGTACAGACAAGGCCACTACAATAAAAAGGGACATTGGGGATGCAGCCATGAACTGAGTATAACAGGGAAATGTACCTAACCAAGGTATGTTTAATCAGACACTGCTCAGGTTTCTGTTGTGAATCAATAAACGATTCACTTTAGTCCGTCTCTGACTAACATCATGAAGTATTTAAAAACTCCATAACATTATGTTACACTCCAGAGTCTGTCCAACCGACTTTCAGCTAATTAGCATTAGATGAGTGTCCGTCCTGACGAACAAGCACTCGATTACGAGTTAATTTAAACACAACGTGACGGACAGAAATACTCTCTGTCAGTTTTCTCTCCATGTTGTGGCCGTTTAATTAAGCTGGGCGTTAGCTTTAGCAAGAGTTGGCGTTAAATTAGCTTTACCAGTGGGTTTAGCTTACTAACAGCTTTACTACCACGGTATACTGTCTTCCACTGCTTCATCAGCGACCCGGCTGTGGGCCCATCACAAAACGGAGAGAAGACAAAATAGACAGAGTTTCAGACCATTACGTTTGTTTTTAAACGCAGTAAGTTTAACATGGGGCTCTATGGGGACTGACTCACTGCTGGAGACAGCCTCAAGTGGACACCAGAGGAACTGCAGCTTTCACATTTCTGCATTGGCTTCAGTTTTTTTTACCCCCTTGGTTTCGTTAACTGCTGGTTTGTTAGAGATAGAGAGAAGGCCCAAACAATTACAGAGAGGGGTTTTTATTGCATACTTTATTTTGAGAAGTAAAAATAAAATATTAATGAACAGCTCTGATTCATATGTGTTTCCTTAATGTACTTTAGAACTTTAAAAATGCCAAGCATGTACATACAGTGCGTTGTGCAGCTTAGCTTGTAAGAAAATACAAGCTTTAGAACGGGGCTGCTTGCGGGAGATGCTTAATATTATTGACTCAGATTTGTGGCTGAAATAAGATAATTAGGACATCTTTCTTTAGTTGTAAACATTTCATGTCTTTTCCTGCAGGATGCAATTTGCACTCTGAACACACTACAGACCAACGCCAGTGCTCTGGAGATGGTACGACGGGAGCGGAGTCACCCTCAGCAGCAGCTTCAGGCCATGAGAGGCTTTCTGGAACGAGCCGGCCTCAAAGTACGTCACTTTTATCAGCTCGCACAGTTTGTTTAGGATTACAAAGAATGTCATTGATGTGTGTGTTTGTGTGTCAAAGGTGGAGGAACTAGACCATCTCAATATCATTCACGTGACGGGAACAAAGGGCAAGGTGAGCTAACCAAACTGATCTTTTCAGTTTGATTATTTAACATCTGACTGAAGGTCGTACAAACATGCTTTCAAACGTGTGTTCATTCACTGAGGAGACGAGCTGTTGTGACAGATTTATGAGTGTGTGTGTGTGTTCATCTTTCAGGGCTCCACATGCGCGTTCACTGAGCAGATCTTAAGAAGTTACGGCTTCCGCACCGGATTTTACAGGTAAAACTGAACTGTATGAATGAACTATTAGCCAGAACATGAGCCCAGTGCTTCTGCTGAGTAGTCTGCCAACACCAACTCCCAGTCTGATACTTCTGATTGCAGAGGAAATAACGCTGCACGATGAACTGCTCAAGCAGGCGTGGGTGATTGAATAATCTTGAGATCGCATTGTGATAAATTTTATGTCTTATGATGTTGAACTTTGGACATTTTTACTCAAACAGCCTGTCACACAACAGAAAACATCAACAGCCAGTTAGTCTGCATCTTTTTATCTTGCACTTGAAACACATGTGGGAGTTACACCCAGTTCTACCGCAAAGCAGCGACTGAGCTGCTGCTGAACAAAATGTATGTATTACCATCCGGCTCGTGGGGGAAAGGGAGGCTAAAGCCAAAGTTATTCATTAACAAAGAAGTAAAAATAGTTCGACAATAACAAAAAGTGAGGCAAAGTGTAACTGAGGGGCCTGTGAGTGCTGCTCAGATCAAGAAGTTAAGGAGAACAAAAAGAGGGCTCTAAACTAGAGTTAAAAAAACTCTGTCTAATAAGTGAAACTAAACTACCCAAACCAAACAAGTGAAATAGCACCCCTAAACCCTGTGTGTCTAACAAATGAGTTATCCTACGTGAGCGTGTGTGAATCCTAAAATAAACTACTGCCTGGCCCAGCGCGGACAGAACGACTCAGAAAGCTCACAACCATTAACAAAAGAAATATCTCGGATCCCATCGGCTGTAGTCTGAGACGATACAGCCTGCTGATACGTGATTGGTCAATATTACTCGGACTACAAGCGTAGTTCAAACGGAAACCAGAACACTTGCCTTCCCAGAAATCCACGTCCCTGCTTACAGATTGTACATTTCTATGTAGAACGTGTAAATAGAGATTACCAGAAGAAAGACTGTTGGCACAGGAGGCACAGAGGTGAGCTGGCCTTGGTTACAAAGCCGCTCCTGAATGACCTGCACAGGTCCTTAAAGGGGAGAATCGCCGGGTGCTCTCTCCTGATGATTTCGGCTGCGCGCCAATCAAGCTGTTCCAGCCAGCAGCATAGGTGGATGAAATATCCAGCCTAGAGTACACACACACACACACACACACACACACACACGTCCACAGAACACTCAAAGGTAACATTTCGTGAACTATTAATTATAATTATATACCCTGATAAATATAGATCATATGTTTTGCCATATTGAAGATCTTTAAATAATTCATCCATCCAAGGTGTTCCTTAATGTTTTCCTGCATCCAGGTATTTTTCCACATTCAACTTAACACTTCTGAATCTGTAATAAAAATGTCAGTGCTTCCAGGTTTTATTGAATCTTCTAAAAATGCCCTCAAATGTTCTTTAAGTCCTGTTGGCCTCTGATGTTCAACATAACTATGCAAAACGCAGCTTGAAGGCAGGGCTGAGCTGTACATGTGTTTGACTTTAAACATACCTTAATCAAACATACCTTCATCGTTTAATCGTGATTTAGTCAAACAGCTCCTGAGGCTTTTTTCCACGTATACGTTGAAAATAAACGTCAAGAAAGCACTTACATTTTTTATGTCATATATTTTGGTCGAAATTGGAAATGAGGTCAATTATTGTTCATGTGTTCAGAGCTGTAATGTTATTTACAAGTGATTTATGTCCTCATTCTCAGCCAGTAAAAAGTGTTGTTTAAATTTTCCTTCTTGTTTGCAGCTCTCCACATTTGGTCCAAGTCAGGGAGAGGATTCGGATAAACGGACAGCCGATTGGGAAAGAGCTCTTCACTAAATACTTCTGGCAGGTTTATGGACGTCTGGATGAGACTAAGGTACAGATGTGAAACCTTTGACCGAGCCGGGCTTCTCATTCACTGTACTCAGCAGATTAACCTTCAGTCGTTGATGTTCTGATTTCTGTGTCCTTCAGTGGAACTTCAGCCGTGTGTTATTAGTGTCACAGGTTGTAATCGAGTCAAATAGTAAATGAGAGCCCTCATGTAAGGAAGAGCATGATCCTCATGTGACAGCGCATCAGGACAGTACTGTGTCCTTAAATGTTTTGGACAAGTTGATGGTCCTTCATTTGAAATATCTTGCTGGGTACGATTTGAAGCACGCGCTGTTTGTTTACACCTCACGTACGTTTTGCTTCCATAACGCCGGAACGCCGTGTAAAAACACACACTGAGGCGGCTTTATGCCGGCGTTGCTTGGTCCAATGTAGAATGACAAAGGTGGCATGAGGACGGAGCTTCGTTACGGCGCTGAGGCAGAACTGCAGTGTGAAAAAGCCTCCTGACTCAGTGATAACCAGTTCTTTTCTTTGACCTCTGCAGGACGCCCACGGAGGGACGATGCCGGCATACTTCCGTTTCCTCACCATCTTGGCCTTCCACGTGTTCCTACAGGAGAAGGTGAGCCTGACCTGTGCTGCCTTCACCAACAGCCGAGAAATGGGAATACACAGTTTCTTTAGAATTAACCTGGACTAATTATTTGGTGAAACACACAAAACACACACGGTAACCTGTCTTAAATCTAAACCGCTCCGTTCTTTGTCCAGGTGGATTTAGCTGTGATTGAAGTCGGGATCGGTGGAGCGTATGACTGCACCAACATCATCAGGTAACACTCTCACCTACCTGATCACAAACTTAATCCTGAACCAGATCTGAGAGTCTGTAAAACTTGAACATAATTACATTTTATACGAGAGAGTGAAGATTAAGCTTTGGTTGTGCGTAACTTTGATACAGACACACACACACACACACACACACACACACACAGAGCTGTCGTACCTTTTTCTGATCATCTTTGAACCCAATAAAGGAGGCTGTAGTATCACTATAAAAGCTGCTTTATCAACATTATCAAACTCAATCAGAGAGGTTAGAACACTTCGAGGTGGAGCCAATCGATAGCTCAAGATCTGATATCAGGATAGATTACGTCCGTAACTGGATGCAGGTAACTCCTACAGCAGAAAGAGTAGGAACACACGGTGAGTCTGCAGGTTTTAACTTGCAGGTTGAGTCCTGAAGTAAGTGGGGCACCTCCAGCCCCAAAGCATTTGTTGAGCTGCCAGAGAAGAGAGCTGATGTCTGCTGTCAAAGTGTTTTTTCTGGATGTTAGCAGAGAAACCTGACTTTGTCGTGTGGTTGCACTTTCTTCTGTCTGTCTTTAATGTTTTTAAATATCAAAAAGAGAATGCTGACTTAAAAATGTGTGATAGACATCTTCTGCACAGTTAATGAACTTTAGCTTCTTTCTCACTGGTCAAAAACCTGCTCACACCTGCTCAGTGTGAAAGGTTACGATCAGCATTCAGACCCGGGTCACATGACTCTGCAGTAGACCCGGGAAATGATCTCCTCGGCTCCAATCAGCATTGATGGGAACACAGAACCTGTATTGACACGTTAAGCTCCGCCCCCTTTCCGGCGCGATGCTACGCTCCGTCGGTAACTTCTGCGACTCCTCATCATCTCAGCTACAAACTCCGCCTGTCTCCGTCCGAGCAGCGCTCCAACATCGTTCCACATTTGTCGGCGCTGAGTTTGATAAACAGACTGAATGAGTAACAGATACAATAAAGACGTAACCACCGGTTACTGGTCACTAACCCTGTCTCCAGCGGGTTTGTGACGTCAGATGGCAAAAAAGAGACTGAAAGCAGGATACTTCACTGGCAATGGGAAAAGAGACAATCGGCATTTATTAGTGGGTCTTCCCAGGTCTAACCTGCGTCAACGTGCTAATTTCAGTGGGAAAGGGGTAAACATGAGTACAAGCAGAGTCCACCACCCCCCCCCCCCCCCCCCCCCGCTCCTGTGTTCTTCCTGAGGTCATGCAAACTCTACCAACTGTTTGTCACATGGGGTCAGTGAATGCTCCTCCTTCAACATACTGCTCCCTTGTTGAAAGTTTTGGCCTCAGTCCAAAGTTCAGTCCAATGAGCAGTTTATTTTGGCCGGACATGCGAAGTGCTTTGCATGACCCGAGGGAGGAGAATGGGATCCAACATGCACGCTAACCCAAACTGGTACGGGTTGCAGACGTGGTCCGTGGTCCCAGGGTGAAGGACGACCCTTGAAGCCCCCAGTGGAGCAGCTCTTTTCCCATGAAGGGTTGCTGAAGTAGAGCTGTAACGATTAGTTGATTAATTGACAAACTAAAGAAACTTAAACATTCACTGTGTTAACTAAAGATTTATTGTTTCAGCTCCAAGCAGCTTCTTGAATGTAAAGATATGCAGCTTTTCTTTGTCAGTTATGATGGCAAATGAAGATTTGGGGGCTTTTGGTTTCATGGTTTTACAAAAGGAGCAGGTGAAGGCGTCACTTTAGTCTCACTGATATGACGGATGCTTGGAAAAAAGGTACCAATGACGTTCTGAAGTTTTGATCGCCTGCTGCAGAGCCCTCCTGAGCTGGACAGCTGTGAGTTCACCCAGCCTTCAGGGCGGGTTCCCACCAGCCTTGCTTAGTCCGACTGAGCCGAACCCTGGAGCGTTTGTCCCCTCGGTGCCGTTCATTTAGGTGCTGTGAACGCCAGAATGAAACTCTGGTGCGGACCAAACAACCGGACCCGCTAGAAAAGACTGTCTCGGTCCGTTTCCAAACAAAGTGAGACTGGTGAGAAGGTTAACGGCCTTAAAGCAGGACCACATACAGGAAACAAACCATGAAACTGTGCGTTGTAGTTTACAGGTGCTGACATTTGCAGAGACACGCAGCGAGATGAGTCGAGCACGACGTGGAGGAGCAATGAGGAAATATGGGCAACCAAACAATTTCACAAATGCTTGTGGAAACGCACGAGAACACGGAGGTGTTCAAAGTGCTCAGAGAAAAACTCATCAGAGAGCAGTTTCCCCGCGCATCAAAACTTTCGGTCTGCTGGTGAAAGCTGCCGCGTGAACACAAACCAAACAATTTGGTCTTTGATTCGGACCAAACAAACAGTCGTCAGGTGCGAAAGCAGCCTTCAGCCTGCTGTTTGACTCGATAGAGGCGGTGACGGATGACAAATCTGTTTTAGAAGTCTGTGGAAGCACGAGTGCTGATCCCAAATAAGGGTGGGACAAATTATCGTTACAGCAATATATCATCGTCCTGACTCATGCAGTATAATTATCGATAAGCTGGTGCCAAATATTACATCTTAATTTACAAATATTTGGCGGCGCTCTGAACAGATTTCCCTGTGATTCTGACTCACTGTGTCACGACTTCGGGGCTCCTCGCGGTGGCGCTTATGCCACGAGTGAGGGTAATGTGAACGGATGGATGGATGGAGTAGCTGACGTGACACAAGATGTGGCACACGTGTCGCATGTAACACCCACAGTCTGTTTGTATTAAGGTTGTTTTTCTTCCTCTGCGCTTCTCTGTCCACAGGAGGCCGTGGGTGTGTGGGATCTCCTCTCTGGGTATAGACCACACTCAGATTCTTGGAGACACCATTGAAAAGATCGCCTGGCAAAAAGGAGGCATCTTCAAGGTGTGTCTCTCGATTGTGTGTGTCTAAATATCTCTACAAGTAAGAAGAAACAATGATGACGATGCTGAAGGAGACAGACATGTTCACATTTGTTGGTGTAAGGTGTTTTTAATGTACACTGGACTTTGAGTGATGCCGAGCAAAACCTTCATTTAGTGATGGAGACTGAACGAGTTTGTGTCAGAGCTGGAAAAGCTCATAAGTGAATAAACGATCAGCAGGAAGTCTTGAACTCTTTGAAGTCGCTGAAGTCGTCTAGAATAAAGTTGGTTATTGATGTTCTGTATGTTTCTCCTGCTCCGTCATCTCACTGTTTATCATGTACATGTGTTCCAGCCGGGGGTTCCTGCCTTCACAGTCAAACAGCCAGAAGATGCGATGGCTGTGCTCAGGGGCAGGGCCAACGAGACAAAGGTAAGGTCGATTTCTAGTTGAGGAATGTCTTCTTGAGCTACTCAGGTGGATGTGATACCGTCTAACCTGTTGTTGTAGTGTCCTCTGTGGGTCTGTCCGGAGCTGGACGCCTATCAGGCAGACCTCTGTGAACCTCTGCGCCTGGGCCTGGCAGGGCAGCACCAGCGCTCCAACGCCTCCCTGGCCCTCCAGCTCAGTCACACTTGGCTGCAGAAAAGATGTGTACCAGGTGGGACTGGAATGTTATCTAATGTGTGTTTGTTTTTATAGCAACCAGAACATCATCATTCAAAACATGAATGAGATTGAGCCTGTATCGCTGCAGGCCATGAGGATAAAAACATGTGGCTGTGAATGTTGACCAACAAAACAACTCGTCCTCTCTCGACAGACAAAAGCTTTCCCTCCACCAGTGCTGAGAACACCGGCGTACTTCAGGGGACTTCCTTCACGCCCAGCCCCATCATGGTGAAAGGTAACGAACAATCAGTCAGTGTTGATTTGAGCTAAATACACAATAAAACTCCATAATGCCACTGGTGCTTGTGATGTTTGTAAATCAGAATTGATGGAAATCAAACATTGACCTGTCCCCAGGTCACATTTGTCAGGATGCTTACTTGTGTTTGGTCTCAGGGCTGGCGGACACCGAGTGGCCTGGCAGGAATCAGACTCTCAAACATGGAGCGGTCACCTACTTCTTGGATGGAGCTCACACCATGCGCAGTATGCAGGCCTGTGTGCACTGGTTCAGAGAGATCGCAGCCCAGCATGAAAGGAATGCAAGGTGAACATCGCTCCCTGACGACACAGCGCTCGATGTGCACTGTTGTAGAAAGATGAAATGCTATTCCAGGAAGAAAGGAAGTGGTGGCACAGTTTTAGCTCCATGTTGGAAGATTTCTCTACTGTAAGGTGGTTGTGGAGAGATCGAACAGAGGAGTGTCAGAGTGCAGAGAGCGGAGTGCATCACAGAACAAAGAAACACATTCGGTGTGCTCATAAACATTTTGTCTGCAGATGTTTGAGCGAGCGCGTCACAGCAGTTAGTCAGTCAGAAATGTTTCCAGCATGAAACTAGAACAACGAGCATCGATTTAATAACTGCTTAGTTTCCTGTTTCCTAAACAAACACTTGACTAACCAGTGAACTTTGACCTGTTTGTGTTGTAGTGGACCCGTCGCCAGAGTTCTGCTGTTCAATGCGACAGGAGAGAGAGACTCAGCGGCCATGCTTAAACTACTCGTGGTGAGTACATCTTCATCCAGCATGCACACAGCGAGTGAAGCCAGCATGACTGCAAAGCTACAGGGCTGAATGCTGGACGACATGTTGTTCTGGGTACATGAAAGTCTTTGAACATAAAGACTTTAGCCAAGTTCTTACATTTTGATCCCAAATAAATTACATATTTATATTCTGGAAATGTGTTTAAACTGTTTTTATTCTACTTCTTCAGATATAAATGATTTATAGAGATAAAAAGGGTTACTGCAAAGAAGTTTGGTGATTATCAACCCGATCAGGTTCTGCAGATAAGAAATAAAAACATATCAAATCAGCTAAAAAAGATTAAGACCAGAAAATCTTCTTGTTTTGCTCTGACACCATAAAGTCTGTTCTTTAAACACCACAGAATATCTCAAAGCAGGCGGGCTGCTCAGCTGATGCACAAACATCTGATCAGACACTTATATCCTTTTTATTTGTATTTCTTTCAGCCATGTCATTTCGACTTTGCTGTGTTCTGCCCAAACATCACTGAAGCCATCACGTCATGTAATGCAGGTGAGATCATGAGCCTCATGCTGTCCCGTGTATTTTTCAAATGCGGGTACATTTTCCAAAGCGTTGTGTAGTTTTGAGATTGACTTCCTGGCTCCAGACGACCAGAGGTTCAGCTAAAGGTATAAAAGAACGATTTGAGAAATCTGCATGCTGTTGCATAACGTTACAGCCGACTGTCAGAGGGACCTGGAGCAGCAAACAGACTGGAGTCACGCTCCGTGCCGAAGGCCGTCATGTATCCCGTTGCCCTCTTCTACAGCTAAAGTCGAATGCCAACGTCATTTAGAATAATCAAATATCCGTGCCCATCCCTCCGCAACAATCAGAAAATACCCATGAAATCCTGTGAAATATTGCGCGCTTCAAGGTCAAGGTGTCCAACAAAAATGGATTCTGCTTCCTGCCTCTCCCTCTGTCCCTCTTTAGATGTGACCACATGAGTCAGGTCTGCCTGTTACAGGAAGTGTTTGTGTCTCAGGGTCTGTGTGAATAATCTAACAGAGTGTAGACCTGCTCTGTTTGTAAAGTGTCCTGAGATAGCTCTGGTTATGGTTTGGTGCTGTATAAATAAAACTGGATTCATTCATGAGGTATTGTTTGCACTGTCTGGCCAGTTAGCACAGGTTGTGGTAAAGGCTTTTGTGCAGGTACAATTATACTAAACCTGGCAAGATAACTTTGACGACAACATTAAATAGAAGCTGCACAAAGTCTCTGCACCCGACTGATGTTTAAAAAATGATTTCTTCACCAGCAACAATTTTCACATTTTTGTTAAAGAAAAAATCAGTTGTGACATTGAAAAATGGTCCCTGCTGCCTCTCCTCTGAGACACTGTGAAACTAATCAGTCATCATTCCCGCTCCTCTCAGACCAGCAGAACTTCAATGTCTCCGTGGAGAACATGCTGACTCGCTGCTTGGACAACGAGAGGAGCTGGCGTCTCCACAACAGCCTCGGGGATAACAGGGGGACTCAGCTGTTCATTGAGGACAGCCTGTCCCTGGTCCCTGAAAAGAAAGCAGACACGCTGGTCTTCCCCTGCATCCTCAGCGCCCTCCAGTGGATCACCCAGAGCAGGGATTCAGTGCTGGCAGACCCAGCAAAGACGGTCCCACCGGTGAAACCCAGCGTCAAGGCCAAAGCTGCTCCGCTCTGTGATGCAACCGAGATCCACATCCTCATCACCGGGAGCCTCCACCTGGTGGGAGGAGCACTTAAACACCTCGATCCGGCTTCTTCCAAGTAAGAGGATCATGTGAATGATTGAGTCTCAGCACAGAGGCTTTGTACACTTTTACCTGGAAATGGGGGAATAATAATTCTGTCTGTATAGATGACGCTTGAACGGATTTAGCTGCACCAAGGTATTATTGTTGTTGTCCTGGTAGCTTCCCTGCAGTGGCTAACTCCAGCAGCCTGCTAGTTTGGACCAAGGCAGCTTCACATCGGCCCTCTGTTCACCCAGAGCCTTACAGACGACTGCACACACGTGTGGAGCTCGAGTCTTTAGTCTTAAACTTGAAGCCAAATATGTTTACATGAACTGCAGGAGCTACAAGCTGAGTTAGCCTCACTGGGGCTGCTCAGTGCTTCAGCGCTCTCTGCTGCCACCTGGAGGCCGCAGAGTGGCGTGGTGGTTTTAACATTAAATCACATCACATAAAAACTGTAGATTTACAGGAACCAGAAAGTGCTACATGGACTTTTTACAGTTTTGTATATTTGGTTTCTCTGTTGGGAACACCTGAGTATTTCCATTCACCGTCTTTTTTAAACGTTTTGCACAGTTTCTACTTTTATTTGTCAGACTTGTTCTTCATACACAGGCCTACTCATGTTTGATGTAGATGTGTAAATATTGTTAGCATGAGATGAATTCATGTCATTGTCAATCAGGTTCTGTGTAATCTGGTTTATGCTGGAATTAAAATAATAATGACATCGTCTGGTCTAACACATTGTTGCTGTGTGCACTGGTACGTATGATGTGTGACGGTGAATCCAAAGGGTTATTCAAAGCCACATTCACTCATCATGTAACCTCACATGAGCTTGATTTCACCTTTTAATTAAAACACACTGATTACACTTGAACGTTCATGTGGACGCAGCAGAACACTAACTGCATCAGAAGAAACTTTGTAAGAAGTGAAGATGAAATCCGCTCACATTCTGATCAATAAAAAAGGACAGATATGGAAATTGTGTTCAATATTTCTTGGCGTCTCCTTCGTAAATGTTCGACCGAGTAGACTTTAAATGTCGAGTGATACTGAACAATGTTAACGGTCATTAGGTGACCTGTCTGCTCAGACTTCCATCTGACTTATTTAAACCGACTCTATTCAAACTTTCATTCTGTGTTAATTTTATTATATTTTGAAACTGTAGTTCTAAATGTTCAAACTTTCATTCTAAATATTAAAATTACATTCTTTATATGGATTTCTTATATTGTATATATTCAAATTATTATATATGCTGAAATTCTTTATATTATATATATGTGTATATATATTTCAACATATATACACATATATACACGCATGTATATGGATATATATATATATTATATATATACACACGCACATATATATACATGTACATATGCTCGAATATTGATTTGATTTAGATTTGTCTTGTTCGCTCACTTATCGTTTTGTAAATTGATAAAAATGAACAATTATTTATATTTTGGAAATCATTCTTAGTTTCACCTGCCTAAAACGTTTGCACTGCACTGTATATGAAAACGTTCACTATCTTACTGGGGTTGTGTACCAGACTCTTTATCAATATTTCCATCTCATTCATTCTCTCTCTCTCTACGGCTGTGAAAGTACCGTGACTCACTCAGTCAGTCAGTCAGTCACATACAGACCCGTGTGTAGGGCTGACCCCGGCGGTCAGCCGAAAAGAATCTTCAGATTCTTTTTTGTCAGAAGTGCTGGTTCAAGTTCGGCATATCTACCTTGAAAATAATAACCCATGAAGAGTTATAAATGAGGGCAGTTGATATTCCCAAACATATGGAAGCCCTTAGCAGACATGCATCCATACATTTTATTTCCCGTGATCATTTTCTCGAGATCTTGACTTATTTTTCTCATCATCTCGGGAAACAAAGCTGGTTCTCCTATTATAACGGATTCATTTGGCCCATTATCTTGAGAAAACAAAGCTGGTTTTCTCGTGATAACAGGATATTTTTCCGGTGATCTATAAAACAGAACCACAGGCTGCTCACTGTGATGTTACAGACAGGACATGCCATGCTGACATTGCCCACACTGATGAGGGAAGTGAAGCCTGTTTCTATGTTCGTTTTGTGCTTTGACAACTCTGGGGTTACGAGGTATGGTCATCTGGCAGAAAACGGAGTAAATATAATGTATGGATGCATGTCCGCTAAGGGCTTCCGTACAAACATGCATTACATGTCATCAAGTTAACTTCTCCCATCCTGTTTGTCTTTTAATATCATTCTTCTTAAGATCTTTCGCAGAAGAACTTCGCAGACTCAGACTTAAAACATAAAACATGTCTAACAACGTCAGTGCTGCTGGTGCAGTACCGCCAGAGGTCTAAACCTACAGAAATAACGGTATAAAAAGTAAATAGATTTCAGACACACCCACAGCACACACAGCAGCAGGGTGGAGTCAGATCAGATGTGAATAAGAGCGTACCTGCAATAAGACGTTGATGGAGCATTGACAGAACAGCAGAAGATCTCAGCATGGATCAGGAACACAAAGGCTTTACAGAACAGGTAAGAGAGAGATCTATCTATCTATCCTCGTGGTTATTCCCTGTCTGTGGAGCTGCTGCAGGATTTGTCTTTGGGTGACTCTAAACTTAGTCTGACTTCTTTAATGGTAAACTTACCAATGTGTTCTGAGAATCTGTTCAAAGAAATACGTGGTGAATAAAATTGAAATGTTGAAAATAAAGTAGAAATTTTAAGAATAAAGTGGAAATCAAGTTTTAAGATAAAGTCAGACTGCTGTGAATAAAGTCGAAAGTTCTTGAATGACGTCCAAATATTGAGAATAAAGTTAAAATGTAAGAATCAGGTGGAAATGTGGAAAATAGATTTGACATTTTGTGGGTGCTGTGGTTTGTTTGCACTTTCCATCTCCAGTTCACAGCTTGCGTTGTCTCGTGTTGCACACTGTTGACTGTAGTGGCGTAGAATGAGCTCTCGGCAGAGGTACTCTCAAACGCGCGGATACGTCACATCCTCTTCTTTCGCGGAAAAAGCTTTACATAAAAATCAGCCCACAGGCTGTTAGGGCCGAAAAATGATATCTGATTGATGAATATATGTGAAATCTTACATGTAGCCCCTTAAGTTCAAACGTTGAAAATGAAGCCAAAATTTCAAGAATTTAGTGGAAATGTTTAATGAGTTTCGATTATTTAGAATAAAGTTTTGAAATTTTAAGAAAAAGATCAAAACGTCGAAGGTGAAGTCCAGATGTTGAAAATATGGTGGAAATTTCAAGAATTCTGTGAAATATTGTGAATAAAAAGTTTTGAGATAAATTCCAATTACTGTGACTCTTGAATTCAATTTCAAAATGAAGTTGAAATGTTGAGAATAAAAGATTAAATAAAGATTAAATTCTAAATAATGACAATACAACTGAAATACTTTATATTATATATCAAAAGTCTAAACGTGTCATCTTTACTCTCAAACCCTCCCCGTCATTATTTATTATCATGCTTGATCTGAGTAATCTTCCTTACACAATCCTGCACGGTACATTCAGTATTGACTTTTATAAACACGTAGACAAATGTCACAGGCAGGATGTGCATGGGAAACAATCTTCAGGACTTTTTCGTGTAGATGATGTTTTTCTGTGGATCTAAACATTTCACTCCTTGCTCTTTCTGCAGGATGCTGTTTGCATTCTGAAAAGACTTCCAGTCAGTTGTGGACCTCCAGAACAGGAGGAACAAGATCAGCTGCTCCAGATGCTGAGCTACATGGAACGAGTCGGCATCTCAGTGAGTGTTAATGAGTTGTGAAGTGACCGAATAGTTATCCCATTTAGTTTATTCTAATGTGTGTGTGTGTGTGTGTGTGTGTGTGTGTGTTTCTACCAAAGGTGGAGGAAGTAGACCGTCTCAATATTATTCATGTGACAGGAACAAAGGGCAAGGTGAGCTTATAAGACATAAAAACTGATGTTATTCGTGTTATATGTTGCATGTTAAAAGCCCAGTCAGTAGTTATTTAAGAGAAGTGACTTAATTTCAGATAGTAATTCATTATTAGGAAATACTTAGTCATTATTTTATGAGATTTTATGATACTGTATTTGTATTTTGAGATATTTAGTCATATTAGACACTAAGTCATTGTTTGCAATGCTATATTATTGTTTTAAATAGTAAGTTATTTTTTGAGGTCCTTAGTCATTATTTTACAAAGATGTGGACTTGAGACTTGGTGACTTGGACTCAAGACTGTTTTGATGACTTGCGACTTGATTTGACAAAAAATAAATGACTTGAGACTCGACTTGGAGACATGATGACTCGGATGACTTGCGTGTGTTCATAAGTTTGAATGTTAGCTGTTAAATATAAAAAGATAAAATTCAAAGTTTCTGTCTAACTATCAAGTCTGTACGCAGCGCAAACTAGGAATCATGACTGGACGACTCAACAAGCTCCCCGGTATGTGATTGTCATGATTGGATGACTGGCTGTCAGTCAAACTCCTCGCTATGGCAACACGCAACATCAAAGCCCCCAAAGAGAAGCCTCATCAGTCGTACTCGTTACTCCTCAACACGGTCTCAGAGCAGACCATCATCATGGCTGCGTCTGTGCCAAGATAACACAGATACAATTCACTGTCAGACTTTGTGAACAGGTTATATAAACTGGCCAATAATATCATTATTAGACGGGCTGCTAACACCTTGTGTTTTCTCTTTATAAAGACCGGATACTACAGGTCAGAGTGCTGGATGTTGGGAGGAGAAAATGTCACTTGACTTGCTTGAGACTTGATCAAAGATGACTTGGTCACAACACTGTTATTTTGAGAGGAGTTATAATTTTAAGTTACTAAGTTATTATGTTGTGATACTATGTCGTTTTATGGGATATTTTTTTCAATACTTAGTGTTTATTTTGGGATAATTACTCATTATTTTGAGATACCAAGTTATTATCCTGAGAAATACTACATCGTACTAAGTCATCATTTTCAGAGAAGGTACTAAGTTATCAGTTTAATTTGAGCTACCCAGTTATCATTTTATAAAGGTTTGTTATTAATTTGATATAGTTTCATTTAATTTTCATTAATAACTTAGTTATTGTTTTGAGTTACTCAATTATTATTTTGTAATTCCAAGTGATAATTTTTAGTCATCATTTGCAAAGAAAGTGCCCCGTTATTGTTCTGGGATAGTACGTTATTATTGTGAGATATAAGTCATTAGATTAGATATCAGATGTGTGATCGTGTTTATCTTTCAGGGCTCCACATGTGCGTACACCGAGCAGATTTTGAGAAACTCTGGCTTCCGTACAGGATTTTACAGGTACAACTGCACTGTGTGTAAAAACTGTGGCATATTTAACAACATGAATAATAAACATAATTAAACTTAGTAAACTGTGACCTCATTTGAACATGTAATATTTCACATTTAATTAGTAGAGTAAATGACAATTATAGACATCAGTAACTGACATTCATAATGTCATTTTTCTTATTTCAGATTTCAGATTTGTACGCTTTGCAGATATCATAAATTTAATTCAATCGATCTGTTTTTGATTTGTATTTATATATCAGTATTTTTGATATTCTCACAAGTGAACGTTATTAACTGATATATATGATGAAATTAAAATAGATAAAAACTTGTGGAAATGTTATTTTTAATCTGAAAACACTTTTGTATAATATATATATATGTATATATATACATATATATATATATATATATATAAATACATATATATATTTGAATATATTTGCAACATGTCAACATTATGTTACAGATATATCAAATTGGCATTTTTCAGGTATCTGCATGAAATTTCATGAAATATCTGGGAAGTGTGCTCTCGCAATTACCGTTTATCACCACAGGTGCCAAAACTGAGATCTTCGAGCTTACAACTTTAGTTCCTTTAATTGTAGATAACACAGTCTTGTCATAATTCCAGCTCCTGAGGCGTATATGTCCCATAATGCCTTTTGTATACTTTACAATATGAGCCAAAAATGCAGTTCCTCAATTCATTTCGGTCCATGTGATAAACCTTCTTCTTGGTGGCAGTTCTCCTCATTTGGTCCAGATCAGGGAGAGGATTCGGATCAATGGACAGCCGATTGGAAATGAGCTCTTCAGTAAACACTTCTTGCACGTTTATGGACGGCTGGATGAAACTAAGGTAGGTCATGTAACGAGTTTGAGATGTACAGTTTGAAAAACAATCCCTTGTTACCATAAAATGTAGTTTGATTTATCACTCTTAAAACTTGCAAACGTGTTGACAGGGCCTGATTAAGGCACAGATGGTACAGGTGATTCCACCTCTTGGATATGGTGAGGATCGTAATCGCATTTGGGGCACACTGGCAAGAAGCGCTCCTGCATGTAGGCACAGTCTTTTTTATGCCTCTGTGCCGGCGACAGCTGCGGCCGGAGGCGTTATGTTTTCAGGTCGTCTGTCCGTCCGTCCGATTCTT
The DNA here is from genome assembly GCF_022749685.1 of Semicossyphus pulcher. Classification (NCBI taxonomy): domain Eukaryota; kingdom Metazoa; phylum Chordata; class Actinopteri; order Labriformes; family Labridae; genus Semicossyphus; species Semicossyphus pulcher. The sequence goes on from NW_027211702.1 coordinate 6,686,788, forward strand.
GTGAACTCGATATCTCAGAAACGCTTTGAGGGAATTTCTTCACATGTCCATTCTATTCTTGTGAACGCGATATCTTAGGAACACCTGGAGGGAATTTCTTCCCTCCAACTGTTCATTTGGAGTCAAGGATGAACACATCAAAGGTTAAGGTCACTGTGACCTCACAAAACACGTTTATGGTTATAACTCAAGGATTCCTATGCTACACAAACTAGCTGGCACAAACGTCCTCTGGTCTCAAGAATGATGATTTGATTTTGTGGTGATGACTTTTTGATGACATTTTATACTCAAAAGATGAAAGGTCAACTTCACTGTGGCGGCCATAATGCTTCATATCGTCACTCCAATACAATTCTTATCTATTTAGACCCCGAGGTACTTGTCTGAATCCACCCTTCTCACTTCCTCTCACTGGATGACACCAGGACAGGGGCCTTCCTGTTCCTCTGCTAATCCACAACGAGCTCTTTGATCTTGCTAATATTGAACTGAAGGTGATGATGGTTGCATCATGTGTCGAAGCTCTTTATCAGGACTCTCTCCTCCTCTGGAGACATAGTCTCTAAGTGAGGGCAGCATATACTGGAAACTATTCACTGGAATCAACATGTCGCTATAGTAGTAACTTATAACAAAACATACACTTAATACCTTTTGTTCAATAACTCCAACATCTAGAGTCTACACAGACAGAAATGTAACTTCGACTTCACTAGTTGGCGGAGGCTTACAACCGCAAGGCGGTAATTCCAGTTTTTTTTTCAGGATTCACATGAAGGGGCAATGCCGACATTCTTTGGTTTCTTCACCCTTATGGCCTTCCGTGTGTTCCTTGAGGAGAAGGTAAGCTAGCTTTAGTCATCACGAAAGCTCAGGGGTTTCACACAATGGAAGAGGTTTATCTTTTGGTGAAACTGTCGTTGAGATGCCTTGGACAGTAAAAACAATGATATTATTTAACTACTAACCTTCAATCTAAATAACTGTTTTTTGTCCAGGTGGATGTCGCAGTGATTGAAGTTGGGATTGGAGGACATTATGACTGCACTAATGTTGTGAGGTAGGACTCTTTCACTGCCAACCTAGATGTGCAGGTGTAGGGTACTGCATTTTTAGCTATCCTGATAATATTGAATAAATATTTGAAATCATTTATTATATTAAATAAAATTATGGAACTTAATTCACATTAAGTCCACTTAAGGGAAGGGGGGGTGGCTGTTTGGATTCAGACCAGATCAACTGCTTGGAATTGCAGAAGAGTTCTCAAGAATCAGTAATCCAAATGACTACACTGCACACCCTCAGGACCTCACCAGTATTGCTGCTTGCATTGTTGTCTGGGGGCATCCCTGGTTGCTGCTCATGGCTGTTTGGAACACGGGTCCGTTTGAAACAAACTGATTGTTTGTCCTTCTGAGGGGCAAAAGGGACTAAACACTCAAATTGCACTCCCTTGGGTCCTCTCTGGTAATGTCTCGCTCTGCTTTAACAGAAGGTGAAACTTGACACCATACTCCCTTGGTTCCTCAGTGGTATTGCTCTATCCATCTTTGTAAGGGGGCATGCCCATACCCAGCATGTGCCCATTCTTAAGGAATGCCCATCTGGAGTGGGTGGTTGTGCGGAATGCTTGCCTGTTTGGAACAGACTGATTATTTGGCCTTGCAGCATCCTCGAGAGCTACTTGTCCACTGGACTTCACACTTGAAAAGGCAGTTCTTTGGGTCTGGTAATGCAACTGTCAGCTTTATAAGGAGCGTGCTGGTATGACGTGTGTGGCCTTTCAATTTGTGTGCTTGTTTGGAGAGGCTGATTGCTTATACCTTGGAAGTGCTGCTTTCAGATTTGTAGCTGCAGCGTTTTCAAGAACCGTTTCTCCAATCGACTTCACACCTGACCAGGCACTCCAAGGTCCAAACCATCATTGCTGCTTCAGCCACTTTGTTGGAACACAACACAATTTTACATTTTAGTCTCATGTTGGGCAAAGAGAAAATACAAATACTAAACTGCACTTTGTTGAAGGGCCAATTTTAGGTTGTTGGAAAGATTTCTTCTCTATGTGGGCCAAGTTAGATTAAAAAAACAACCTTGTACAACCACTAGAGACTGTCTAAGTTTTTACAACAGGCTCTCCTCTCTCAACAGATGGACACTTTCCTGCCACCAGTGTTACAAACACAGATGGACTTCAGGGGGCTGCCTTCAAGCCCAGTCCCATCATGGTAAAAGGTGAGGAACAATCAATGATGATGATGAGAGCAAAAATAAGGACAAAGATCATTCATGTACTTTGAGTTAGATCTCTGAGCTATTCAACACATTCAAAGCTGAAATTGAGAGTTGGGACTGATCAGTCATCAGGCTTCTGTGTGTTTGGTCTCAGGGCTGGCCGACACTGTGTGGCCTGGAAGGACTCAGACTGTGAAGCATGGAGCAGTCACTTACTTCTTGGATGGAGCTCACACCATGCGCAGTATGCAGGCTTGTGCGTCTTGGTTCAAAGAGACTTCAGCCAGTCGTGAAAGGACTGCAAGGTGAACACCGCTCCCCGAGGACACTCAGGGTGACACCTGCATTCATCAAGAGACTACTGAAGCATAATTTCTGTAGGCTTGGCTCTATTCACTAATAGCCTGTCAGTTTCCTCACATGGCAAAATATACCAAACCAGTAAAGCAAACAGACACGTAAAGAACTCAAAACAACAGCTGGTTAATCAATGTCGGTTTAAGGATGTGTTTATATGCACATCCCTGTGGATTAATGACTGAAACACAGATATTTGCTTGAAGATCTAACCTGTTCTAAACCTGGACATGTTTGTGTTGCAGTGGACCTGTGGCCAGAGTGTTGCTGTTCAATATGTCAGGAGAGAGAGACTCAGCAGCTCTGCTTAAACTACTGGTGGTGAGTAAAGCTACTTTGAGCACTAAGATTAAAGCCATTATCATCAAAGGCAATAAATAGATGGATGTCATGGCGGACATGGCAGTCCAGAACACTTGCCCTGTAAGAATGGCTGATTTCTTGGCTCCTGCTTTTAATGCTCGCAGTGTTAGATTGTGGATTGTGGTATGGTTGAAGGGCTTCTTGCACCATATCCCCAGAACCACTCAACTGATCCACTTTACACTATCTTGGGTCCTCAACAATATAACTGCCAAATCTGAGGTTGATGGGATGACCAGGCCTTCACAGTTTATGTAAGGGCCCGACAAAATGAGATTCCTTCCTTTGTAGTTTGATGATGCTGCTACAGCGCCATCTATTGGCCTAAAGGCACCAAATCTGGCAAGGTAACTCAGTCATCAAATATTCACATGTCTACCAAATTTGGTTCCAATGACACAAAGCATTGATGAGTTCAGACATACTTTGTAATAAGAGCCACGCCCATAGCATTTGAGCAGACTTTAAGGGACAGCTTTGGCAAAATTGTGTGGTATGTCTTAAATTAAAAAGGGCAGCTTTTCCAGGTTGGTCCAAAGAGAATCAAATGTGGTGAACAAAAACAAAAAAAAATTATTTGACAGATTTGGACAATATTCAGAATAGCAAATAATTCATTGGGTCCCCAGCAAAACAACCCCTATTGAGAATTTGATGGCAGAAACCGTTTTTTGAGATTTGCAGAGGACTGACTGACAGAGATTTCTTTCTTTATAGTTAGAGGTCAATGCCAAGAACATCATTAATCCAAAATATGAAGGATACGTTTATTCTAAAGAGAGATAGCTTCTCTTTTATGAATCCAATTCATTTGGTTTTACCAGAAGTCTGACTCTGCAACAGTTCAGCTGACTCATAAACCACGTAGCAGACATTCATGCCCATTTTACTTCTCTTCTTTCCAGCCGTGTCATTTTGATTCTGCTGTATTCTGCCCACTCATAACTGAAACCGGCCCTCGTAGCACAGGTAAGATCTTTAAGACTGTTGCTTTTGCCTGTTTACTGCTAATCATGGATTGAGGGACCATATTGGACCATATTATTTTCCTGCATTTTTAAAGGTGAGAGAAGTATTTCTGATCCAATTGACCATATTCCAGGTTTCCATTTTCCTCTGACATAATGCCCAGGAGAGGAAGCTCTGATGCTGTTATCAAAATAACGTCCTACTGGTGTGTTCCAGGTTGCAAAGCTGACAAATTATAAGCATTTCAGTGTTTCTCTAATGATCAGAAACTGAAAAGACAATGTATAGTAGATATTATCGGCACATTATCTGCAGATAATGGCTTGAAAATGACATATCGGCATCGGATATTTTCTGCCGATAAAACAACGCTTTAATTCTGCCTAAATGCATGTTGATTCCCTAAAAAAGCTTGATGAGTCTGCACATGCACTGCCTGCGCAGTTATCAACAATATACAAATAAAGACTTAAACGTCACAGAAACTCGAGTCAATGAAGAGAAGTTAAACAACTTTCACACCTCTTACGTAGCTAACAGTTAGCTCACATTCTTGTCATTTTATCAACTTAACATCAAACACGCTGAAAATACACTCGCGGCCAAAGCCGACACTAACACAGTGTAACATAAATAGAAGTGCAAACCTACGATAAAAAGAGTGTGTCCGCGATCACTGATGTCTCCGTAATAGGTACGGTAAACAGGCCCGGGGATGTCTCCCTCACTGCCGTGAGGCTGCATTCAGGTGCGCTCAGAAACGTGAGTGACCTTTTGTACAACGCCTCTTGGGTGCAAGATGTTTTTGACCACTACAATAAGACTGGGCATGGCATCAATTCCTCTACAGGGGAGACTTGATGTTCTCTGCAATTAGGTGGGAAAAAACATGTGCCACCTCAGTCCTATCATGCTATTATGGGGAGCTCATGCCATTATGGTCATTTCTGTCTGTGCCTTTGGAGGACGCTATCCGCTGCTCCAACGGGCCCTGGAATACCTCCGCCTTACTTAGTAAAACAAGTCATCTAGCGGAGGCCAGGGAGCTTGATAAACTACACTTCCTCAATCTAGGACGCCCGCCTCCGATGTCATGTCTCATTCAAAAATCGGCAGGTTTGAAAACCTAAAGATTTTTCAGACGATCCACCGGTATATTCTCAAGGTATTTCAGATTCTGTTCCGCTCTGAGCCGTTGCCTGCAGCGATCAATGTCCTTGACACAGTAGTCTTTCACACTAGAGTAGAAACAGTAGTAGTTCACTCTAGCGTCTCTTTTCCTCTTGCTCTCCTTACACCCCGGTACGACGCAGGGGGACACCATGATGCTCTGTTTTTGTTTTGTCTGTAGATATATTTAGTAGAACTCTGTTTTACCAACTGTTCTGGTCGAAAGAACGAACAAAACAAGCAGGTAGACTTTACAGCAGACCTATAACTTCTTTAAGTAACCCACCCTCGCTGGGCCGTTCCTTTCAGAGGGAGGGGCCCAATGCATGCTGGGTGTTGTAGGATGGGTGAAACCACGAGCTGTTTGTACAACTTTCTCCACAGCTATGGCGTCAATTTCAAATATTATTGCTTCTATCGATTACAGAGAACACCAGCTTTGACTGACAGTGACAGTTAGCATTCAGCCAATTCCTAGCTAACGTTACCGTTTACGGTCACAGTGTTAGATGATATGTAAATAACAGTAATGTTAGCTAAGAAGTAGTTGAATGCTAACATAAGCTGTGGTCTTACAGTAGCTAATTGGTTATCAAATTAGTTGTAACTTAAAATATGGCATGATGTCCCTGTGTGTTTTTAATACCCGTTGTCTTTTCAATTGCTTATCAATCCAGATGCAGAGAAATAATATTGATTTTGTCCGATTCGCTTTCTTTATAAGAGCTGTAACATGTAAAACTGCAGCACTACTTTAACATTTGAGCTTCCCACACTAAGCTGACTGTGTGTGTGCCGTAAAAATAAACCCATGTCTGTACACGACCCTGGCTCTGTGTACGAGCCAGGGTTGCTAACCCACAGCCTAGCTAACACAGGTTACATTTCTTGCTGTGTTGTTGTTTGTCAGAAACCGTTTGCAATGAGCTTTATAGTCACGATCTTATGAAACATATTCCCAATGTTAACAATCTCTCTCCTGTATTGCACACTAATCCTTTATTGATTGCTGAAGTTTCAAAGGATTTAAAGGATGTGAGATTGATTCCCGACCTCTCCAGAGCGATGGTTCATTTAAAGGAAAAGTGGAACATTTTGGAAACACATTCTCTGTATTTCTGAGAATAATTTAAAACATTTAAACAAACACATGTACAGTACATTGTCATGTCTGTGCATAAAGTACAGACTTGGAGTCTGGACATAGTTAGCCTAGCTTAGCATAAAGACTGGAAGCAAGGGGGAATCAGATGGCCTGAATCTGTCCAAGGTAAAACTAAGTTGTATCAATTAGCTCTGAATTTAATCAGTTGCCATGTGATTGCCACTCCTCTCAGATCTATTGCTCAAAAATGTCTCAGAGGAGGACATGATGAATCGCTGCTTAGAAGACGAAAGGATTTGGAAACTTCACAACAACCTCGGGAGCGACGGTGGTGCACATGTGCTCAATGAGGACCGTCTGTCCCTGGTCCCTGAAAAGAAAGCAGACACCCAGGTCTTCCCCTGCATCCTCAGCGCCCTCCAGTGGATCAGCCAGGGCAGGGATTCAGTCCTTCAGACATTCCTGTGGGATAAACACCGCGTCAAGGCCAAAGCAGGTCCGCTCTGCGATGCCGCCGAGATCCACGTCCTCGTTACTGGAGGCCTCTACCTGGTGGGCGGAGCACTTAAATACCCCGACCCAGCCTACCAGTGAACAGAATGCTGTTTAGATAATGGGTTTTTGCTTTTTGAACCATGACTTACCTGATCAACTTGATTTTGGTTGTTTTGCAGCAGTGATTATAAATGTGACCTGGATGAACCGGAGTTTTGTGTTATTTTATTGTATTAAATAACACAAACACTGTATTCCTGTACTGCTCGTGAACTTCAATATTAAACATGGTTTGAAAAAACACTTTTATGGCCATGAATGTTATTATTATTGATTTTACATTTCCTGTTGAATTGGAAAACTCTGGAGGTGGTGTGCTAAATACCTGACTGAGCAGTATGCAGTACTTAAACTGCGATATTTTGTCAGGTTGTATTCCGGTTTATCCAATTGTAATGATGTACACCAGATTTATATTGTTAATGATCAATCTTGGCTTTCCAGCAATAGAGCATTTGCAACACAATAAAATGTGTCCATTCGTTAAATGTAGGTTCAGTATTTACTCCCTTTTGATGCAGCCGTGCTGTGGAAAAGGACTGGCAGGGGGTGAATGGGCTTGTAAAGCTAAAAGTTTTTAAGCATCAGAGAGATGAGACTCTGATTCAGTGATAATCAGTTTTCTCTTTGACCTCTGCAGGAAGCTGTTGTGTGCTGAAGGAAAGACGTTATGTGTATTAAACCATCCAAACAGCGAGCTCTCCGCTAGAGGAGATACATGATGATATTAACCACAGGGTGGTGCTGTTGATTAACCAGACAAACAAGACACCCTGTGACATCTCCCCTCATGTAATATGATATCTAAACATTAAATTACTTTGGGACAGAACATAAAACTCAACCTGTTAAATCTCTACAGCGAGAACACCCACTGTAAGCTACTCTAACAAATGACTTATAACATCACAACGACTTCACTGGCAGTACGCTGAACAATGCTCGTTGCTCTGTGATGCTACAGACACAATAACTGCTGCAACAGGAAAATGGTCACAAACACAGTTCGCTCTGTATTCTTTCAGTCGATCCCAACTAAAGGTCCAGTCTGTGTCGAGGCTTGATCAACCTCCCACTCCGGGTGCAGGCGTGGCCATGCTGACCTTGGCGTGGTGTGCCGCTGGTTTGCGGGGAGGGGTGTGATGACGGGATGTCCCCCCTTGACTGGTGCCTGCCTCTTCAGTGTTGTCCTCATTTGCAGGATCTGCTGTTTGTACATCCCCGGGCTGGTCCAGGGACCTTTCCGGGTGGCCCAATGGCTGAGGGGCTGTTTCCGCTGGTCTGAGATCAATCCTGTTGCGACGGTACATGGAGATGACCCTGTCTGGTATGCCATGGCGTGCAAATTGGGCCTTGCATCTCAGGACTACAGTTTCAGCTGAGAGGTCAGGGAGCCAATCAATGGTTGAATAGGTCCATGCTCACTATCTGCCAGGGACGTGTTGGGAGTGGGTGAGACATCAAAGTCTCCTTCTGTTGTTCATTTGCATACTCATTGCACACAGAGCACTGTTGCACAAAGTCTTTGTCCCCCTGCATGTTGGGCCAAAAGAGTGTGTCACAGGCCTGCCTGTTGCAAGCCTCTCCCCCTATATGGCTGTCGTGAATCCGTCTCAGCATTTCCGGTCTTTAGGTATGATGACGGCTGGCTTCTGAAGAGCACGCCGTCCTGTGCACTTATATCTGATGGCCCAGTAATCTCTGATGGCTATCGGGGTCTCCTCTCTGTAGTCAGGCCATCCCTCAAGCATGACATTCTTTAGTGTCTTCAGGCACACATCTTCCTCTGTGTGCTGACGTTCAGGTAGGCTGTCTGCTTAATTGTTGCGGTGTCATTCTGCTCCTGTTGCAGGCTGCAGACCATTTCACATCTGTAGTGTCTGTTCTCTGTGGTGGGGTAGTGGCTCTGCTGAGCGTGTCGCTTGTGTACATCTCAGGGCCTGGCTTGTAAACCACTCTGAGGCAGTAGTTTTGGAGTGTAAGGAGCATGCTTTGGAGGCGCTTCGGGGCCCTGAGGAGTGGCTTACTGAAGATGGACACCAGTGGGCGGTGGTCAGTTTCTGCTGTTACATCTCCCCTCACATACAAGTATTAGTGAAATCGCTGACAGGCAAACACTCAAGCACTCCTTTTCAATCTGTGCATAGTTTTGCTCCGTCTGGAATAATGCACATGAAGCAGATGCGACTGGCTGCCCCTCCTGTAGCAAGCAGCAGCCAAGGCCTGCCTGGCTAGAGCCCCTCTGTATGGTGGCTGGCCTGGTGGCATCATAATACCTCAAGACGGGCACCGCTGTGACCAGGGCCCTGATCTCCTTCATGGCTGAGTCATGCTTGGGGAGCCAGTGCCACTGCACATCCTTATCCAGCAGATAAGCGTGGTATGAACTTGGACATGTAGTTTACAAACTCCACGACCCGCTGCACGGCTTTCGCATCTGTGGGGTTTGGCATGTCCAGGACGGCTCTGACCTTGTCCAGGTCAGCTCTGAGGCCCTCCGTTGACAGTATGCGGCCATGAAAGCGGACCTCTCTGACTCGGAATTGCAGCTTCTTCAGGCTCAGTCTCAGTTTCACTTCTCTGCAATTGTCCATCGGAGAGGTGAGGTTAGTATCGTGGTCGCAGATGGCCTCCTCCTCCGTGTCCACACAGCCCACTACCAAGATGTCATCAGCAATGGGCTCAATCCCCTTCAAACCAGCCAGGAGCTCGTGCTGCTTCCGCTGATACAGCTCCGGCACCACAGATACACCAGAGGGGATCTTGTCCCAACGTGTTCAAAAGGTTGTCATCAGGCTGCTCTCAGCCTTCATTGTGCATAACTGGCATTTCGCTTTGATACAGACACACACAGAGCTGTCGTACCGTTTTAGGATCATCTTTGAAGATCCATCCATCCATGAAGACATCACCAGGGAGTCTAATCGCCAAAGACTTTCCAAACTTGTAAATAAATAATAGTTCAATCTTAATGAAGTCTCTCCTGATTGAAATGCAGTCAGTCAGTGTTCAGTTGTTCAGACTAATTCAGTCAGAAATTAACTGCATATTTATAAGTTGCCCTGCATGATGGAGAAAATGTTGTTTTAATGACAATTACACTAGCTTGATTGCTAGCGAGTACAGACTACAGAGGCTAATAATGAGGAAATTACAGCCAAGTCCCGCTGAGCTATCGTTTTTTTATGGATGACAATAAAAGGCAACCAAAGATAACCAAACTGTCATCTTGCTTTCTTTAACAGTCATATGCATCACTCCCTTTAAATATATTTCCTGCCCCCCCCCCTCCCCCCCCCCTCCCCCACACACACACACACACACACACACACACAGTTTTCCTCACAGGAGCTTAAAGGGCGCTTAAGACGCACGTATAGCTTCCAGATGCAGCCAAAGTACACACTGCAGCAGGGTAGTAAGGATTGAAAGACTGACAGAACAGCAGAAGATCTCAGCATGGATCAGGAACACAAAGGCTTTACAGAAAAGGTAAGAGAGGGATCTATCTATCTATCCTCGTGGTTATTCCCCGTCTGTTGAGCTGCTGCAGGATTTGTCTTTGGGTGACTCTAAACTTAGTCTGACTTCTTTAATGGTAAACTTACCAATGTGTTCTGAGAATCTGTTCAAAGAAATACGTGGTGAATAAAATTGAAATGTTGAAAATAAAGTAGAAATTCTTCTTTGTCTTTGGGTGACTCTAAACTTAGTCTGACTTCTTTAACTGAAAACTTGTGTTCCATTCAGAAATATATCAAATACAATCTTATTTATACTTTGATGAGACTCTTGTTCAAATTCAGAAATGAATGGTCAAAAACTACGAAAGAGTATTAGAGCCAGGCATGAGGGGGTTAACGAGAGGATGTAGATTTTTAATTTATCTTATTTTTCAGGAACAGTCAAAACAAACTCAGAATATTGAGAATGAAGTTGTAATGTTGGAAATAGAGTTGACATGTTAATAAGTCATGATGTTGAATTGATGAAGTAGAAATGTTGAGACGTAAGTTGTGACGTGAATCAAGTTGAAAATAAAGTAGACATTTTATTGTAAAATGTTGAGAATCAGTGATGTGAATAAAATTGAAAGATCTTGAATGACGTCCAAATATTAACAATAAAGTTAAAAATTAAGAATAAAGTGGAAATGTGAAAAATGGATTTGAAATTTTAAAGTTTAAAATGTCGAGATTTAAGTCCAAATTTTGAAAATAAAGTCAAAATTGGAAAATATGAGAATAAAAAGTTTTGAGATGAATTCAAATTACTCTGAAAAAAGTCGAGATATATTCAATTAAGTCCAAATATTGAGAATGAAGTTTAAATTCAAGTTCAAGTTAAAATGTTGAGAATAAAATGTAAACTTTTAATATAAGTGTCAGGCATAAGAAAAAGAAATTCATCGGAGGAAGGTTTTTTCTTGTTGAACATCATGAGAATAAGTTGTAAATAATCACAATACAATTGAAATACTGTTACATATCAAAAGCCTAAAGCCTACAGTTCGTCTTTAAATATTCCCCCTATCATTATGTATTTATTATGCCTGATCCTGCAACAGGAACATTCAATACTGACTTTTATTTAACACAGAGACGATGTCAGGCAGGATGTGCATGCGAAACAATCATTTAACTAGATTATGTTGGATGTTTCTGTAGAGATGCTGTCGATCTAAACATGTCACTTCTTGCTCGTTCTGCAGGATGCAGTTTGCATACTGAAAACGCTTCCAGTCCATTGTCGACCTGTGGAACAGGAAAAACGAGATCAGCTGCTCCATATGATGCGGAGCTACATGGCACGAGTCGGCATCTCAGTGAGTCCCTAATATCAGTGGGTCTTTAATATCACGTGCCCACAGGCAGTTTTCTTTAACCTGTGTATGTGTGTCGGTGTGTGTGTGTGTGTGTGTGTTTTTTTCTACCAAAGGTGGAGGAACTAGACCATCTCAATATCATTCATGTGACAGGAACAAAGGGCAAGGTGAGCTTATAAGACATCAAATCTGATGGTATTTGTGTTATTCATTATCAATTATTTAAGGATAAGGGACTTAATTTAAGATAGTAATTCATTATTATTATTATTATTATTATTATTATTATTATTTTGTTTTTTTCATGCTTGGGGGACAAAACGATTCATTTTAAACATACCAATCGATCAATTACAAAAAAGAAAAAAGAAAGGAGAGAACAATTTTAAAAAAAGTTCACAGAATCAGTAAAGTAACTATTTTGAGACTAAGTTACTTACTTATGTTGACATACTTTGAGGTGGTTAGTCATTATTTTGAGATAATAAGTTATAACTTTGAGATACTTGGTTATTATTTTGAGATACTTAATCATTGTTATAAGATACTCAGTCATTTGAGATACTAAGTAAATGTTTTAAGTAACAAAGTTATTATATTGAGATACTACCTTATTTTTCAGGTACTCAGTCTCATCCTGCTTTTAACTTAACATTTAAATGTATCACTCGCTGTCAATCTTTGCAGTGGAAAAGATGGAGAACACATTGATTTGACAGCCCAATGTTAAGCCCCTCATCTGACACCAACCCCCTGGTAGTGGTTCTGGGAATTAAAAATAATTATATAGAAATCATCAATGTTGTTGCTGATGGTCTCGTTTGCACTTGTAGCTCATATAGATGCGTCAGTATTCATTTCAGTCGGTTTCATAACCTGCTAAAAATCCTCACAGGAGCTTTAATGTTTTGAGATACTAGGTTTCTGAAATAATAATTCACTAGTTTGAGATACTTGTCAGGAGATCACCGGGGGTGCTACCCAACCACGCCTGAAGTGTAATATTTATTTTAACCAGAGATCTCGGGTCTCACCCCTTTATTGTTTGCAGCTTCACTGTCACTAATAAAAAACCTCGATTGTCAAGGGAGAGGCCATGCTCCTTCTTTAAAGAGTTTATTAGCCCCTCAGAGAAATGAAGAGACGAGAGACTTTATATTTTTCTTTTAGTTTTCCTTACTACTTACTACTTTCCTTAAAATATATTTCTGTTAGTATTCAGTAGAGATTCCATAGTGATTCCACAGACTTCCACCTGATAGCTCAAGAGAGAGAAGAAGAAAGAGAGTGTCAACAGGATAGAGGAGGAAGAGTAGTGCTGGAGCAATGATATGCATCCTCTGAGAGGAGGGTGCAGGTTTTACATTGTGTGTTATCACACGGCCACTATCCCTTCTGTTTCTTCAACAAATACAAAGTCATAATTTGTAGATAAGTTTTTGTTTTTAGTTACTTAAGATAATGAATTATCTTGTTTGCACAGGATAATAACTTGTTTCTACAAGATAATGACTTGTTCCCACAAGATAAATAACTTGTTCCTACAAGATAATGACTTGTTCCCACAAGATAATGACTTGTTCCTACAAGATAAATAACTTGTTCCTACAAGATAATGACTTGTTCCCACAAGATAAATAACTTGTTCCTACAAGATAATGACTTGTTCCCACAAGATAAATAACTTGTTCCTACAAGATAATGACTTGTTCCCACAAGATAAATAACTTGCTCCTACAAGATAAATAACTTGTTCCCACAAGATAAATAACTTGTTCCTACAAGATAAATAACTTGTTCCTACAAGATAAATAACTTGTTCCTACAAGATAATGACTTGTTCCCACAAGATAAATAACTTGTTCCCACAAGATAAATAACTTGTTCCTACAAGATAATGACTTGTTCCTACAAGATAAATAACTTGTTCCTACAAGATAATGACTTGTTCCCACAAGATAAATAACTTGTTCCTACAAGATAATGACTTGTTCCCACAAGATAAATAACTTGTACGCACAAGATAAATAACTTGTTCCCACAAGATAATGACTTGTTCCCACAAGATAAATAACTTGTTCCTACAAGATAATGACTTGTTCCTACAAGATAAATAACTTGTTCCCACAAGATAATGACTTGTTCCCACAAGATAAATAACTTGTTCCTACAAGATAATGACTTGTTCCCACAAGATAAATAACTTGCTCCTACAAGATAAATAACTTGTTCCCACAAGATAAATAACTTGTTCCTACAAGATAATGACTTGTTCCCACAAGATAAATAACTTGTACGCACAAGATAAATAACTTATTCCTACAAGATAAATAACTTGTTCATGCAAGATAATGACTTGTTCCTACAAGATAAATAACTTGTACGCACAAGATAAATAACTTGTTCATGCAAGATAATGACTTGTTCCTACAAGATAAATAACTTGTACGCACAAGATAAATAACTTGTTCATGCAAGATAATGACTTGTTCCTACAAGATAAATAACTTGTACGCACAAGATAAATAACTTGTTCCCACAAGATAAATAACTTGTTCCTACAAGATAATGACTTGTTCCCACAAGATAAATAACTTGTTCCCACAAGATAAATAACTTGTTCCTACAAGATAATGACTTGTTCCCACAAGATAATGACTTGTTCCTACAAGATAAATAACTTGTTCCTACAAGATAATGACTTGTTCCCACAAGATAAATAACTTGTTCCTACAAGATAATGACTTGTTCCCACAAGATAAATAACTTGTTCCTACAAGATAATGACTTGTTCCCACAAGATAAATAACTTGCTCCTACAAGATAAATAACTTGTTCCCACAAGATAAATAACTTGTTCCTACAAGATAAATAACTTGTTCCTACAAGATAAATAACTTGTTCCTACAAGATAATGACTTGTTCCCACAAGATAAATAACTTGTTCCCACAAGATAAATAACTTGTTCCTACAAGATAATGACTTGTTCCTACAAGATAAATAACTTGTTCCTACAAGATAATGACTTGTTCCCACAAGATAAATAACTTGTTCCTACAAGATAATGACTTGTTCCCACAAGATAAATAACTTGTACGCACAAGATAAATAACTTGTTCCCACAAGATAATGACTTGTTCCCACAAGATAAATAACTTGTTCCTACAAGATAATGACTTGTTCCTACAAGATAAATAACTTGTTCCCACAAGATAATGACTTGTTCCCACAAGATAAATAACTTGTTCCTACAAGATAATGACTTGTTCCCACAAGATAAATAACTTGCTCCTACAAGATAAATAACTTGTTCCCACAAGATAAATAACTTGTTCCTACAAGATAATGACTTGTTCCCACAAGATAAATAACTTGTACGCACAAGATAAATAACTTATTCCTACAAGATAAATAACTTGTTCATGCAAGATAATGACTTGTTCCTACAAGATAAATAACTTGTACGCACAAGATAAATAACTTGTTCATGCAAGATAATGACTTGTTCCTACAAGATAAATAACTTGTACGCACAAGATAAATAACTTGTTCATGCAAGATAATGACTTGTTCCTACAAGATAAATAACTTGTACGCACAAGATAAATAACTTGTTCCCACAAGATAAATAACTTGTTCCTACAAGATAATGACTTGTTCCCACAAGATAAATAACTTGTTCCCACAAGATAAATAACTTGTTCCTACAAGATAATGACTTGTTCCCACAAGATAAATAACTTGCTCCTACAAGATAAATAACTTGTGAGCACAAGATAAATAACTTGTTCCTACAAGATAAATAACTTGTTCCCACAAGATAAATAACTTGTTCCCACAAGATAAATAACTTGTGCGCACAAGATAAATAACTTGTTCCTACAAGATAATGACTTGTTCCCACAAGATAAATAACTTGTTCCCACAAGATAAATAACTTGTTCCTACAAGATAATGACTTGTTCCCACAAGATAAATAACGTGTTCCTACAAGATAATGACTTGTTCCCACAAGATAAATAACTTGCTCCCACAAGATAAATAACTTGTTCCCACAAGATAATGACTTGTTCCCACAAGATAAATAACTTGTTCCCACAAGATAAATAACTTGCTCCTACAAGATAAATAACTTGTTCCCACAAGATAAATAACTTGTTCCCACAAGATAATGACTTGTTCCCACAAGATAAATAACTTGTTCCCACAAGATAAATAACTTGTTCCTACAAGATAATGACTTGTTCCCACAAGATAAATAACTTGCTCCTACAAGATAAATAACTTGTTCCCACAAGATAAATAACTTGTTCCTACAAGATAATGACTTGTTCCCACAAGATAAATAACTTGTTCCTACAAGATAATGACTTGTTCCCACAAGATAAATAACTTGTACGCACAAGATAAATAACTTGTTCCTACAAGATAAATAACTTGTTCATGCAAGATAATGACTTGTTCCTACAAGATAAATAACTTGTACGCACAAGATAAATAACTTGTTCATGCAAGATAATGACTTGTTCCTACAAGATAAATAACTTGTACGCACAAGATAAATAACTTGTTCATGCAAGATAATGACTTGTTCCTACAAGATAAATAACTTGTACGCACAAGATAAATAACTTGTTCCCACAAGATAAATAACTTGTTCCTACAAGATAATGACTTGTTCCCACAAGATAAATAACTTGTTCCTACAAGATAAATAACTTGTTCCTACAAGATAATGACTTGTTCCCACAAGATAAATAACTTGTGCGCACAAGATAAATAACTTGTTCCTACAAGATAAATAACTTGTACGCACAAGATAAATAACTTGTTCCTACAAGATAAATAACTTGTACGCACAAGATAATGACTAGTACGCACAAGATAAATAACTTGTTCCTACAAGATAAATAACTTTTTCCTACAAGATAAATAACTTGTACGCACAAGATAATGACTTGTTCCCACAAGATAAATAACTTGTACGCACAAGATAAATAACTTGTTCCTACAAGATAAATAACTTGTTCCCACAAGATAAATAACTTGTTCCTACAAGATAAATAACTTGTTCCAACAAGATAATGACTTGTTCCCACAAGATAAATAACTTGTTCCTACAAGATAAATAACTTGTTCCTACAAGATAATGACTTGTTCCCACAAGATAAATAACTTGTTCCTACAAGATAAATAACTTGTTCATGCAAGATAATGACTTGTTCCCACAAGATAAATAACTTGTTCCTACAAGATAATGACTTGTTCCCACAAGATAAATAACTTGTTCCTACAAGATAATGACTTGTTCCCACAAGATAAATAACTTGTTCCTACAAGATAAATAACTTGTTCCTACAAGATAATGACTTGTTCCCACAAGATAAATAACTTGCTCCTACAAGATAAATAACTTGTTCCCACAAGATAAATAACTTGTTCCTACAAGATAATGACTTGTTCCCACAAGATAAATAACTTGTACGCACAAGATAAATAACTTGTTCCTACAAGATAAATAACTTGTTCATGCAAGATAATGACTTGTTCCTACAAGATAAATAACTTGTACGCACAAGATAAATAACTTGTTCATGCAAGATAATGACTTGTTCCTACAAGATAATGACTTGTTCCCACAAGATAAATAACTTGTTCCTACAAGATAATGACTTGTTCCTACAAGATAAATAACTTGTTCCTACAAGATAATGACTTGTTCCCACAAGATAAATAACTTGTTCCTACAAGATAATGACTTGTTCCCACAAGATAAATAACTTGCTCCTACAAGATAAATAACTTGTTCCCACAAGATAAATAACTTGTTCCTACAAGATAATGACTTGTTCCCACAAGATAAATAACTTGTACGCACAAGATAAATAACTTGTTCCTACAAGATAAATAACTTGTTCATGCAAGATAATGACTTGTTCCTACAAGATAAATAACTTGTACGCACAAGATAAATAACTTGTTCATGCAAGATAATGACTTGTTCCTACAAGATAAATAACTTGTACGCACAAGATAAATAACTTGTTCATGCAAGATAATGACTTGTTCCTACAAGATAAATAACTTGTACGCACAAGATAAATAACTTGTTCCCACAAGATAAATAACTTGTTCCTACAAGATAATGACTTGTTCCCACAAGATAAATAACTTGTTCCCACAAGATAAATAACTTGTTCCTACAAGATAATGACTTGTTCCCACAAGATAAATAACTTGCTCCTACAAGATAAATAACTTGTGAGCACAAGATAAATAACTTGTTCCCACAAGATAAATAACTTGTTCCTACAAGATAAATAACTTGTGCGCACAAGATAAATAACTTGTTCCTACAAGATAATGACTTGTTCCCACAAGATAAATAACTTGTTCCCACAAGATAAATAACTTGTTCCTACAAGATAATGACTTGTTCCCACAAGATAAATAACTTGTTCCTACAAGATAATGACTTGTTCCCACAAGATAAATAACTTGCTCCCACAAGATAAATAACTTGTTCCCACAAGATAATGACTTGTTCCCACAAGATAAATAACTTGTTCCCACAAGATAAATAACTTGCTCCTACAAGATAAATAACTTGTTCCCACAAGATAAATAACTTGTTCCTACAAGATAATGACTTGTTCCCACAAGATAAATAACTTGTTCCCACAAGATAAATAACTTGTTCCTACAAGATAATGACTTGTTCCTACAAGATAAATAACTTGTTCCTACAAGATAATGACTTGTTCCCACAAGATAAATAACTTGTTCCTACAAGATAATGACTTGTTCCTACAAGATAAATAACTTGTACGCACAAGATAAATAACTTGTTCCCACAAGATAAATAACTTGTTCCTACAAGATAATGAACTTGTTCCCACAAGATAAATAACTTGTTCCTACAAGATAAATAACTTGTTCCTACAAGATAATGACTTGTTCCCACAAGATAAATAACTTGTTCCTACAAGATAAATAACTTGTACCCACAAGATAAATAACTTGTTCCCACAAGATAAATAACTTGTGCCTACAAGATAATGACTTGTTCCCACAAGATAAATAACTTGTTCCTACAAGATAAATAACTTGTTCCTACAAGATAATGACTTGTTCCCACAAGATAAATAACTTGTTCCTACAAGATAAATAACTTGTTCATGCAAGATAATGACTTGTTCCCACAAGATAAATAACTTGTTCCTACAAGATAATGACTTGTTCCCACAAGATAAATAACTTGTTCCTACAAGATAAATAACTTGCTCCTACAAGATAAATAACTTGTTCCTACAAGATAAATAACTTGTGCGCACAAGATAAATAACTTGTTCCTACAAGATAAATAACTTGTACGCACAAGATAAATAACTTGTTCCTACAAGATAAATAACTTGTTCCCACAAGATAAATAACTTGTTCCTACAAGATAATGACTTGTTCCCACAAGATAAATAACTTGTTCCTACAAGATAAATAACTTGTTCCTACAAGATAATGACTTGTTCCCACAAGATAAATAACTTGTTCCTACAAGATAAATAACTTGTTCCTACAAGATGCATAACTTGTACGCACAAGATAAATAACTTGTTCCTACAAGATAAATAACTTGTTCCTACGAGATAAATAACTTGTACGCACAAGATAATGACTTGTTCCCACAAGATAAATAACTTGTACGCACAAGATAAATAACTTGTTCCTACAAGATAAATAACTTGTTCATGCAAGATAATGACTTGTTCCTACAAGATAAATAACTTGTACGCACAAGATAAATAACTTGTACGCACAAGATAAATAACTTGTTCCCACAAGATAAATAACTTGTTCCTACAAGATAAATAACTTGTTCCCACAAGATAAATAACTTGTTCCTACAAGATAATGACTTGTTCCCACAAGATAAATAACTTGTACGCACAAGATAAATAACTTGTTCCTACAAGATAAATAACTTGTTCATGCAAGATAATGACTTGTTCCTACAAGATAAATAACTTGTACGCACAAGATAAATAACTTGTTCATGCAAGATAATGACTTGTTCCTACAAGATAAATAACTTGTACGCACAAGATAAATAACTTGTTCATGCAAGATAATGACTTGTTCCTACAAGATAAATAACTTGTACGCACAAGATAAATAACTTGTTCCCACAAGATAAATAACTTGTTCCTACAAGATAATGACTTGTTCCCACAAGATAAATAACTTGTTCCTACAAGATAAATAACTTGTTCCTACAAGATAATGACTTGTTCCCACAAGATAAATAACTTGTGCGCACAAGATAAATAACTTGTTCCTACAAGATAAATAACTTGTACGCACAAGATAAATAACTTGTTCCTACAAGATAAATAACTTGTACGCACAAGATAATGACTAGTACGCACAAGATAAATAACTTGTTCCTACAAGATAAATAACTTTTTCCTACAAGATAAATAACTTGTACGCACAAGATAATGACTTGTTCCCACAAGATAAATAACTTGTACGCACAAGATAAATAACTTGTTCCTACAAGATAAATAACTTGTTCCCACAAGATAAATAACTTGTTCCTACAAGATAAATAACTTGTTCCTACAAGATAATGACTTGTTCCCACAAGATAAATAACTTGTTCCTACAAGATAAATAACTTGTTCCTACAAGATAATGACTTGTTCCCACAAGATAAATAACTTGTTCCTACAAGATAAATAACTTGTTCATGCAAGATAATGACTTGTTCCCACAAGATAATGACTTGTTCCCACAAGATAAATAACTTGTTCCTACAAGATAAATAACTTGTTCCTACAAGATAATGACTTGTTCCCACAAGATAAATAACTTGCTCCTACAAGATAAATAACTTGTTCCCACAAGATAAATAACTTGTTCCTACAAGATAATGACTTGTTCCCACAAGATAAATAACTTGTACGCACAAGATAAATAACTTGTTCCTACAAGATAAATAACTTGTTCATGCAAGATAATGACTTGTTCCTACAAGATAAATAACTTGTACGCACAAGATAAATAACTTGTTCATGCAAGATAATGACTTGTTCCTACAAGATAATGACTTGTTCCCACAAGATAAATAACTTGTTCCTACAAGATAATGACTTGTTCCTACAAGATAAATAACTTGTTCCTACAAGATAATGACTTGTTCCCACAAGATAAATAACTTGTTCCTACAAGATAATGACTTGTTCCCACAAGATAAATAACTTGCTCCTACAAGATAAATAACTTGTTCCCACAAGATAAATAACTTGTTCCTACAAGATAATGACTTGTTCCCACAAGATAAATA
Source organism: Semicossyphus pulcher (assembly GCF_022749685.1). Taxonomy (NCBI): domain Eukaryota; kingdom Metazoa; phylum Chordata; class Actinopteri; order Labriformes; family Labridae; genus Semicossyphus; species Semicossyphus pulcher. The sequence continues at coordinate 6,707,714 of NW_027211702.1, forward strand.
ACTTGTACGCACAAGATAAATAACTTGTTCCTACAAGATAAATAACTTGTTCATGCAAGATAATGACTTGTTCCTACAAGATAAATAACTTGTACGCACAAGATAAATAACTTGTTCATGCAAGATAATGACTTGTTCCTACAAGATAAATAACTTGTACGCACAAGATAAATAACTTGTTCATGCAAGATAATGACTTGTTCCTACAAGATAAATAACTTGTACGCACAAGATAAATAACTTGTTCCCACAAGATAAATAACTTGTTCCTACAAGATAATGACTTGTTCCCACAAGATAAATAACTTGTTCCCACAAGATAAATAACTTGTTCCTACAAGATAATGACTTGTTCCCACAAGATAAATAACTTGCTCCTACAAGATAAATAACTTGTGAGCACAAGATAAATAACTTGTTCCTACAAGATAAATAACTTGTTCCCACAAGATAAATAACTTGTTCCTACAAGATAAATAACTTGTGCGCACAAGATAAATAACTTGTTCCTACAAGATAATGACTTGTTCCCACAAGATAAATAACTTGTTCCTACAAGATAATGACTTGTTCCCACAAGATAAATAACTTGTTCCTACAAGATAATGACTTGTTCCCACAAGATAAATAACTTGCTCCCACAAGATAAATAACTTGTTCCCACAAGATAATGACTTGTTCCCACAAGATAAATAACTTGTTCCCACAAGATAAATAACTTGCTCCTACAAGATAAATAACTTGTTCCCACAAGATAAATAACTTGTTCCTACAAGATAATGACTTGTTCCCACAAGATAAATAACTTGTTCCCACAAGATAAATAACTTGTTCCTACAAGATAATGACTTGTTCCTACAAGATAAATAACTTGTTCCTACAAGATAATGACTTGTTCCCACAAGATAAATAACTTGTTCCTACAAGATAATGACTTGTTCCCACAAGATAAATAACTTGTACGCACAAGATAAATAACTTGTTCCCACAAGATAAATAACTTGTTCCTACAAGATAATGAACTTGTTCCCACAAGATAAATAACTTGTTCCTACAAGATAAATAACTTGTTCCTACAAGATAATGACTTGTTCCCACAAGATAAATAACTTGTTCCTACAAGATAAATAACTTGTACCCACAAGATAAATAACTTGTTCCCACAAGATAAATAACTTGTGCCTACAAGATAATGACTTGTTCCCACAAGATAAATAACTTGTTCCTACAAGATAAATAACTTGTTCCTACAAGATAATGACTTGTTCCCACAAGATAAATAACTTGTTCCTACAAGATAAATAACTTGTTCCTACAAGATAATGACTTGTTCCCACAAGATAAATAACTTGTTCCTACAAGATAAATAACTTGTGCGCACAAGATAAATAACTTGTTCCTACAAGATAAATAACTTGTACGCACAAGATAAATAACTTGTTCCTACAAGATAAATAACTTGTTCCCACAAGATAAATAACTTGTTCCTACAAGATAATGACTTGTTCCCACAAGATAAATAACTTGTTCCTACAAGATAAATAACTTGTTCCTACAAGATAATGACTTGTTCCCACAAGATAAATAACTTGTTCCTACAAGATAAATAACTTGTTCCTACAAGATGCATAACTTGTACGCACAAGATAAATAACTTGTTCCTACAAGATAAATAACTTGTTCCTACGAGATAAATAACTTGTACGCACAAGATAATGACTTGTTCCCACAAGATAAATAACTTGTACGCACAAGATAAATAACTTGTTCCTACAAGATAAATAACTTGTTCATGCAAGATAATAACTTGTTCCTACAAGATAAATAACTTGTACGCACAAGATAAATAACTTGTTCCCACAAGATAAATAACTTGTTCCTACAAGATAATGACTTGTTCCCACAAAATAAATAACTTGTTCCTACAAGATAAATAACTTGTTCCTACAAGATAATGACTTGTTCCCACAAGATAAATAACTTGTTCCCACAAGATAAATAACTTGTACGCACAAGATAAATAACTTGTTCCTACAAGATAAATAACTTGTTCATGCAAGATAAATAACTTGTGCGCACAAGATAAATAACTTGTTCCTACAAGATAAATAACTTGTTCCTACAAGATGCATAACTTGTACGCACAAGATAAATAACTTGTTCCTACAAGATAAACAACTTGTTCCTACAAGATAAATAACTTGTACGCACAAGATAATGACTTGTTCCCACAAGATAAATAACTTGTACGCACAAGATAAATAACTTGTTCCTACAAGATAAATAACTTGTTCATGCAAGATAATGACTTTTTCCTACAAGATAAATAACTTGTACGCACAAGATAAATAACTTGTTCCCACAAGATAAATAACTTGTTCCTACAAGATAATGACTTGTTCCCACAAGATAAATAACTTGTTCCTACAAGATAAATAACTTGTTCCTACAAGATAATGACTTGTTCCCACAAGATAAATAACTTGTTCCTACAAGATAAATAACTTGTACGCACAAGATAAATAACTTGTTCCTACAAGATAAATAACTTGTGCGTACAAGATAAATAACTTGTTCCTACAAGATGCATAACTTGTACGCACAAGATAAATAACTTGTTCCTACAAGATAAAAAAACTTGTACGCACAAGATAAATAACGTGTTCCTACAAGATAAATAACTTGTACGCACAAGATAAATAACTTGTTCCTACAAGATAAATAACTTGTTCCCACAAGATAAATAACTTGTTCCTACAAGATAATGACTTGTGCGCACAAGATAAATAACAAGATAACAAACTGAAAGTTCCTCACAGTAGCTTTAATTTAAGATACAGCACTAATTCATTATTTTGTGATACTAAGTTTGTTATTGTCTTGAGATACCATCTAATTATTTTGAAATACTAACCTATTATTTGAGATGCAAAGTCATTATTTTCAGATATTAAGTTATTATGTTGTGATAATAAAATATTATTTTCACAAATATTGTAATTATTTTGAGATACTAAGTCATTATTTTTAGGTACTGATTTAGAGAAAATGTTTAGAGAAAGTTTGTTTATATTTCAGAATTATAATACATTTTTTTTAATTCTAAGTCATTATTTTCAGATACTTAGTCATTATCTTTTTAAAGGAAATTTAGTATTTTGAGATAATCCTTATTTTAAGGTAGTTGCTCACTGTTTTTACAAAGTTAATTATTTTGAGATTTTACATTTATCTGGCTAACACTTTATTTAAATGAGATCATGAGTTTGCGCTCCCGTTATCTAAGATCTGACAAAAAGGACTTTTAAATTAGTTCTGACAGATTTACACGTGTTTGTGTTTCAGGGCTCCACATGTGCGTACACCGAGCAGATTCTGAGAAACCATGGCTTCCGTACAGGATTTTACAGGTACAACTTCAATGTGTGTAAAAACTGTGGCATATTACAGCTTTGAACAACATGAATAACAAATACTCTAAATAACAACTTTTTCCGAACTTTGAGCTAAATAAACTGTGACATAATTTAGGAACATTTAATATATTACAAATGGCATACAAAAATATTTAATTATTTGAAAAAATCGCAATTATGGATATCAGTAATGGATTTTTGCCTAATTTAATTTTTAAGCAAATACATTCTTTATGTCATTTTGACTTATTTCAAATTAAAGATTTCTACATTAATTACTCAGGAGTCAAAATTGTAATTCGTCATATAAACTATTTACTTCTGATAATTTGAAATGTTCTTTAAAGAGATCTGTACCTTATTACAACGACTCAGCTTGTATCTTTTACTTCTATTAAAACTCTGACATGTTATGATTTCAAAATGTACTTTTGACTGGATCCAATTATTATGATCTTAAATGTATTTATCTACAACTCAAATCTCACTAATCAAAATGTTAAATATGTATATCACATTGCAGATATAAATTGAATTTAAATGAACATTTTTATTAACAACTATCCATTTTCACCAAGTTGAAATCAAATTATTGATGTCCGTAATTATTATTCTCATAAGTGACATTTTTTAACTGAAAGTTTTTACTTGTGGAAATGTACATTTTAAATCTGAAAACACTTTTGTATAATATATATTTGAATATATTTGTAACATGTCAACATTATGTTACAGATATATCAAATTGGCATTTTTACAAGTCATTTGACTTCAGGTATCTGCAGTGCAATTCCTACATGTTAAAATGTATTTGTAACATGGTAAAACTGTTGTAGTATAGATCTCTACAGTGGACATTACATTTAAAACTAAATCACTATTGGTCAGATCAACTGATGAAATGTTTGCAGGGTTCGCTACGTATCTAAAATGATTACGGTATCTTAGGGGACATATCAATTAATTTGTGTCTGTAAATCTGTTTTTTAAAGCATCAAAATGAAATTTCTTCTTATATATTTGAAACATGTCAAAACTGTTTTAAAGAAAACTTAAAATTTTGAGTTATACATTGAATTTCTCTCAGCAGGTGATTAAACTACAGCATAAAATAAAACTTTAAATTTCCACTCAGATTCTCTTCTAAAGGTGTCCTAAGGTGTTCTTTAAAGCCTTTAGGTGTTTCCTACCTGTGGGCCCTCTGATGTGTAATGATCATTATGTCAAACAGTGCTTGTAGCTGGGGCTGAACAATGTTACAACCTCACCAATGGCTCCAAATCAAAGAGGCCAAACATAATAAAGAATCAGTAGAGTAGTAGCTGCAAAAACAACAAGAATGTATTTATTAAATCACAAGAACCCACAAAACAACCCATATCAAAAACAAACCTAAACAAATACTGATGGGCCGGCCAAACCAAACAAAAGCAGGAAGACACTCCCACAAAGGGCCGTAGGATCTGGTGTCTTTCCTTCTTACCTAAACTTAACCAAAAACTAAACCTTAGTAGAGAAACAAAACCGAAAAGTAGACTATCGGTCCCATCAGAAAATAAGTAAAGAATGCACAAAGCAAAACTCAGATTAACAACCCTGCTGCTGCTGTGAAGCCATCAGAAGAGAGTAGGAGAGCGTAGTGTTTTCTGCCCCTCCCTTTTATGGTCTGTCCTCCAAATCAGGTGGATCACCAACACCTGAAAGAATTAGCAGGGTGAGTACAGACATTAAGCGCATGTAACAAACATTATATTAAATACATACTCTGTTTGTCTGAACAATCATTTTGATGACACAGTTTTGTCATAACTCCAACCCCTGAGGCGTATATGTCCGCTGTTTACTTTTTTAAGTACACAGTTAAGTTCACATCTTAACTTGTGATGTCAACAAAATGTGGGCGTCAGCTATTCTTTATGTTACTAATTTTGCACTCAGTATGTATGCATCTATATGTCCTAAAAAGCAACGATGATGTTTTCATCTTGGTGGCAGTTCTCCTCATTTGGTCCAGATCAGGGAGAGGATTCGGATCAATGGACAGCTGATTGGAAACGAGCTCTTCAGTAAACACTTCTTGCACGTTTATGGACGGCTGGATGAAACTAAGGTAGGTCATGTAACGAGTTTGAGATGTACAGTTTGAAAAACAATCCCTTGTTACCATAAAATGTAGTTTGATTTTACACTCTTAGAACTTTGCAAACGTGTTGACAGGGCCTGATTAAGGCACAGATGGTACAGGTGATTCCCCAAATATAGGCTAATGTGTGTGACCTACTGCAAGATCAACTTTACGGCTGAATATTTAACTCTCGGGTAAGGTGGGGATCGTAATCTCTCTTAGGGCGCACTGGCAGGAGACGGTCCTGCATGTAGGCACAGTCTTTTTTTAAATCTTTTTCAGGATTCCCACGAAGGGATAATGCCGACAATATTTGGTTTCTTCACCGTCTTGGCCTTCCGTGTGTTCCTTGAGGAGAAGGTAAGCTAGCTTAAGTCATCACGAAAGCTCAGGGATTTTACACAATGGAAAAAGTTCATCTTTTTGGGAAAACTGTACCTGTCGAGATGCATTGGACAGGACAAAAATGTACTTAAATTATTAACTTGCCTTCAATCTAAATGTCCATAAATGTCCAGGTGGATGTCGCAGTGATTGAAGTTGGGATTGGAGGACATTATGACTGCACTAATGTTGTGAGGTAGGACTCTTTCACTGCCAACCTAGATGTGCAGGTGTAGGGTACTATCATAATAATAATTGATACATATTTGAAATAATAATTTATTATATAAGATTCAATAATACAACTTAATTCACATGAAATCCACCTAGGGACACCCCCTTCCAATGTAACTGAAGAGACTGCCAGTTAATTCATTTAGCCAGGTTTGGAACTTCAGCAGTACTACAGTATCCATTGTTGCACCTGATGTGACATAGCCTTCTCCCCTGTGCCTGGCCGTGCAAATGATCCATCCTCCGCCAAGAGAGTTCATAAAACGCATCCAGGTTTTCTGTTATCCATGTCGTGTTGATAAAAACAGCGACGCTAATCCACTTGTTATTTCAGATTAAAAGCTGCTGTCACGCAGACAAACGCGTGGCTCGTTTAGAAGCAGCATTTCCCACACGTTCTCATCCGTATGATACACTGTTGCAAGTTACAATACACACATTTTATGTTGTAATTATTCTTTCAACCAATGAGGTGTCAAAAGTATCATGACAACACCCAACGGCAAACACAATTTTATGAACCAACCAAGCAACAGCCGGATTCAACTGCTGCCAGCTTAAAAAAAACCTTTGCTTACATACAACTGAACTTCAGAGCGACTTTCATCTTTCATCAACGAGACTTTGACATTTGTCCTCTGCACTCCGACATCAATAAGAGTCTTTGTTCTGTGTGGCATAAAGAGACGACAGTTTGCATTGTTACCACAAACATACCACGCAACTCTGAGTAAACAACCTCCTCTACGTAAGCAGTGAAGACCTGACAGTTCTGTTCATTTAAGTCTTCTGTTGTTTACTAAGTTGCTATATTATCATTACATTTTGCTTTCTCTCAGTGTTCTAATAAGCCTAGACTAATAATTTCCGGTCCTCCGTGGTTCTCTGTCACAGGCCATGGGTGTGTGGTATCGCCTCTCTGGATATAGACCACACTCATATTCTTGGAGACACCATAGACAAGATCGCCTGGCATAAAGGAGGCATCTTCAAGGTGTGTTGAACACGTCAGTCATGAGTCATGATTGGATTATGTATTGCAAGTACAAAGACGTCGCCTCTCTGGCTAATAATTACGGTACATGTGTTCCAGCCGGGGGTTCCTGCCTTCACAGTCAAACAGCCAGAAGATGCGATGGCTGTGCTCAGGGACAGGGCCAAAGAGAGAAACGTAAGTGACCCTTAGACTTAGGCTTTTGTTTTCAGACTTAGTTGTTGAATTGTCTTTGTAAGCTGCACACTTTGGTATGATCCTGTCTGACCTGTTGTTGTAGTGTCCTCTGTGGGTGTGTCCAGACCTGGAAGACTACCATGCAGACTGTGGACCTTTGCAACTGGGCCTTGCAGGGCAGCACCAGCACTCCAATGCATCCCTGGCCCTCCAGCTGAGTCACACTTGGCTTCAGAGAAGAAATCTACCAGGTGGGGATGTAAACAGTGTTTTTTTTTCACCAGGGCAGCGCCCTTTCATCAGGATTGGTGCCTGTTCACAGCAGGGCAATGCTGAATTGTATGGGTAGCTCCCATTTGGAGCTGCTGGTCATTCAGCAGACATACCCGTTCAGAGCAGATCAGCTGCTTGGAATTGCAGAAGAGTTCTCAAGAATCAGTAATCCAATAGGCTACACTGCACACCCTCAGGACCTCACCAGTATTGCTGCTTGCATTGTTGTCTGGGGGCATCCCTGGTTGCTGCTCATGGCTGTTTGGAACACGGGTCCGTTTGAAACAAACTGATTGTTTGTCCTTTTGAAGGGCAAAAGGGACTAAACACTGAAATTGCACTCCCCTGGGTCCTCTCTGGTAATGTCTCGCTCTGCTTTAACCAAAGTGTGTCTGTGAGGAGTATGTAGCCTTTTGGAACAGCTGGGTCTGGTAATGCAACTTTCAGCTTTATAAAGGGGCATGCTGGTATGAAGTGTGTGGCCATTCAAGATGTGTGATTGCTTAGCCCTTGGAAGTCATTTTTAGGTTGTTGGCAAGATTTCTTCTCTTGTTGGGCCAATTTAGGTTAAAAAAACAACCTTGTACAACCACCATTAACCAGGTGCCAAATCATGCGAGCATTGTGGCTGTAAACTGTTGAATGTTGAATTAAGCTTCAATTCAATCAGTTTTTACTGCAAGCTCTCCTCTCTCAACAGATGGACACTTTCCTGCCACCAGTGTTACAAACACAGATGGACTTCAGGGGGCTGCCTTCAAGCCCAGTCCCATCATGGTAAAAGGTGAGGAACAATCAATGATGATGATGAGAGCAAAAATAAGGACAAAGATCATTCATGTACTTTGAGTTAGATCTCTGAGCTATTCAACACATTCAAAGCTGAAATTGAGAGTTGGGACTGATCAGTCATCAGGCTTCTGTGTGTTTGGTCTCAGGGCTGGCCGACACTGTGTGGCCTGGAAGGACTCAGACTGTGAAGCATGGAGCAGTCACTTACTTCTTGGATGGAGCTCACACCATGCGCAGTATGCAGGCTTGTGCGTCTTGGTTCAAAGAGACTTCAGCCAGTCGTGAAAGGACTGCAAGGTGAACACCGCTCCCCGAGGACACTCAGGGTGACACCATGCATGCAGGAATCTGATGTAGCATCATTTCTGTAGGCTTGGCTCTATTTCCTGCTAATAGCCTGCCAGTGCAGTCACACGCCAAAATATTCCAAAGCAGTAAAACAAAGAGTCGAGTCATGAACTCAAAACAACAGCTGGTTAATCAGTGTTGGTTTAAGGATGTGTTAAACACACCAGGCGCGCCGCGGCGCAGACCTCCGCGGCCGGCTCGCGCCCTGCAGCGATCGTTTCGGCGTCTGGTCTATTTTTTGCGCGAGCCGCGAGCGATCGCGTCAAACCTGGCAGGAAGTCACACATGAAACAATGAGAGAATCCGGTCAATTTTCAAAATAAAACACCGCGATTGACAATTGCGATGTTCGTTTTGTGTGCTTTTATATATTTGTCAGCATCTAAACAGAGCGCGAGAGAGATACACACAGACACACAGACATAGACACACACACAGACACAGACACAGACACAGACACACAGGCACACACAAGAAAGAGAGAGACACAAAGTGGACTGGCTATAGGGGGTGCGGGCGGGGTGTCAAAACACACACGCAAAACATGAAAACAGCTCCAACAGCTCGCGCGCGATTTTCGTTGCGCGGCGCTTCGCAGCGTTTCGGCATCCGGTGTGTTCCCGGCGTTAATCTGCACATCCCTGTGGAGTGATGACTGTTGACCTTTGCTGTAACTTAACAAACACAGATTACGTTACGTTCCCCTGAACGAGCTAGAGGACGAGGGGAGTAACAATAAATTAAAACCCAGGAAAAAGAAGGGATGAACAAAGTTAAAGGAATTTATTAACAAACTAAAGCAAAAAGGAAACACAACGCGAGCTTCTTCTAAACAAACGAGAAGCAGTTCTCAAAGACTATAAACCGAAAACTGCAAATAACAATAAACAAACACGAAGGCCTCGAAGAAACGCCCTCCTTCCACTGAAGGAGTAAACCCAAGCACGAAGTCACCTGTCACACACACAGCCCCATGTCCCACCGCCACTGGCCGTCTCCTCTCTGCTGCTCTTTATTCTCCTGCCTGATTGATGAAGTGGTAACAGGTGAGCCTGATCACCTGCTGCAGCAAGGGGAGATCAGCACCTGAGCCGCACACAGGGAACTCAACACAGAACTGCGGCACGTAACACAGATGTTTGCTTAAAGATCGAACCTGTTGTGATTGAAAACCTGGACATGTTTGTGTTGCAGTGGACCTGTGGCCAGAGTGTTGCTGTACAATACTTCAAGAGAGAGAGACTCAGCAGCTCTGCTTAAACTACTGGTGGTGAGTGAAGCTACTTTCAGCAACACTTACATTAAAGCCATCATCATCAAAGGCAATACATGGATGGGTGTAGTGTGTATAGAGATGCATATTCAGCCAGCTTCCTACATGTTTACACTTACAGTTGTCACGGCCTCTGTAACACGCACAAAACGGCTCCAGAGCCGGAACACATAAAGGACACCATGATCAAAACTCAACACTCACACCCTCCCCCACACCTCCCAAAAGATGCACTACTCAACAAAACAAGAAAGCCAAACTACCGGGAGCGCCAACCCACACTAAAACAACACACTAAAACAACAAAACCCAGCACGCTAACCTGTGCGCGAGAGAGAGAGAGAGAGAGAGAGAGAGAGAGAGAGAGAGAGAGAGAGAGAGAGAGAGAGAGAGAGAGAGAGAGAGAACAACTCATCTGATTGATTGACTGTTAAACGACCAAACAGCCAGGCTGGTGGAATTTGTTTTCAGTACAGCTTGGCACAGGTTCCAACATTAAACATTAAACATATAACATAGATATACATGCAGACAAACACATTTCATGCATAAGGGCCAAGCTTCATCCTCAGCGTTCAGAGTTCAGAATGTTTATTGCAGTGGGAATGAAACTGTTTTTGAAGCGGGTTGTTTTGGAGGAAATTGTCCTGTAGCGCCTCCCAGAGGGCAGGAGCTGGAAGACATGGTGTGCAGGGTGAGTGGGATCAGAGATGATCTTGCAGGCTCTGCGCAGTGTCCGTTTGCTTTGTTAATGATGCGCTGTAATTTCTTCGGGGAGAGTGTGTCGAGACTGCCGAACGAGACTGTCGAACCAGACTGTAATGGATGAAGTGAGGATGCTTTCGACGATGGCTGTGTAGAAGCGGAGCAGGAGAGGAAACCTTACCCCTGTGCTGTCGGAGATGGAAAAGTCCACTTAGCACTATCTTGGATCCTCAGCAATATACCTGTCGAGTCTGAGGTTGATCACATGAACAGCTCTCATAGTATGTGAAGGCCAGACGAAATGAGATTCCTTCCTTTATAGTTTGATGATGCTGCTACAGCGCCATCTATTTGCCAAAAGGCACCAAAATTGGCAACTTTACTCAGTAATCATACCTCCTCATGTCTACCAAATGTGGTTCCAATAACACAAAGCATTGAGGAGATAAGACACGCTTTGTAATAATAGCCCTGCCAATAGCATTTGAGCAAACTTTAAGGGACAGCTTTGGCAAAAGTGTGTGGTATGTCTAAAATTAAAAAGTCAACTTTTCCAGGTTGGTCCAAAGAGAATCAGAACCAAATTTGGTGATGATTGCTCACATTGAACAAGAAAACGTATCTGGACAATATTCAGACTAGCAGAGGATCAATCCGGACACAAACGGGCGTGGCTGATGAGGATGGATTTGTCCTGATCCATGGAATCCAGTTAAATCAAAGCATTTTGTTTCTGACCATACTGCACAATGTTCGAAACTGTGCTCCATTGGGCCCCAAGCAATACAACCGCCAAGTGAGAAGTTGATGGCATTAACCATTCTTGAGATTTGCAGAGGACAGACTGACAGAGATTTCTTTCTTTTTAGTTACAGGTCAATGTCAAGAAGAACATCATTAATCCAAAATATGAAGGATATGTTTGTTTGAGTGATAGTTTCTCTGTTATGACTCCAGCTGACTCATAAATAACTGAGCACAGAAGCATACTCAGGCTGTTTGAGGGGCAGGGGCAAAAAAAAAGGGTACCAGCTTTATGCCATGGGGCACTTGCGCAGACAGTTGTGAAACAACAACAGGGGCACTTTCAGCTATAGGCATCCCATGAGGGCACACTGTCTCACACAGTATGTGCGGAGGTAAACTACTTCATTTGTATCATTTGTCCACTGGAAGGGCACCTGAGAGGGCACTTCATCATTTATTATCTACCACAGGGGCATCCATGAGGGCACTTTCATGGCATTTTGTCAAACATGGGGGCACCAAGCGAGGTGATTGCCCCCCTGCCCCCTTTCTGAATACACCACTGACTTAGCAGACATTCATGCCTATTTTATTTCTGTTCTTTTCAGCCATGTCACTTTGATTTTGCTGGATTCTGCCCGTACCTGACTGAAGCCAGCGTGTCTTGTAGTACAGGTGAGTCTTTTGTCTGTTTACTGCCAACCTCAGATTAAGCGACTGTGTGGGACCATACGTGTTTCTTGTTCGTCACTTATCACTTGCATTTTGTTGTTCAGGGTGCGAAGCTCTGATGGTGTTACCAAAAGATAACGTCCCACTGGGGTGTGTTCATGTACAGAGACCTCTCTGTTCCTCTGGTTTTTCTATTTATACGTTTGTGTTTGTGTAAAATGAACTTTTGTTGTATTGTAAACAACATTTCTTCTACTTTCAAATCAAATCTTCTCATTGAGCTCTTTTATCTGCAGAAAATGTCGACTGGTTAAGAAAACCAAAAGATGTTTTTCAGAGCTGAAAAATGCAAAGAACGTGTTCGTGTTGAAACAACAGAATGTTTTTCCTGAGGAAGAGTTCACAGGTCAACATCTGGTGAATAACCTGGTTTTTAATTACAGTGTTCATCTCTGCATGCTCTCCACCAGTCTGTCACAGTGCTGTTAGGTGACGTTAGGCCGCTCATGGCGCCGCTCGGCTTTGTTCGAGGGATCGATCTTCCTCTTGATCACATTTCATTGGGGTCTGGATCGGGCGGCCATGACATGTAGAGAGAGAAGCTGATTTAAGGAACATTTGGAGTGGGCTCTTAATTCTTTCCGGAGCTGTAAATGTAGAGAAGCTGCATTTCAACGCTTCCCTAATCAGCACCTAAAAAGACGTTCTATGAAAATCTGTTGGGAAATCAGGAAATATTTAATGGAAATACAATCTATCATCAGACAACAAATAGTGTTAGCCAGTTCCTAGCTAACATTACCATTTTACAGTGTTAGACAATTTGATCGGAAAGTCGAAAATTGCAAGGTAACAGTGATGTTAGCGAAGAAGCAGTTGAATGCTAACATAGGCTGTGGTTTTACGGCAGCTAACTGGTTTTCAAATTTGATGTTGTAGCTTGGAAACCGTCACACTGAGTTTTTCTTGTCTTTTCAGTTGCTTATCACTCGAGAAGTAAAGAAAGAATATGGATTTGTTAGAATCGCTTTTCAAGCTACAACCTGTAAAACAGCAGTACTATGTAACATTTGAGCTCCTCACCCTGAGCGTGACATCAGAGGAAAATGGCCGCCGTGCGGATATCACACACGAGTGACTATGTCCTCACGATCTGCAGCTGTCTTTTCTGAGTGTGCGGTAAAAATAAACCACTGTCTGTACACAGCCTTGGCTCTGTATGTGAGAAACAAACTGTGATGTACTACTGTAATAGGTGTGTCATAAAACATTTTCAATGAGCTTCATAGCCATAATCTCACAATATCAGCAATGTCTCTCCAGAGTTGAACACCAAACCTTTATTGATTGTTTAAGTTTCAAACTATTTAATGGTTTTGAGATTAATTTCCCACCTCTACAGAGCGAAGGAAAAGTGGAACATTTTGGACACCATGCATATTTGCTGTATTTCTGAGAATAAGTCAAGAACATTTGTAAAACATACTCATTGTCATGTCAGTGCATAAAGTAGGCTACAGATTTGGAGTCAGGACATAGTTAGCCTAGCTTAGACTGGAAGCATGGGGCATCAGCTAGCCTGAATCCATCAAAGAGTAAAACTAAGTGATATAAAATGTCTGCAATCAATGAACCATGAATTTAATCAGTTCCCATGTAATTGCCACCCTCTCAGTTCCCTTGAATACTGCAGAGGAGGAAAAGCGCTGCTTGGCAAACGAGAAGTGCTGGAGACTTCACAACAACCTCGGGAATGACAGTGGTGAACACGTGCTCAATGGGGACAGTCTGTCCCTGGTCCCTGAAAAGAAAGCAGACACCCAGGTCTTCCCCTGCGTCCTCAGCGCACTCCAGTGGGTCACCCAGGGCAGGGATTCAGCGCTTGCAGATTCAGAAGAGATGGTCGCCACAGTCAGACCTAGCCTCAAGTCGAAAGCTGCTCTGCTCCGCAATGCAGCTGAGATCCACATCCTCATCACCGGAAGCCTCTACCTGGTGGGAGGAGTACTTAAACACCTCGACCCAGCAACCTACCAGTAAATAGGTTGTAAACTGAGTCAACTACAAAGTTGATTAAATAATGGGTGTGTGCTTTTCGCTTGTTTTTTTAACCTCGGTTTTAGTTAGATGACATTGCAGGATTGTTGTTGTATCAGTGATTACTAATGTCACCTGGATGAACCAGAGTGGTGTAATAGTTATTTCATTATATTAAGTAACACAAACACTGCAGATTAATTGGGAAGTGCTACAATGACTACATGAAGTGATGGGTTTATGTTTTTCACAACCTGTATCCTAAAAGATCTTCTGTTTCAATCATTTTCATACTTCTGGAATATTTAGGTTTTTTTTTTCCTGTTTTGCTCTTCAACTTTAAAATTAAACATGCTTTTAAAAGACACTATTATGCCCTTGTAATTCATATTATTGATTTGTCATTTCCTGTTGTATTAGAAAATACTGGAGGTGACGACCTGACTGAGCATTATGCAGTATTTAAATCGCAAAATTTTGCCAGGCTATCCTTCAGTTTTCCTGTTTATCGAATTGTAGAGATGTACACCATTTTTATATTATCAATGATCAATTTTGGCTAGAGCAGTGTTTATCAGCGGCTGACATTAAACTAACACAATAACAAATCCACTTTAAAAGAAACGGGTAACATTTCCAAAGTGTATAACCTGCTTATTAAGTCATGGTGTCATACCCTCCGGTACAGTAGGTGGCGATATCCACATTTAATGTTTTTTTTGTTGCCCGCCAGAAGAAAAACCGAAGAAGAAGAATTATGACGTCGGAGGTATTGCGGCAGTGACGTAGTCAACACAGGGCGCTCTGCTGCTGGCGCTGAGTTTAAAGAGTCCCGGGTGGAGGTCTGCAGTGAAAACAGCTACTTCATGTGCAATTCTTTATAAAATACACACATAGATCTGAACCAATGATGTCAAGAGAAAGGTATGTGTATGCATGTTTTCATATTTTGTTAATTCAACGTAGTTTTATGAGCGATACCGAAAACTTTATCCGGAACGTGTATGTGAAAAGGAGCGTACACTAAGTTACCTGGTTCGTTGTGTTCCTACAGAACAAACAAAACGTTAGTATATCCCGAATTGAAGTGGATGTAGGTTTGAACATGTACAGTTATTTGTATATTAAGCGTGTTTGTTAGTCGCCATTTTAATCCGATTTAGTTTAAAACGAATAATGATCGATACCGCGCTTTCGTCTCAGCCAGGCCTCCCTCGCCTGCACATGCGTCCTTCCTGCTTTAACAAACTATAAAGTGGCTTCGAAATATGATAACTACAAACCCAGTGTGACTCTACACAAAAGTATTTTGAAAGAGAAGTGAAAAGTGTCGGAGTCTTCTCCTGCATTTATAATTTGCGCGGTCACAGCGCTGCTAGCTGGATCAATATGGCGGGCAGAGAGAGCTCCTTCTCTGGAGGAAGCTAACTCGCTAAAGACCAACTTAACAACTTAAAGAAGTTGTTGCTAAAGAAGGACAAACAGTGTGATTATGTAAGTGTTTGATTGGTTTCTCCCTCCACCCAGCATGCCACTGCAGGACCTGCCCTGCATGAGCCTGCAGACCTCCATGTTGTCTCAATCCAGGAGGATCAACAAGCGCAAGTCCAGGGGCTGCCTCACAGAGGGCCTGGACACTGAATGCACCCCCACAGACCTCATCCAGCAGTGGTCACCGAGCCACAAGCACCAGAGGCTCCTCAGCAAGGGGAAAGAGAATGACGGGAACCAGTTTGTGCTCGCCAGGAGGTCAAGGAGGAAAAAAGAACCCACATCAGGTAAGAAACGGCTCCTTACATCTTTAAGCAGCTGCAGGTTTTTTTTAAGCTTTAAAACTCTTTTACATAATTATTTTTCTCGGCAGGCATCTCATGGGATCACCTTCCTGAGGAGCTTCTTCTCAGGGTCCTCTTCTACCTGCCTCTGCAGGACCTCCTCAGAATGTCTGTAGTTTGCAAGCGCTGGCATCGCTTAGTGTGAGTCTCCGATAATCGAATGTTTTCCCCTTTCAGCTTGCCCAAATTTACTTCTCTCCGTTCCTGTTGCACACACACACGTTGCCCTTTTTGCTTTCATTTTTATTGCTCCAAGTTATTTTCAGATTAAGAGCTTAAACAGACAAAACAGTTTGCCTACAAACAAACACACACACATCATGTCTTATTAAACAGGTTTCTTTTTGTCTCCCCCTGATACATATACATTATGACTGTATCCTGCTCTGTCTCGTCCAGGTTTGATGAGTCTCTGTGGCACAGTGTGGACCTGGAGGGTCTGACCCACATGGGCTCGGCTCTGCAGCAGGTGCTGAAGACCGGAGTCCGCAGGCTGCGCTGCCCTCGCTCCTATGTGGAGGAGACAAACTTCAAGGGCACCAGGTGAGTCCAGCTGCTCGACCCGTTACCTACCAGGTCTCATTTCTTTTTTTAAAGACTGAATACTTCTCAGGAGCCACTTAGTATCTCTCTTCCCTCCAAACATTTCTCTACCCTCATGTAAACAAGAAAATAACGTCTGAAGGTTTTTTGTTTTAAAGAAACCAAACTAAGTGGCACTCATTTTCCCTCTCCGTCATTCAGCCCTCTGCAGATCGTTCAGCTGGATCTGTCCAGCTCCATCATCCCCACCTCGGCTCTGGAGAGCATCATCTGTCGCTGCACGCTACTGGAGAATCTGAGCCTGGAGGGTCTGCAGCTCTCAGACACCATCATCACGTAAGTTTGCATCTATGGTGTTAAAGAGGAAGATCCTTTTTTTTTTCCTTTTTTTTTTTACCAGAAACGGCTTTTACATGGCTTTCTTCAAAGCCACCAGACTCCATTGACAAAAACAGCTATTTTATCTTTTATAGCACTGTGGTTTCTGGCAGTCTCCTGCCTTAATCACATGCATGTCAGTGTATGTCACACAAATATTGTGTTGTCTCTGAGCCAACCAATTAAAACCCCAATGTTCCATAATCACACAAAATTGTTCCAGTCGATGCGCAACTGCCCTGTTCTGCAAGGTAAAATCCGTGTTTTTATCAGTGGAGTCTGGTGTGTGTGCAGAGAGCGATGTAACGTCTGTGTGTGGTTAAAACAATCATCTTCCTCTGTAACAAAAAGGTCTATCTCTGTAGGGATCCTTTCTGTCATGTTGTCACACACTTAGAATAACAATCTGAGCCTGTCAGTGGAAACAACAAGAACTTTTAGTGGACGACCTTTGATCAGGCTTCAAATAAGGTCCAATTTTAAATCGGTGTGATGAAATGTGATATAAAGGAGATGGAAATGCCAAATCCTCACATAGAACACTCTGGAGTCTCTTGTAAAAGTGTAGAATATCAAGATTATAAACAGAGGGAAATGGCAAAATTAGATAAAGATGGTTTCAGACATGGCAAAAGGCTGCGTGTGTCACTATCTGATCCTGTTGGATGATATTTGATGTTTTCCATCCTCTGCCTCTCCGTCAGCTCTCTGTCCAAGAACACAAACCTGCTGCAGCTGAACCTGAGCGGCTGCTCCGGCTTCTCCGCTCCTCCTCTGGCAGACATGTTGAAATCCTGCAGCAGGTCAGAATTCTGTTTATCTAAATAACAGCTGCTGTTATTCATTCTCCACCTCTGTCCGTCACTAATCTGTGCTTTCTCCTGAGCAGAGTTCAGCAGCTGAACATTTCATGGTGTGACTTCGACAATAATCATGTGAAGAGTGTTGTGGAGAATCTGAGCTCCGGTGTGACGCAGCTCAACATCAGCGGCTACAGAGAGGAACTGACGCTGGACGGTGAGTGACGTTCATGTGTCCAGTGTGGCTGTGGTCCACAGTTGTTCCCCTCTAATGTTTAATCTTTTGACGTTTAACTCTTTAGAAATTATTTTAGAAAGTTCACTGGAAACATTTCTGTTTGAAAATGGACTGAAACAATAAATAGATTATCAACAGATTATGGGGACTAATCTATGAATTGATTGTTGCAGCTGTAGATCTGAGATGACAGTGCTGTGTGTGTTTTTACAGATGTGAAGGTGCTGGTGACGAGATGCCCCAACATCCAGATCCTCGATTTAAGGTACGACGTTTCCTCATGACTGTTTGTTAGCAGATTGCAGGGGGGTACACTACAAAGCACGTTCAACATGCTTTCTTTAAGTCAACCAGTGACGACCCGGGCCAGGTTCAGTCAGACTGTTTCAATGAGAAGCGATGATGATTATATAAAAGGTTATTGCGGTAAAAAACAAAAAGCAGAGGAATACTGCTAACATTTATTTTGTTAATACGTAAATTAATGTATTTTTTTACCTGACGAAACGCTCTCTGTGCCTCCCGTTTATCTGATGTAACAACTACACAAAGTACACCTCTCAGACTGTAACAATGGTGCACATGTTTTCAGTATGAAAGACAGGAACTGCAGTCAGCTCGGATACTTTCACTTCATGAAAAATACGGATACATACATCAGATATACATTATAACTTCAGCTGAGGATCTATTTTACGTACGTGGAGAACGTCGTCAGTACATTACTCATGAAAGAGCGGCGCTTTACAGCCGATTTTAAGCCTGACCTCTGAACGTAACCTGGACTGAACATGTTGTGCTGAAGAAGACTTGAAACTAGAGACTGAGACCATAAACTCATCAGGAACATGTTTACTGAGGGAATACATCAGGAGAGGAGGAGGAGCATGTTCTCATAGACTTCTGTGGAGTCGCCCCCTGCTGTTCATTAGAAAGAAAGCAGGTGTAAGGCATCTTTGTGTTTGCTTCCTAGTGGCTACGTCCACTTCTTGTATAAAGTGACTCAAACAGAACAGAAAATGAAGCTGATGTTGTTCTGTGTGTTATAAATACTGTCAGATGTTTCATTTTCTTTCTCCTCTGCTGCCCCCAAGTGTCCATAAATGAATTATCCAGTCCTGACCCTGGTGTGTGTGTGTGTGTGTGTGTGTGTGTGTGTGTGTGTGTGTGTGTGTGTGTGTGTGTGTGTGTGTGTGTGTGTGTGTGTGTGTGTGTGTGTGTGTGTGTGTGTGTGTGTGTGTGTGTGTGTGTGTGTGTGTGTGTGTGTGTGTGTGTGTGTGTGTGTGTGTGTGTGTGTGTGTGTGTGTGTGTTACAGTGACAGCACTCTGCTGATGGCCGACAGCTTCCAGGTCCTCAAACAGCTCAAGTATCTGCTGCATCTGTCTCTGAGTCGCTGCTATCACATCCACCTCGCTGCGCTCACGTAAGTCCTCCCAAAGTTGTCTATCACATGTTTTTTATAACACATTTTATTGTTTTTAAACATAGAGACAATACAAAATACAGAAACAAACCCCCCCACCCCGACCCGTCAGACAGCACATGCAAGTTACAGATTTATACAGACAAATAAAAGGTGAAAATAGTCATAATGATCAGTACAATAATAATAATGACATAATGATGCATGATTAATAAGATAAGAATAATAATAGTTATAAAACATAAATAAATAAAAATTGAAAAAAAAGAAAAACAGTTCTAGTTTGTCTCCAGTCCGCGGTATATAATTATGAGTTGAGGGCAACCAGTCATCAGCAGCCCATTATACCCTGCGTCTCTCAATTTGAGGGTTGCAAGGGGGAGGCCTTCTTCCATTCAGAAAACTGTCTGCCCATCAATAGCAGATTTTTCAGATCTGCAGGTATATAATCTAGGAAGGGTGTCCAAACTTTTAAAAATAACTCGTCCTTGCCCATTACAACGGCTTGTAACCTCTCATGAGGGAGGGTGTTAAAAATCTCCCTGTACCAAAGGGTGACACTAGGTGGAAGAGTTTTGATCCAGTTTTGCAGTATGCACTTTCGAGCAACTAGAAGGAGTTTATCAAAGAGCTTATAATGTGATGCAGTGAGATGTAGGTCCCTAGAGGGAAGGCCTAGGAGGAAAACTCCAGGGTCTTTCTTAATTTTTATTTTAAATATCCCACTGACCACCTTTGAGATACGTGACCAAAATCTGGAAATCGATTTTTTTGTTGCCCACATGTAAACTTCAGTAAAACAAAACAGAATAGGACATTTAATGCAACTTAACACGGCCTTCTTTAACTGTGAGGGTTCGAAGATGTAAGGGACAGATGTGATGCGAGATTATCACTCGAGAAAAAAAGCAGCCAAAGGAACAGGAGAACACAGCCCCGGCTGCTGCCTCTGTCCCTCCATTAGCCTTTGCTAACGCTAACTGGAAGGAATAAGGATGTCTGTGTGACTGTAACGTTGCGTTTGAAAAGGCAGTCAGTCAGGGGATAGAACTTGCCGGCCACAGTCAGCAATATGCATGTTATATTTTTATGGCCGCAAAGGAACTGTTTGCAGCGACGGTCCATTCAGCTGAACCTTAAAGAAGTCAGCTGGAGACGTTCAAATGTTCGCTGTGGACGTTAAAACCTCAGACTGACCGCCTGTTGTCGTTCTCTTGTTGTCATCAAGATTCTTTTCTGGCCCGTTCTTGTGTAGACGTAAAAATCACACGTTGTGTGTTGTGTTCACAGCGACCTGGGGCAGATGTTCCCCCTGCTGTCTCTGCTGGAGGTGTTCGGCCTCGTGCTCGACTCCCACCTCGCCTCTCTGAAGAAGGAGCTGCCTCGCATCCACATCAACTCCCGCCCGTTCTCCAGCATCGCCCGGCCCACGCCGGCCACCAGGCTCGCCGGCCCCGTCAGCGACCGCGCCATGTGGAACAGGAAGTGTCGGCTGAGGTTCAAACTGTGAAACTCGGCTCCACATTCAGTGTTTGTTGCTGCTACAGACGATGCTTTTAGTGTTGGCGGGAGTTAAGGGTACTGGAGCGCCAGCTTTAGGGAAACGTTAGGCACGTTGAATCCAGTTCTTGTTGTTT
This sequence comes from Semicossyphus pulcher, assembly GCF_022749685.1. Lineage (NCBI taxonomy): Eukaryota > Metazoa > Chordata > Actinopteri > Labriformes > Labridae > Semicossyphus > Semicossyphus pulcher. The sequence goes on from NW_027211702.1 coordinate 6,728,746, forward strand.
AATACAAACTTTTAGTGAATTTTTGAATCTGTTTGGGTTCTAATAATGTGTTAATTTAAAATATTTTGTACTGGAAATGATTTTAAAAGCTCGATTGAATGTTGACGTCTATCGGATGTCTGAGTATTTGGAGCAGCTGATTCCACATTTTAAAGAACACTGATGTTCTCAGATTAATAATGAGGGAACGATTAATTTTAATCAGTGAGAAACTTCAAATGTTAAACAATAATTCAGCCCAAAGCAGCTGTCATATTCCTGTTGACCCATGTTGTTACAGAACATTACCTTTAGATGCATGTTGATAAAATGCTAGTTATCTTTCATGTACATGTTACTTCTGTGTTATGACCTCATTCTGTCGGTGTACATGTGCTGTATGCTCGGTGCTCTCTTGCCATTTCAATCACACGTCACACAGACTCAAGCTTCATGTTTTAACTTGTCAATTGTTCATTTTTCAGTAAACACACAAACTGTTCTTTGTGTCGGAGCCTGTTTTCATCACTCTGCCATTTTAAAATCTGGGCATGTCTTATATTTTGGGGTCTAAGTGAGTTTTTATTATTCACCCCTTTTACGTTAACAGACACGATTTCACCATTCCACACAAGCAAGACAAAGTGTATGTACAGCAAGCAAAAAGCACGAACCCAGAAACAGACCGCCCATAATGGGGTTGCTTTGCTAATTCCACTAGATGTTTAAGTATAGCGAGAGTACAGTTGGATGTGTTCACATGGGGAGAGAAAAAAAAAGTAATAAACCAAAAAGAGTCCATAAACACCAAAAACAAAAAGGTCACGGATGAAAACTCCTATTTATATATATTTATATATACACACACATACAGTTTATACATATATACAAATTTACATAGACCCATGCACACACACACACACACACACACACACACACACACACACACACACACACACACACACATCCAAGCATATACACACACATTCCAAAAAAAGAAGGTGATTATATATTAGTTCCACTCAGGTAATTTAACTAACCGCAACATTAACATTACTGCAAAATAAGAACAACAAAAATGTTTCAGAAAATCCACAATTAATAAGGTAAAAACAATTAATAATTATAAAGTAAATCCATAAATATGTGAGGGATTGAGGATTTAGGAAAAGGTTCCTAGGTGTCATGAAATGTAGTTGATTGGTTGTTATTAAAGGCAGTGATGTGTTCCATAGAGAGATGTTGCCAACAATTCGAGCCGTTGGGACGTTAATTTGTGCCTGTGTTTCCAGTTGAGCAATAAGTTGTTAAGCATTATGGTGTTTGTGTAGGTTTAGGTGACTGATGGATGTAAGGGCTCCTAAGAGGGGAGGTCACAGTGGACTGCAGTGATTTGAGAGATGATGGTTATTATATTTATCTAGAAGGTCTCGGTTGGTGTGCAAAGCCACACTGACTGGAAGTAAATGTCTGTGGTGTTTAAATTACATTGGTGGCATATATCAGTGTCTGTGTTATGTGTGTTCTGTGTCTCATGTTGAATGACTTGTAATCTTGGGTTGTTGCTTATCGAGATTTGTTTCCAGAGAGTTGTGTCAGTATTGATTGATGCATCTTTTTCCCAGTGTGTGGTGGGGACCGATGTTGATGAAATCCGTCTGAATAATTTTGACAGTTGTTTTCTAGAGGTTGATATTGCAAAAAGATCTTTTGTTGTCGGTGGTGGTTGCAGGTTATTTATGATCCATTTTTTTCCCTGCCAAAGTTCAACAGTCATTTGTTTGTACATGTGTCAATCGGTGTGCAGCAGTTGCTTCGCTGGCCCATCTTATCACACTGACAGGACCTGCTGCACAACATCAGGCAGGCTAACTGTCATGCCCATTTTATGTTGTCATATATCTGTTTAAGTTACGTTGGCATCAAGGTATTTCCAGGCCTACCTTGTTTTTGTTAAAACCACTTCCAGTCAAGACTTCCTGTTTCACGTGCTGCATCGTTTTCCGCTTTTCCTGTGACTTTAATTAACGCCTCTTACCTTCGCCCAAATTTCAACATCATGATGCAGATTAGTAACAAGTCAAAATGAAGCTTTGTCAGGTCTGTCCTCAGGAGGAGAAGAAAACGACTTTTAAAATGCTTGGAGGTCGGATCGATCATCTGATGATGCATTCAAGGATGACGGGAAGTCTGAACGCCGATCGGCTTTTGTGCAACAGGTCAAAGGAATTTTTCTCAAGTTGAATTTTAGATCACGTCCGGATTGTTGGCTGAACTTACAGACGTCTGTTGATAGAGATTAATAAGAACTCTGATGGATCCGCCTGCTGTTGCTCTCCACACAGACTGTTTTTGCTGCATATGTCGCAGCCTGCTGATACGTGAGTGGATTATCCAGATGAAATCTTTTGAACAACCAGGCCCACCAGAGCTCTAAATGGGACTACATACTTTGTCCACAGGGGGGCGCCAAAATCCACACAAACTGAAAGGTCCTCACAGCTGCTTCAAATTAAGTATTTAACGTTTGATATTTACGGCTATTTACCTAAACCTAAATTAATACTTTATCTACTCTTTCACGGGAGGGATTCAGCAGTTTAAAATGTCTATTACCTGATCTTATCTGATTACATGTAAGATCTGATCCTATCAGAGAGCTTTAATCCGATCAGATTACCTTTGAACAGCCGGGGGCCATGTTCACAGAATCTGCTTCATTTATTAAAGAGTCATAAGAGCTGCTGCGCTGTTCAACAGAGAAATCGTCCTAATGCAAACTGTTTACTGTGTCACAGAGGCAGATAAGTTAACCAGAATAAAACCTCAACACTCGATCCAAGAACAACACTTTCATCCACCCGCTCACACTCAGTAACAGAACAGAGACATCTGCAGATGACAGTGAGGCAGTGATGACTGTAAATAAGCACACAAAGACTTTTTCTTTGTCACCACTTTATCTGATTCAAAAACAAAACATACTGACACATGATGTTGGTGAGGAGGATCTTTGGCACGCTGCGTTTTACATTTTCCTTTTCCTGAAGTCGTCCACAAACAGAACACGTCCTGGTTTAGAGTCCAGAGCAGGGAGGAGGAGGAACAGCAATGTTCGATTTCACCGGTAATACAATTTGTACAAGAGATATAGGAGATGTTTCGCTTGCCTGCAGCATTCTCAGACTTTCCTCTTTGTCATTTCAGCATCACAAATTCTTCAAGCATTTAGTGTCATGATGATTTACAGGATTCAAATCATTCGATTGCATTTTTAATTTTAAAGTTAAAACCATGTTTCTGTTGTGAAAATATTCGGTCACATGCTGCTGGCTCAGGGGCACCTTAAAAAAGTGTTGAAGAGGAAACATGTCAAACTTTTGACCTAAAACTTCCCCTTTAAGAGCGGGGTTCTGTTTTTAGTGCACGTATTCGTTTTCCCCTCAGACTCCAGTGTTTCAAACATCTAGAAAATATATAATCTATGTTCCAAAAATATCTTTAGTCAACAAACGAGCCATGACGAGCAGCCGCTGCGCTCCCACATCACCGCATTGAAACACTTTGAAATACCTTCAGCACAGACTAAACATCCTTTAACGTGTTGTGTTTCTTCTTCCTCTGATGCCAGAGACACTTCAGCACCATGAACACACCGTCTTCTGACTCAACCCAACACACACACTGTCCTGCTGCAACAAATACCACGAGAGCACCAAATGGGGATTAATCCGCCACCTAAAATAGTCCCCAGCAAATGCATGTGTCTCACGTTTGTGGTAAACTAAAGAACAGCTGCTGAAGTGAAATACGTGTAAGATTTAAAGAGTCTTCAGTAGAGACACATGGAGACGGGGAGGAGTGCAACAGAGAAAGGCTGGGGACGTCAGACAGAGCTGAGAGCTGCATGTGAGTGATCTGGTGTCCTTAAAAGTGATGAACTGATGGCTCCACAGAGTCTTCTGTTCATCTACATCTGATCTCAGGATGAACCAAACCAACTCAAAAAGCTGGATCTGATAAAGGAGGAAAGATGCTGCGCTGATCTATTAGATCCAGTTCTACGTGCTCACATTACGACAGTTTGCTCGAAGGGAGAAGGCGGGAGCTTTTGTCAACTGTTTGGTATCGCGCTTGTTTTCCTTGAACAGTATGGACACAGAGCCCAAGGAGAAGAGTAACATTCCAAGAAAAAAACTCACAAATTCAGAGAGTAAAGCCGAAAATATGGCAGAAAAAAGTGAGATTATTCTGGCTCTGGTTTTTGCATTATTTCATGACCCGTCGTCTCGTCGTCTCGTCTCCTTCAGAATGAGTCGAGCTGTCAGATCTTGAATAAAATGTAGAACTGTAATTAAAGGCAAATTGATTTAAAGTAGTTTTGTCTGTAATGCAGGTTTGTTTCCTCTCAGTCTCCGTCATGAGGTCGTAGGGTCATTCTCAGGTGTGATGTAACCCCTGGGGCAAACGGGGAGCATAGAAACGTGTGTTTCTGCAGCAGAGGGTCGCTCAGTCTTTCTCCTCGATGAAGTCTGCTTCTTGTGTGCAGAGAAAATAAATGTGCTCTGAGCTCCGTGCCGTGCACGCCTGTGTGAGCAGCAGAGCCAACAGGGCAGAGGAGAGACACAGGTGAATCAGGAGGGAGGGGGCCGTGAACCCAAGCGTACTTTTTGGGGGGTCGAGGCTCAAAAAGGTTCCTATGAACACGATGTTACTAGTTGTTTTGTTTTTTCCCTGAATATGACTCTTCTCCTCCAGCTCCTTCTTTTTGTTCACAACGGCCCCGACACGCCGGACATGTTTGCATAAGCGATACAGACTACAAGTTTTTTCACACCACATCCCATTTACAATTCTAAATAGATTCCTCACTCTTATCACCACTAGTGCATGTTGACACTTAAAACCATAAATTCTAATTAATTAAATGATTTATCAGCCAGCTTTAGGTCTATGGCTGCCTTCAATATCTGCAGAGGTGATGTTTCAAGGGGCGACAGCAGCTCTGTACAAGCAGTACAAATGAAACCAATAAAACACTGGTGTCCCCACACCAGTGGGTATCTACACATCCCCAATCTACACATGAATTGTCATGAAAGCTAAGGATCAGTTTTATTGGCATAATAACGAAACATTTTGCTCTGACTGAAATAAACTGAAATGAAGGTGAAAATAAACCTCAGGAAGCAGCCGCTCCTCTGCTCAGAGACGGTTCATTTGCTGCAGTGAGAAACAGTCGATGGTAACAGACGTTAAATGTTGTTTGACACTTTATCTACAAAATGCATAACAGCCGTTACAACCAGTGGATTAACCCGTTGTAGCGTGTGCAAAGCTGATCAGGGAATAAAACAACAAATAATCTGATTTGTAAATTTTGAAAGAAGCACACATTTCATAAAACAAAAGTAACAATGAAACCTTTCTTCCCCTCAGGTATAAAAACAGGTGTGGCGGCTAAATGCTAACAGCTCGTACTTCCCTTCGACCGCGTCCCTTTGAACTCAGCTGGAGAGAAACCGGTCGACTGATGTGAACTCTGAACTCTCAGGTTTCCAGAAGAACCGTCCGGAGCTGATCCTCCTCGCTCATGCTGATCGTTGCGATGGCACCGTCGTTGAACTCGAACGACGTGCCGCCGTCCACCACCATGCAGGCGTCCCAACACCGCGAGCGCACACACACCCTGAAGCAGCACACACATAAAACTCAGAAACCTTTATAGCTTCCTCTTATTCCTCTTTATCGTATGAGACTGAGGTGCGTTCACTGACCTGCTGGCGAAGCCCCTCTGCCGGCTGCTGGAGAACACTCGGTTGACGATGGGCTCCCTGACGCTGTAGAACAAACTTCTGTCGTCCGGACTGAACACCAGAGACTCGTTGTATTCATCCTTCACTGAAAGCACATAGAAACATGATTATTAGATTAAATTAAGGGCCTAAAAAGTCTACAAAAACCCACAGGACGGTTTTAACTCACCCTTTTCAATAAAGTCATGATTAAGAGGGATATCAAGGCCAGTCTGGGACTTTCCTGAAAAGAGAAAACAAGTTGTCAGCGAGGAAGGTGACGTGTAACTTTATTTTAATGTCCCAGAGGTTTAAGGACAAAAGCTTCACACACTCACCAATTCTGAGCACCTCCTCCACAGCCTGTTCAGCGAGTTTGTTGATGTTATACGACCTGAGGAGAGCAGACGAGAGGGTAACGAGAGCTTCATTACGTTTTTGAATTGCTTAATTAGATCGAGGACAGATTGTTCTTCTAAGTGTGTGACAACATGACAGAAAGGATCCCTACAGAGACATTACATCGCTCTCTGCAAACACACCAGACTCCATTCATAAAAACACTGATTTAAGCTCAGGTTAACCAGCATGGCCATGTACATAAAAAGCACTGTGGTTCAAAGAAGCTAAGAGGAGTGTTCAAGTTGCAGCATCAATATCGACAACGCAAAGTCCAGAGCATTTGAAAGGGTTAGTTTTTTCCTGGCGACAGGTTAAAACAAGCCTCATCTTATAAATAAAAACTCACCTTAGAGTCAGTTTCTTCTTCATCAGCGTGTACTCTGAAAGAAAGCTCGGCAACAAACTAAATCCCTAAATCCCTCGCCTGCTCGACGTGTCCGTGTTTGAGTTAGAGCAACGAGAACCTGTTTTACACTCACTGAAAACTCAACCAGCGGAAAGTTTCATTAAAGTGTCCAAATATATCAGTTTGTTTTTATATACTTTTTCTTATTTGTTAAGTATGAATTAAGAGTCAGATTAGCTTAGCTTAGCATAAAGACCTACACTAACCATCTCCTTATTTTGGATTCAAACTGAAACAGATAAAAGAGAGAACAAATCTTCTCTTCTCTTCCTCTGAAAGACGTTCTCTCATGCAGGATAGAACACATTTCCCTTTATGTCTTTTTATTGCATGAGGTACAGTCGGGTGAAGATCAGTCACTCATCAGATATTTAGTGTTGCGTTGTGTGCAGTTAAACTTACCAGGCTTTGGATCCTGTTCCCGTGCAGATGCTGAGTCCTGAACTCTTCTGCTTCTCCCACGGCCCGTCGTCCACAGAGATCTCGTAGTAGGAAGCCCTGTGAAGCAGGAAGTGATCATTTGGAGGGTTTTATCTTTAACGTGTGAGAGACAGATTTGATACGTGCATCAGTTTGGATGATACCTGGAGGACAGAGATTCTCCGATGAAGATCTCATTGAGGCCTCTGATGGGGAGGAGACTCGGCTTGGAGAAGCTCTCGTCTAGAGTTCCTTTCCCTGAAAAATCACTGAATTAGAAGAATTTTACGAACGTATTGTGATCCACTAACAGAGAGTGAGACAGGAGGACACAGACGGACGGACAGGAGGACGGGGACAGGTACACGTGTCGGGTGGAGGAGTCGTACTCCGCTGGCTATCCATGGTGGTGATGCGGTGAGCCTGACTGTGCTGCTCCAGGCTCAGCTGCTGCTCGTGCAGGTCCACCGGGGTGGGGTTGATTCCCGTGCCCTCTAAGTGCAGACGGATCCTCTGACGCCACAGCCACCTGAACGCAGCACAGGAGAGGACAGGGTTATACAGAGCACCGACAGCATGTGTTAATATGGGCCCTGTTTTTACATATCTTAAACTATACATTAGAGGTCTTCCACGACGCAGGTCCATGTTTAATTTTGGTTATTTTATATCAATTACATTTCTAAGAGTACCGGGGCTGTTTCTCTTTATATGTAACACCCAAGTGGGCGCAAGAAAACCCACGGTCAGCTTCCACACACGAAAAAGCTGCAAGTAACTTTAATTTGTCTGATTTGGGATCAGATAGTAAGTAAAGCCTCAATACCAGCGAATCAGAGGCAGCAGAGTAGATTAACGATGGATAAAACAAAGGATTATAAAGAGGTCAACACAGCTGCATGTCGCCGTCATGGACAGAGACCACAACAAATAAAGGGCTGTGAAGTTTATAGTGTTTGTGAGACTGTCGTTGATCCCTGAACCTTCACAACGACAAAATACGTGACAATATCTTATAATAAAAATAGACATTAAGAGACACCGAACAAAAGTCCCAAGTTCATGATTTTGGACCCGTAAAAACCTCGAGTCTAAAGGACTAACAGGTACAAAAAGAGATAGATCTTTTTGTTCCAGAGGAAGATGATTGTTTTAACCACACACAGACGTTACATCGCTCTCTGCAGACACACCAGACTCCATTCAGAAAAACACTGATTTTGTAAAAGACACCCACAACCAGCAGCCACACAGCCCGGACATGTTAGCACCCGATAGAGTTAAAGCGCTGTGGAAAGTAGTGTTACTTTGTGACTGCCATTCATAGAATAGTGTTACTTTATTTACCCACCAGTGCTATAGTTAGCTTACATAAATTGGCATGGTGCATGTAAGTAACACCTCAGAAAGCTAACCTGTACTGACCCCATCCTTGTAGTCATAAAGCACCAGAGGACAGTCAGGCAGCTGCAGAGCTACGAGCTATCTTTGTTTAATTTAGAATTTAAATAAATATATATTAAATAAATACAAACAGACCTGTGAGCTGCAGTTGTTACTTATACGGCATGTCATCTACTATTCATAAAGGTATTAAAATGCATGTTTAAGCAGCGTGATCGGCTCGGTGACGGTAACCTTTGGAAACAAAGGCTGACCGTCTCCTACTTCCTGTCGGCACACATGACCTCACGCCAGGTGTGCGCTGCAGGTGTAGCCGCTAAAAGTAAACACTCCGCAGCACGTCCGCTCAGTGAACGGTCCGTTTATGTAGCCTTGGCATTAACCAGCACCGGCATGACGGGAATGCACTCAGTAATAGGCCACCTCGTGTAACGTCTGCCTCAATCATCCCGCCAACGTGATCTGTGACGGCAGCAGCATCGCGTGCTTGTTTACAGGCAGGTGATGTTAAACGATGTATCGTGCAGCTCTTGTGCATATTGGGTAAAAAATATTTTAGAAACATTATCAACAGAACTTTAATAGAAACAGTGAAAGTAAATTAGGTTGAAAACTTGTTTGGGTCATATACGGTATTTAGATATGTAGTAAGGACCTGCTTTATGTTGTCATATACTTATTAATATATTGTTTAAACATCAACGTTATTTTCATTAAACTAAGACGCCTTTAGACCTCAAAATCAGCAAATCAATTCTTATTGGGGAGTTTCACAAAAACTTTGTAACTTTAAAAAAAGCAACCTGAGCAGCAGGTTTATAATAAATCTGAGACACGCCTCATTAATAGTTAATTTCTGCTGGACATAGTAAGTGGATTTACTAGTCTGAGGACACAGCGGGGGTGTTCAACACAGTGTGACGTTCACCTGAGGAACAGGCTTAAACCTGTACTAAAAAGGAAGCAACAGCCCCAAGGTTGTTCCACCGACAGGTTGCAACATTTAGAACGACTGTTAACATTAACATTTTGTTATATGTACATTTTGTGGCCGAAGTGGGACAGAGCAGCAGGTCCACCAGAATGAAGTTTAAAAAAGAAGCGCTAAGACTGTTCGTGGGTAAATACGCACCTGAACTCACCACGGCAGAGTTTCTGCAGTGCCTCTGGGAAGGCTCGAGTGTACCGCACCGGCAGGCACAGATGACCTTCTGACCTTTAAATGAAAGAGAGAGATACAAGAGCTCAGCTGAACATAAACAGTTACAGAATGTGGAGTAACAAGGTGACACTATTAACAGGGGAAATCTGGTATTTTTAAACCTGGTCTCTGACTTACAGGTACAAAAAGTTTTGGACTTGCTCCAGAGGATTGCTTCAACCGACAGCTGTAAAACAGGCTGTAATAGCTGCAACACAATCCCTGCAGTAAATGCACCAGATCGAAGTACACCCACTAAAAGTTGTTGTTGTTTCCACTGACAGGCTCAGATTGTTATTCTGTGTCTGACGGAGGAGGATGCAACAACAGCCGTTACGTCGCTCTCTTCAAACTCACTAAACTCCATTGACAAAAACAGTCATTTTATCTCTCAGAACACAGGAGCTGCGCGTCTACTGCTGCCTTGGCTGCCCTGCCTTAGTTTTTTGGTGTTATTTTGTGTTGCACAAATGTTGTGTTGATTCTGAAGAAACAATTTAAAACACCAAAGTCACACAGCAACACAAAAAGCTAACAGTTTGGTAGCCAAGCAAGTCACACGTACTGCAAGGTTAAATTACTGTTTTTTACAATGGAGTCTGGTGTGTTTGAAGAAAGCAATGTAACGTCAGTGGAAACAACAAGAACCTTTAGTGGACGTTAAGGATTACGTTGCAGCCATTACAGCCTGTTTTGCTGTTGCAGGCTGAAGAAATGAGGGTCCAAAACTTTCTGTACATGAAAATAAAACTTCCAGCTTACACTCATTAAGTGTAGTTATTATGGACACACTTTCTGAGGAGTGTTCCTTTTCAAAGAGCTGCAGTGTTTCAGCTCTGATTGTTCTTTAAACATTCACCCAAAAGTGCTGTTCAGTGTTTTACCTCTCAGGGTCAGTGTTTACTCCCACAACCGGTTTGTCCTTGCTTAAAACCTTACTGGCAACAAGTAGCATTGTCCCGTCACCTAACAAAACAAACTGCAGTTAGAGAACTTGTATTGTTTGTTTGAAGCCTTTGTTCATGTGACTTTTTGCCCCCCAGGGTTGAATAAGTCCAGTCTATTCAGTGAGTCAGGCATGGACTGAAAAAATTCACATATTTTGACTTTCTTTCCTGGAATTAACAAAAGCTGCTAAAGCCAGATAATCTCAAACTCCCACCTCCAGCAGAGATAATAGCATCCGCCCATCGCACCACCTCTTCATCATATTCTCCTCTCTTCACCACTCGGACGTCGATGCCTTCTTTCCTGCAAACACAACAGAATCTTTCACAAACAGGTTCACAGCTGCAGAATAAGGAAGTAACAACGTGCAAATGTTTAGTTACTGTGTTTAAGTTAAGTTTTTAGGGATGTGAACTTCACTTTCTTACTTTGACCCTCAACACTTTAACTCAAATATCTGTCCTCTATCCCCCTCACACTTTAGTTTTTATAACCTCATTTGGATCACAGAGACGCACCAAAGATCATACAGGCTTCATTTGGAGGATAACTTGCAGAGTGATCCATCTTTTCGGCTTTTTGACCAGTATAATAAGAAAACAAAACAAAACCAGAAACACTATGAAAATGAAATATTTTCATTCAAATAAGAAAGCACATATGTGTGTAAATTACATTCAAAGATTTAAATAAAAGAAGGGCGTTTCAGGGAAATATAGGAGTTCTACTTCTCCAAATATTCCTTAAATCTGGATTTCTGCAGCCTCCTTACAATTTCAAAACATGCTCCTTATTTTAGCTTTAACATATTAGAGGGGAAGTATCTATAATTTTTATTTTGCATAATTGCACACCACCTTCCAACATTAAATCAGATTTCAACATAAATGACACCCAGATGTAACATGATGGAAAAGACAGAAACTGACAGAAGAGGAAATCTCTACCTGACTGATTTGCATGTTAGAGCAAAGTTAATGTTAATTATTTTCAGTAGTTTGTTTTTCAACTTGAACAAAAGTTTAATTTAAGCTCAATAGTCTGCCAAACATGACCTTAAGTTGTCCTAGAAACAGGCAAAGAAATGTCCTTCAGAGGGACTTTATACTGTGAGGACATTAAACAGGCTGAACTTTTTACTTTCAGTTAAGTAAACAAGTTGCATCAGTACGTCTACCTTTTATACACACGCGTCTGTACTACTGCTTGAGTAAAGACTGTGTGCTTCTTAGGAATGTGCCTAATCTTACCGCAGGCACTTCACAATATGCTCCACATTGTTGGTGTGGATGTTGTGTCTTTCCAGCAGGCCGCTGTAGCTGGAACCCTTCATGGCAAGCTGCAAAACAGATGCACCAACATTAGAACACAATCGGAGGAAATGTAAGTGTTTGTTCAGCCCTGGAAAGTGAAAGTCAGCCCTTACCAGCTGTTTTAAGTCCTCTTCAGAGAGCCCTGCATATCGATACCTCTGCTGCTCAAACTCATATCTTGTAGTCTTTGTGACCACAGCCACTTTCTCCGGTGTGAATCCAGATTTTGGCTGTGATGAGGTGTTGCATATTGAAGTGTGGAGGGGGCGGTGGGAGTTCCCATACAGCAAGCTGACAGCTCGATTCCCCAGGCACACAAAGTTCACCAGAGAGCGGCAACTCATTCTTACAAGTGAGCACACAACCATAAATATGATATATATTACATGTCCAATGAATTACAGGCTTAGAATAGAAGCCCTGCTTGCTTTCATGCTGTCAGTCCTCTTTATGTCCATTCACAGAAGTCAGACTCACACCCAGCTGTCAGGGAAGGTCACCTGGTCTATAAAGCTCCTTTATATCTGCTAAATGAATCGTTTATAAATATTATTTTTCCCGTATTTCCTCCGGCAACTGGCAAGACAGCAAGTTCTTTCCCTATAAAATTAAAAGTTAGCTAGTTATCCTACTAACCGTATCTGGTAAGTTTAAAAGCTAGCCATACCAGCTAAACCTTAAACAGCTACTACTAGCTAGCAGCTTGCTAACAAACCGAAAGCGAATGCTCCTTCGTATCGCATATTCCGTCTGGACTTACTCTCGATCTCAAATTATAGTAGCTCCTCAGGTCCATACGAGTTTAAAGTACGAGGTAACACACACGTGCAGGTAAAGAATAAACGACAACACAGGAGACACTGGCGACACTGCATATACCGTGCAACCTGGCACGTACGACGGTAGTGCGTACGTTACGTATAGACTCTTCTGATTGGCTGCGTGGATGCCGGGGCGGTGACGCTTTGTTTTGGCTGCAGCTCAGCAGCTCGTGATTGTGATGCGTTTATGGCCACACGAAAGCTCGGAGTAATCGTAGGGGATATAGATATTTCAAATTGATGAGAGAAATATGATTTAACTTTTTTAGAATTTATTTTCATATAATATTTGATACGTCTGTTGTATTAAAATGTATTTAGTCTTGTGGTTTATAAAACATTTATCTATAATTGTAATGTCACTATACAGTCATTGAGTTAAGACAACAGCTGCAACAAAACACAAAGTTACAGGCAGACATTAAACAGAGACAAAGTAAAACCATTTGAGTAAAACATAAAACATAAAAACAAAGCAAAGCAAAAATGACAAGTGGTAGTCCATATGATATAAATCATATAATCAAAACTCTAGCCAAAAATATTTTCAGCCCAGCTTTGGGTGGTAAATAAAACCAGAATGTGCTTTAATCAAGTTAAACAAGGAAATTCATTTAACTCATTAAAGTCTTCATTTTGAATTTACTGAACCAATGTTTAATTGTAACTTTAGTAGATAGTAGTAATAGTAATATGTTTAGTATTACATTTAGTAAATAAACTGAACCAAAAATAGATCAAAATAAAAAAATAAAATAAAATACAGAACCCCAAAAAAAAGCATTATAAATACAATAAGCAATATATTTTTAAAAAACTCACTTCAGTTTAGACCTGAGCCTTTGGGTTTCCCCTGGGGGCTGAACACCTTGCCAAACGTGTTTGGGAATGTTTTCTGTTTTAAGGTTGGAAATGTCAGCGTGGTTAGTTTCTAAACATATTTGGCTTCATTCTTAAAGTTGCAGAGTCATTTATTCGCCCCTCATTGCTTTATCACATCCAAATGTCCCCAAAAGACTCAAATGTCTCTTTTTTTTTCATTAAAGCGACACTAAAAACAACACAGACAGAAGTTCCACTTTGAATGTTAGTCGGTCGAAGAACTGAATGATTAAAATGTAAGATAAGACACGATAAAATAAACTTAATTGATCCCTCATTGGGGGAAATTCACTCAAGAAACAAAGGTAATCGAACGACTCGAAATACAAACAATGATTATACAATAAGAATATGTATACTAATAATTATGATAATAATAATAAAAAAACATGTACACTTTGCACTCCTTTCCCTTATTTTAATATGACATAAGCTGGATGCACAAAAAGGTTGCACAGATAATTTTAACACATACTTGGAATGTATCAACTTGCTATTATTAAATGTTGTGAATAATGTTGAATAATGTGAAAAATAAAGTACACAATATATATTAAGTTTTTGTTTTAAATAATGTTCTGCAGATTTTTTCACGTGCAAATAAAACCCGTCGAGGACGCCACCTGGTGGATGAGTTTACTCAGAATGAGAGGAGTTTACAGGCCTTGTACGCAAAAATGTCTAAGAAAGTTTTCTATGTAGATTTAATGAAAACCAGCCGAAAAATGCACAAAAATTAACACGAGTAAAGGAAACAAGAGTTGTTCAAAAATCAAATTGTGGGACAAAGAATCTGAAAGCTGGAGTGTATAAGAGGCAGCGTGCACGTGGAAAACTACGGAAGCCCTAAGTGGACATGTATCCATACATTTTATTTACTCTGTTTTTATTGACCCGAGATAACAAGCTGGTTTTCCCGTGATAACGGGATAATTTCCTGTCGATGTAGAAACGTGAGAACAGGCTGGTCACTGTGATGTTACAGAGCAGGACATGGCACGCTGCCATCGCCCACGCTGATGAGGTCAGTTAAGCCTGTTTCTACGTTTGTTTGGTACTTTTGCAGCTCTGAGGATACGAGTTATGATCATCTGACCTCACGGTGGTGCAGCGTCGTTTTCCTGTGATAATGAGATACATAAGTCGAGATCTCGTTATCACAGGAAAACTTTGTCGTTGGTCTGAGCTTCTTCACGATTCTTCACAAGATTTTCCATGTAAAGTTTGAAAGAAAGCTTGTCCTCCAACCAGGTTGTATATGCTTTTATATGATTCTTTTGTCATCACATTTTTTAAATAAAAATGCACCTTAAGTTCATCTTTTTTAGTGCAAAACCTGATCTTTTACTTTACTTTACTTTTACTAAGTAATGGATCCAAATATGTTTTCCAACCGCCAAGGTCAACCAAACATGTTCTCAGGTGTCTTCCTCAAATCTAACACGTCTTTTTATTTAGATTTCTCAATATAAGCTTTCCATATACACAAAGACTCACAAACATCAACATGAAAAAAACAACACATTTCTGATCATAAACAAACAATCAACATACACGTGCATCACACATAACTAAGATACCAATCCTCTCATTGAGGTCAGGTTTGAATTTTTCTTATAAATCCTCCAAAGAAACTAGTTTAGGCAGAAAACAGGCGGATTGAAGCTAAACCAAAGGTGCTGAAAATATGAGTCTGCGTGCATGAGTTCAATTCTGCAATTTTTTGGGGGGGGAAAGCTGTATAAAAATTACAATGAATAAAAAATTCAACTCATAACCATGGCAGACTCGTTATCAGGGGAAAACAGAGAGAATAAAATGTATGGATGCATGTCCGCTTCGGGCTTCCGTAGAAGTACTTTGTAAATATTGCTTTAAAAAAAAAGTGATGCACAAATAAAGTTATTATTATTAAGGTATTAGCACCAGTTAAGTCCATGCAAAGTCAGAGTGCAGTTGATGGAATTTGGGGTCAAAGGTCAAATAAGCTGTCGTGCCTTTTGGCATCAAAGTTAAAGTAATGAATATAACATCATTTAACACACTTGACTGTCACTTTTCTCAGTTTAACCCTTTGCTGAAGCTCCGCTTTATACGACAGAATATTAAAACTCACTGAATTTACAGTTATAGTATATTGGTGAGATAGTTTGGATGCCTAACAAACACCTACAGAAGTGTTTCACTCATGCGTGTCGAGGGAATAGTGTTTGTAAAAGTCTCTGTGACCTGATTCGGGGGGTATTCTTCACTAATTATATTCCTCCTCATCAGGGAATATGTTTCCATACAGTGAGGTCACTTATTACTGCACGAGCTCCACTTCTCTCTGCTAAATGTGGTGCGTGGTTTACTCTGCGGGATTACCTCCAACTATCACAGCTCCCCAGTGAGACCGTGTGTATCACTTAAACCTGGTTATTGTTCGATGCCGGGAGCAGTTTGTGTTTGCTAAAGTGTGCAGAGAAAGCAAAGCAAGAGGAAAGAGTTTTAAAGGAGGAGGAGGTAAGGAAAGGAGGCGAGGGAGGTGTCCAACTTTAGCAATTCGTTCCCAAAGCAAATAATTTATGAAAAACTCTCAACAAAGTTTTCATACATCTGGGTTTCACCTGAAACTGTGTCACAGGGCTAACAGTGTTATT
Organism: Semicossyphus pulcher; assembly: GCF_022749685.1. Taxonomy (NCBI): domain Eukaryota; kingdom Metazoa; phylum Chordata; class Actinopteri; order Labriformes; family Labridae; genus Semicossyphus; species Semicossyphus pulcher. The sequence continues at coordinate 6,744,959 of NW_027211702.1, forward strand.
ATGGGAGGACCAGTTTCCAATTTGTCCTCTTTGTCTCCTTCCCTCCTTCCCTCCATCCCTCCCTCCTTCTCTCTGTCTCTCTTCTGGATGTCTCCCCTCCCTTGGTTTTACAGCAGGTGCCTGAGAGCTCTCTTTCCTCTCACTCTTCTTCACATTTGAGCTCCATCACCCAGAAGCTCCAGTAAAACATCTTGCCTTTCTCATCCTGCTGCTGTTTCTCGACAACACCGAAGCTCCTGCACTGAGAACAGAAGAACAAATACCACTCTACACAGGTATGTCTCTTTTTTTCCTGCTTTTAAATGTTTAAGTAAATCTAATCACATTTCTTTGGTTGACTCATTAACGGGAAAGAAAATATTTGAGTTTTTGGATTTATTCGCACAGATTTAGAGAAATTCACGTCCCGCACACTGCAGCTGAAAATCAAATCTGTAGATTTGAAAGTTGCATTTAATAAAGATGTAAATATTTTAATATCTGGACACACACAGCGAGGTAAGGCAATCTTATTTACACCTTTCAGACACAGGCTAATTCAAAGTGTCAGAAATAAGACATTTAGGAAACATTAAAAATAAAACAAAAATAGTCAGAGATTGAAAGGAAGTTTTATATTGTTTTTATTGTAAAGCTGCAGGAAACAATGTTTTGAGCTCCGGTCTAAGGAGCTGAAAGTTTTAGCAGCGGTGCAGAAGTCCCAACAGACGCTCCAGAAAAACAGAGTAACTTTAAAAGACTCCTGCTTTGATCTCTCCTAATCTTGGAACCCATTAGGTATCGTCTGAGACTTAAAGCTCTGGAGGTAACTGCAGATATTTCTGGGCTTCCTGTCTGTCCAGCGTTTATCTGCATAACTTACAGACGACGTCCAGCGGAGATTTTCTTTCTGCGTGATTTTCATTGTTTACAGTCCGACTTCAGAGGCGAGACTGGAGCTGGACTGACGGACAACATCTTTGACGGACAACATCTTGTTATCTGCACTTAGAGGCAGATTTCTCTTTGTAGAAATCATCAAATTATTTTTTATTTCTGTTTTTGTCCTTTGATTATTGTTGATGGGTTGCGAGGTTAAACTTCAGACAATGCTTTTCCACTTTTTTCAAAGATTAGACGTGTTTTAATCAGATTCTTTAAGCATCATAAACTCCAGACATTTTTGCAGAAATGAGGACGGCCCATTTTCCAATTTGAATTCATTTTTTATCTAATTAGCCCCAAATACAAACAAAACAGAGCAGGTCTAGAATGTACTCTTTGTAATGTAATTTACAGAGACCCAACATGAATCCACCATGAGCGAGAAAAACTTCCTTTATCAGGGAGACACCTCGAGCAGAACCAGAGCCGTGTCTCATATTGCAGATTTGCCTGGAAACTTCTCAGACAGTGTGAACGAGAGGGACAAAAACACCAACCAATTACTCTTTTCTGTCACCTTATCCTTTAAAACCAAAAGATATTTGATGAATTCTGTTATTTGCGCTGATCGACATGTTTGTGTTTGGTGCAGCAGGATGCAGCGCTTCAGAGAAGGTATCCACATTCGCACCATGAAGGCGAAGCGGAAAGTGGAGGAGATCTCCAAAGAGGACGTCCAAGCTTTCCTCAAGAAGAACGCTTTCGTGCTCTTCACAGTCGGGGCGGTGATCGTAGGTGTGTGTACCTCTGAAATCCAGTCAGGGTTTTGTAAATGCAAAGGAGACGCGTGCTGATAACATCCATGTATGCTGTTCTGTGTGTAGGAATCGTTTTGGGCTTCGCGCTCCGTCCGTATAAGATGACCTATCGAGAGGTGAAGTACTTCTCTTTCCCCGGAGAGCTGTTGATGAGGATGCTGCAGATGCTGGTTCTCCCCTTACTCGTCTCCAGTCTAATAACAGGTACAACACAGTATATCACACATATCTTACTGTTTGTTCGTATATACTTTGTTCTGTATTCTCAGACTCCAGCAGCCTTCCATGTACACTTCTTCTGCTGTTTGAATCCTGGGACATGTGCTGGGATCTGGCTTTAGCTGCACACAAGATGCATCCATCCATCCATTATCTATACTGCTTATCCTGTTCAGGGTCCCTGGGGGGCTGGAGCGCAGAGAATTCAGAACTGCATCGTATGTGGGTGATAGGTGGTGTCTTAGGCCACCCCCTCTTTTTAGGGATAGTTGTTGTTTGTTTGCCTTTATTAGACGGGACAGTGAAGATTGACAGGAAATGTGGAAGAATAGGGGGGCTGACGGGCACCAAAGGCCCGCGAGTTAGAGTCAAACCCGCGGCAGACACGTCAAGGTCTCTGTATCTGGGGCGCCTGCTCTACCGACTGAACTGAACTTGGCCTCATGGTCGTTGAACTTTAGCCAAGATGGCTTCTTTGACACTTCTCTCTATCTAGCGGTCTTCCCTTGTGAACCTTGCTGTCTTCAAAGGAGTGTCCTTCATCCTTTAGACGTCAGGGTCCTGAGTCCTGACTTGAGGTGCTGGCTCTCCTGGACCATGTGTTTGTGGAGGGATTGTCACAAACGCATCTATTAACATACTAATGACCTACAGAGGCTTATATATATATGCTCCTTTTCACAAGTCAGTTTGGAACTGAAGAAGTCTTTCGTATGAGAGGTTAAACATCTTCAAGAACTTCAACAAACTCCAGTTGCCTTTGGGATTAAGCTTCAAATTACCATGACCTGATGATGACTGAGAACCTTCACAGACAAAGTGAAGTAGGACCACTTATCATAGACTTCTATAGAACCTTTTTTCTTTTTGTAACAAGTGGAGACAAATTGTGAAAGGAAATAGTCCCTCGGACGGGTTTAATAACATAAAACAAATTGGTCCCACTTGTTTCTGGGAAAGATGGTCAGTAGAGATGGTTCACAGGGAGGTCATCTTTACAACTCAGTAATGAGTGAGGAGGTCAGACTCACCCCCAGTGCAGTGATGGAGGGACTCCCACTGATTCAGTCACAGAGGAGACCTGGAGGAGTTTCATCATTATGACCTCTAACTGGTTTTCCGTTGTGGATCTCAAAGTTTACATGTCAGTGATTCCCTTCCTCTGAGACTTAGGATAGGAAAATAAATATATTTAGTTAACTTCGTACCTTAACTTTGTCCGGCTGACACCGAATGAGAGCTGAAGTCTCTCCCTTCACTTCGAGGTCAATCTCTTTTCTTTTTCTTTCTGTATTTATGCAAAAAGAGTTTCTTTTATTGATTTTTCTGAATTGCTGAAACATGTGACGAACATAAGACAGTGACTTTGGTCCTGATAAGGGAAGCCAATGAGTGCCTTAAACCTGCATTCATTTAATCAATCTCTGGTTTCAAGTCTTCTTCAACACAGCATGATGTTCATTTAGCAAATGAGTCACTGAGACCAGAAAGCAGGGGAGGATTTAGGGCAGGGCTACCTGTGATCATGCTCCCAAGTAGTTTTTATTTAACTACCACTACGAGTGGGTAACGTTTCGAGCTGATGCTCTTCTTCAGACAGTGAGACATATAAAGACACCCCTTAAAGTACTTCCTGGGTCAGGTATCAGCTATCTATGATCGACAAGCTGCTACCAAAGTGACCTTTGAATCAGGATGGTGGTGTTGGGATGTAAATCCTTTCTATGTCCAAATATGGTCACCTGTATCACCAAATAACAAAGCTGTTGAAGGCCAAAATGCCAAAACTTAAGGCTGTATTGGGGACAGTTGTTGTATGTTTTAATACCCGGCTTCATTTCCTCTCTCTGTCCCTCAGGAATGGCCGCTCTGGACAGCAAAGCCTCAGGAAAGATGGGCATGAGAGCCGTGATTTACTACATGACCACGACCTTCATCGCAGTCTTCATCGGGATCATCATCGTCCTCATCATCCACCCAGGAAAAGGATCAAAAGATGAGTTTGGGAAGCAGCAGACGATAGAGCAAGTCAGTCCTGCCGATGCCTTCTTAGACCTGATCAGGTAGACCTCATATACAGGAACCATAACATTAACAGAGTCTGATAGTGACTGCCCAAAGGCATCTCTTAATCACTGTTTGATTTCTCGTTTCAGAAATATGTTTCCACCAAACTTGGTCCAAGCCTGCACACAGCAGGTGAGCTTTGCACCCATTTTACTCTTTAAACAGGTCATTGTTTAGCAGGAAGCTTCAAGTAAACAACCGCTCTTACAACACCCTGAAGTGTCTTGTATTCTTTGGCTGGGTCAGAAGTTGATTTTATTCAGTGTTTAATGTCTGAGGAGCATGAATGAACTCTGCAATATGCCCATGATTTAGAGGGAAGATGTGAAAGAGGAAAGGCCAAGCGTCCTTTGTTGGGCCTGAAATTTTGACCGTAGTCTGACCCTGTCTGATTCATGGAGGTCACATTCCTGCTAAGTCCTGACAGCTCACAGAATTTCTCAGCCTGAACCATACTTGAACCCATTGCCAATGTGTCAGTGTCGAAACTATCTCTCTGTCCCCCTCTCCTAAACTTCTTTGGCTCTGTTTGCCAAGACACATGCACTTATAATTTCAGAAAACCAGTCAATCACAAGGCTGATACATAGAGACAGATCACCTTTCACACTCACATTCACACCAACAGGCAATTTAGAGTCACCAATGAAGCTAACGAGCATGTCTTTGGACTGTGGGAGGAAGCTGGAGTACCCAGAGGGAACCCACGCATGCACAGGGAGAACATGCAAACTCCACACAGAAAGGCCCCCAACGTCCGAACCGGGATTTGATCTAGAAACTTTCTAGCTGTGAGGCGACAGCGCTAACCACTGCGATATAATATAACTTTCAAACTATGAATCTCTTGCCAGAAAGTCGTGTTTGATAGCTCTTTTGTGGTCATCTAATCACTAGGTGGTGCTGTTGTGAAAACGAGATGTGGTACCAAAACTGTTGCATCATCTAATACATGAACAAAGTAACGTAGGACATGGGTCCAATCACAAACAAGTAGCGTTGTCCTACCTTTCCCGTGATCGGAAATGTTGTGGTTTCTGAAATGTCGGTGTGGCTTCTGAGGAGCTGTGTTTTGAGAAATGTTCTGTTAATACAGGTCCAAAAACTTGCAATGTCCTTATGCCCTGTAAACACAAAATAATGATCCGCAGAGGATGAATCTTCTAAACGACATGAATACGCAATTTTCACAATCTAGCAAGTTTCCAATTGGGAACAAAGAGGAAGTTTACCTGAGGAAGGTCTTTGGGACGATTAATCAGTCAAAGTCAACTGATCCTTTAATTCTCTCATTCTCCAGTTCAAAACCAAATATGGGAAGCGAGTCGTCCATGTGACGGTGACAGTGAATGACACCCTCTTCAACTCGACCAACGGCACCCAGGAGGTCATGGAGATCACCCGGGAAGAAGTGATCCCGGTGCCGGGTCAGGTGTACGGGGTCAACGCCCTCGGGCTGGTGGTCTTCTCCATGTGCTTCGGTCTGATAATTGGCAACATGAAGGAGCAGGGTCAGCTCCTCAGGGATTTCTTCGACAGCCTCAATGAAGCCATCATGCGCCTGGTTGCCATCATCATGTGGTAAGACTTTCAGTGGAAGGTGCTTCCTGTTGAACAAATGATAGCAGCACACTTATCTTCAATAACACACTCTCTCCCTCCTCCTCTCAGGTATGCTCCGATCGGTATCCTGTTTCTGATTGCAGGAAAGATCGTTGAGATGGATGATCTGACTCAGATGGGAGGCCAGCTGGGCATGTACACCATCACAGTCATCATTGGCTTAATGATCCATGCCATTCTTATTCTTCCCACGCTTTATTTTGCTATCACTCGGCAAAACCCCTTCATCTTCATAGCTGGGCTCCTGCAAGCGCTGGTGACAGCCCTCGGGACCTCCTCCAGGTGAGTCATGTTAAACACTACCAAACTTCAACAATGAATCACATGTATTAAGCCTTGTTTTTTGCAGAAGACCAAGAAATGTGGAAATAGCCATCCTAACTCTGTCAAACGTTAAAAGCCTTTGAACCACCCAAACCAGTTTTGTTTGCTGGAATCTTCAGTATGCTCCCAACAAAGTATCTGTATAAAGACAGGTTTCCATCTGTCTGATGCAACCGCTTTGCTTCTGAAAAAGTGAGCCAAGTAAAAAGCCTCTGCCTACGAATCTTTAAAATGAACTGAACAAAACGATTCATGTAATCGGATTTCTCTTAAACATACTCCCAAAATGTAAGACTGTAAATAAGTGGTATCTCAGTATATAGTTGGGTGTTTGTACTGAATGCACAAGTATGCTTGCGGCACGAAGAAGTCCTCTTGTCCATAAAGATACTTGGTAGAAACTGTTGTATAAATTATTTTCATCCTGTTTCCGTATCTTCCATCTCCCAGCTCAGCCACACTCCCCGTCACCTTCAAATGTCTGGAAGAAAACAACAAAATTGACAAACGCATTACCCGATTTGTGCTGCCTGTTGGTGCCACCATCAACATGGACGGGACCGCTCTGTATGAGGCACTGGCGGCCATCTTTATCGCCCAGGTCAACAATATGGAGATGAACTTTGGGCAGATCATCACCATCAGGTACAAATGTTCAAAAATACAACAACAATCGAGACTTATGCTTTTGTCAATGAGAAAAATGCAAATAAAGTTTCTCTTCAATCAAGTATCACAGCAACTGCTGCTAGCATCGGAGCCGCTGGCATCCCCCAGGCCGGCCTGGTCACAATGGTGATTGTACTGACCTCTGTTGGACTGCCCACTGATGACATCACTCTCATCATTGCAGTTGATTGGTTCCTGTGAGTATCTTGGGCAATAATCCATCATAACATAACATAACATCCTTTCAAACAGAAGCTCTGTAACTGTAACATCCCTCCATGAGTCGTCTCTTAAAGGTCAGAAGCAGCTCTGAGTCTACTACCACCTACTGACACACTTCTCCACCCTCCCCCGAGTCTCGTTCCACATCTTCCCTTTTCTATTGAATATTTTCTGCAATGAGTTTTAACATAGAAACATAATTAGGTTTCCCAAATTAATCGTTTCAATTAGAATACCCTTCCCAGAAATTACTCAGCTAACTGGGGTAATAAGAAAAACCCTCCTCTCCTTTAACTAGGATGGACCAAATCTGAGTGTCTGTCAAAGACTTCCTCCATGTAGACAGTGAAGAGAACAAAGTACAGCGTTAAGTTGAATACGAATTAAATAAAAGAAAAACTTCCAAAAATAATGTGGCTCTCATTTATATTAAGAGTTACCTGTGTACCAGGTGAGTGCACAAATAGACCCTCATGGTTGTCGTTGGCGTCTGACTAGATGGCTGGATGGAAGACTGGATAGATAGATAGATAGATAGATAGATAGATAGATTTTTTAAATATAAATAATTATTAGGGTGCCTTTTTATCTGGGCTGGAGCACCTGACCCCCAAAATGTTTAGCATGGCCCTGCTATGCGCCCAACATTCTCTCCCAATCATTTGCCCTTTTCTTCTCTGTTTTTTTCTCCTGGGTTTTAGGGACCGTCTGCGCACAACTACTAATGTTTTGGGGGATTCAATCGGAGCTGGTATCGTGGAGTTCCTGTCTCGGCACGAGCTCCGCAGCAAAGACGTTGAGATGGGAAACTCGGTGCTGGAGGAGAAGGAGAGGAAGAAACCCTACAAGCTCATCTCACAGGATAGTGATTTTGAAAATGACAAACGTGCTCACACTGAATCACACATGTAGTTCCTCTTCCTTTAACATCTACTGCTTCTGTTAACACATTTAAACACTTACGGCTGGTTCTTTTTGGAAGAGCAGGGACCTAAATGTAGTCATCAGCCATTTTCATTATTTCACCCTTTTTCATTTTATTGTTTCCGAAGTTAATTTCTTACATTCCTCTTTCATTAAAAGATGACATCATTTAGTACAGTATATGCATCTTCAAATAGGACTGGTAGTTTCTGATTTATATGTTAACTACTTATTGAATATGTTAATTAACATTACCCTCATGTAAAGGATGAGATGAGTGGAAGTTATTATATTTTCTTGATGAAGGATTTAAAAAGTGATATTAAAGTAAAGTTTTAAAGGGTTATTGTGGATTTGTTTTTAACCCGGGCCCTATTTTTTCTTTACATAATTTTGGGTCTAAATGTTTCATGGTTCAGAAAGGTTTTCAAATAGCTTCCATACATCGTTTCAGCCAGCAGCCACAAAACAGGCTGTAATGGCTGCAACATAATCCTTGATGGGTCAAAGGTCGTCCACTAAAAGTTCTTGTTGTTTCCACTGACAGGCTCAGATTGTTATTCTAAGTGTGTGACAACATGACAGAAAGGATCCCTACAGAGATAGACCTTTGTGTTACAGAGGAAGATGCTTACAGTACAGCTGTTAGATCGCTCTCTTCAAAGCCACCTGACTCCACTGACAAAAACAGTATTTTTACCTCACAGAACACAGGAGAGGCTGGTCTACTGATGCCTCAAATGCTTCACGTATTTGTAATATTATGTGTTACAAAACTATTGTGTTGCATCCAAATATACGATTTAAAACACAAAAATATGAACTAATTGTTTGGTAGACCAGCAACTCAGGCGTTCTGTGAGGTTAAATTACTGTTGTTCTTAATGGAGTCTGGTGTGTTTGCAGCCTGCAGCAATATACTGAAGAAATTCCAAAACATATTGCACATGTTGTTCTTTAGACCACAAATAATAAATAAATATATGGCCCTGATTTAGAAATACCACACTTCCCCTTTAAGGCCACAAGCAGGAACAGAACAGTCTTGGACGGATTCATGAGGAACTTGAAGATATTATATGAAGAGATTATGTTTTTTGTTGCGAGGACATGATAAATTAACTTAAAATGATATCTGCACTGTCCCAACATTAGCTGGTTAACTTTGTGGTTATTAAAGACATTTTATTATTTTCTCTGTACAGGCTCTTTCTCAAACACTAAGAGTTGCAAATGCATGTGTGTGTGCACGTTCGTATTTCAAAAGTGTGTTTTGACCTGCTGATTTTCTTTTTTTTACCAACATTAGTGATGTATTGTAGATATGATACAAGTGAATATGTCTGGAATGAACACATAGACTGAAACTCAACAATGTTTTGTGGAAAACGGTTAATTTTTGTTTATTATACCTTCAAAGAAATAAACAGAAAAAAGCCTTGGTGACTGTTTTTCCATTTGATCTGAAACGTCAGGGGTTGATTCACATCAGTGGGTAAATAAAACGCTGGAGAAAAAAATATTATTTCCTTAGTTTTTCACGGACAGTTTGCAGCTTTTTGTCTTCATCTTTTTCTTGACATATTTTGAATAACAAACATCACAAAAGTAAATGCCCTAAAAAGCTACTTAAACACACACGTGTCTCACACACCCAGTCTCTGTGTTTTGAATGCAACACACAGAATAGGAGCATACGGGAGCTAAACAAAGAAAGAAAAAAAAACAGGTCAATACGTACTGATGCGGCAAAATGAGCCTGGATTGGCCATGGTTAGCATCTAATATTCAGCTACTAGCTACCCTGAACCAATCATACGAACAGTGACGTTTACACCCAGTTGTTTACACCCAGCGTCAATAGTATGTGTCTGTGGTTGTATGAGATCTTTTCAGTGTGCGAGTGTTGGTGGAGGGAGCTTAGTTGGGTATTAGTAGCACGAGCTAACACTACAGAGTTAGCATTTAGCATTGCATTCTTTGCTTTGAGAGCAAATTGGGGCATCTCAGCTAACGTTGTATGTGTATGCTAACTTCTGACAATGACTAGGCATTTTCTAACTCGGTTCAGATGAAGTATTTTAGATTTCCTCTGATTCTGGTTCTGATTCAGACGACTGTTCAGGGCTGCAAAACAACATCTGAGATCATTGGAAAATGATGTGTGAAATGTTTGAGGCAAGCTTAAAGGGTAAAGTCTGCATTTCCAGAGTTTAGGGGAAATTTTCAGAGTACAGTAAAAAATCTTTTAGTATTAGAACCAGATATAAGGAATACATCAAAAAACATCTGACATTTTAACATTTATTTTATTGTTGTTGTTTATTGTGGATATTGATATTGATATTTTTACAGCTCAAAATACATAATGAACTAGCGTCAAATGAATCCAAAATGAATTATTTCGTGATTTATTTACTTAATTAATTTACACAATTTAACTTACTTTAATTCTCCATTTCGTATTAATTTAATTAACTGTTCAATTACAATTTCGGTAAGATAGCTAAGAATAAACTGTTATGACCCTGTTGCATTAATTCAACCAATATTTCCCCAAAGAAATATAATTTAGCATTTCTTGATGAGGTATTAAATTCAAATGCTAAAAACATGCGATGGGTTAATCATAGGCTATTTTATACTGTAGATTCGGGAAAATCTACAGTAGGCTATGTTCTGCAGATAGTCTATGTGTGTGGATTAGTGGGAAACCGGGAGATGGCGACAGGGCTCCGCATGGATTCACACCGGAGCTAAGATCCATGAAGAAGAGAGAGAGCCACTGTGCATTGATCCGAACCTTCGCCCCATCCTTTCCTCTCTTGTCCCAGTTTGTCTCGGCCTGTCCCAGTTCCCCTGCTCTGCTCCATGTCGTCCGCTGAGAGCACCGCAGCCCTGGGCCGAGCGCTCTGCATTATCACCGGCGCCTCCAGAGGCTTCGGCCGGGCTGTAGCCGTGCAGTTGTCCCGGTTGGTGAAGCCGGGCTCGGTGTTCGTCCTCGCAGCCCGCTCCGGTGAGGATCTGCGGGCTCTGCAGTTGGAGCTGGCCGGGTCAGAGGCAGGCAGAGCCGGGCTGAAGGTGGTGTGTGTGGTGGCCGATCTGAGTCAGAAGGAAGGACCGGAGAGCGTCGTGAAAGCGTCTGCAGAGGCTTTTTCTGAGGATATAGAGCACATTATACTGGTCAACAACGCAGGTAGGAAAAAACCTGTTGAGCAAGTGAAGCAGTCAGAGGAGAAAACATGGCAGAACATGTTTAAAATCAGTTTAAAGCTGGAAAACAAACCAGCAGATGGCTTATAACAAAGTAGGGGAGACCGGGGAAGGTTGCAACACTTGCGTTTCTTTCTTTTGCATTTGAGCTTTTTAAACTAAACCAAACATTTCTTTTGTATTAAATTAACATCTATATTCTATAACCATACCATTATAAGATTGGAACATTGAGCAAATTGTTCACAGGATTTATCTAAACTACATGCTGCAAGGCTGATCAGGAAAATACATTTAATTTTGCGTTTAAGTTTTTGCCTTTTTCTGGATAATCGTCGTGTATAAGAAGTGCACGTAGCCTCTGCTTCATAGGTAAACTTAATTTAAAGTGCCTTAAGCCTGCATTCTTTCTGATGTCCTGCAGGGAGCAGGACTCTTTCCGGAAACAATGTTTTGTCTGCACAGCATGAAAAAAGAAAAAAGGATGATGACATAACCAACTAATTATCGACAAAAAAATTAATCGGCAACTAACTGTGTCGAATGTTATTGTTCATGCAAAGAAAAAGTGTAAGTGGAAACAGCTTAAGAAGTTTTGTGAAGAAAACAGAAGTTTAATATTGATCTTTGTTTTTTCTTATGCGATACATTTCCAGAGCAGATTTTTCTGTCAAGAGCAAAAACATTTCTGAATGCAGCACGAGGAGAGACTCTGATGTGGAGGACAACAAACAAATCACAGATGTTGCATTGTTTTTGATTTTGTTTTTGCACACCAAGGTGCAGGTATTAAAGATCCCGTGTCATGATTAAGTTATGTAGTTATACTTATCGGGTCAAACTGAATCCCAATAATCAAAGAAATTTAAAAAAGCACACCAAACAAAGGCTCTGGTCTGAGGGAGTCAAACTCGTGTTCTGCTGCAGTGGTGTTAAGCAGCCTCATCATGTGGTCGGCACGTGTGGGTTCGCTGGCAGGACGGAAAAAATGTTGGTTACAAGACATGAAGCAACAGAAACAATTAGTCTGAACCAGAAAACATGAACATTTATTTGATTATCGTAGTTTAGTTTATTAGTTTTATAAACCAAACATTTAAGTGTTGAAGCAGGAATCTGTCGTTACTTTACCATCAAAAAATACAAAATAATCACAATCAACCCAAAATCAGTTGATCATAATGTTTCTAAATGCTTTTTAATCTCTATTACCACACCGACATTTTGAAACAAACCCTGCTCACATTCGAGCCTCTTTGTGATGGAATTATGTTAAACAACTAACATGACTTTATATGAACAAGAAGCTGATTCCTGTCTATTAACAAGAGGTAACACATTTCTAATATCTCTGTTTAACACAGTTTTATAATACATTTAAACGGCCAACCAATCTTAATTTCAATACGATTAAACTGAGGTGTTCCCTCATCAAAGTGCAGGTAAACATAGCAAACATATTCAAGTTATATTGTTGTTTTTGCTGGGTTAAAACCTAACACGACCTCCACTACGTTTACTTAACCACTTTACTGCCTAACTACTGATCTACATCTGAGGCAGCACCAGAAACCAGAAGGTCAGTGTGTGTTTTCCACTGTGTAATGAAATAGCCGTCTACACTTTGTATAGATTTGAGACTTATTTACTCAGGTTTCTGCCTTATCATTTAAACAATGTTTAACTCTGAGCAGGGTCGAACAGGACAGGATTTAAGTGAATCCCTCCAACAGGCCATCAGTTGGTACCATTGACTGTATATAAAGATGGACGACCGTCTCAACCTCCTCTCGCTGTACAAAAGTGGAGCCCTCAGGTGTCCTTGGCGTGTTGGAGCCCTCAGGTGTCCTTGGTTTGTTGGAGCCCTCAGGTGTCCTTGGCGTGTTGGAGCCCTCAGGTCTCCTTGGCGTGTTGGAGCCCTCAGGTGTCCTTGGCGTGTTGGAGCCCTCAGGTCTCCTTGGCGTGTTGGAGCCCTCAGGTGTCCTTGGCGTGTTGGAGCCCTCAGGTGGGCTCAGTCTGCAGCAGAACAGCTTCTTGTGTCGGTCTGAAGCAGATATTCACGCTGATGGAAAGTTCAATGACTGTAGTGTTAGTGTTAGTTACGTCTCCTCTCGCCGTTCCTCCTCTACTCTGCTACTCGGGAACAGAACGCTGCAGGAGCCCCATTTGTCCACAGAGCTGTCAATCATGAGGCCACACCCCCTTTTTATGGCATCAAATAACTTATTAAAAGTAAACTTGTCAGAAAAAAGAACACTGTGACATAACTCAGCATGATAAGAACTAACTATAATCACAGAAACCATGTTTGAGAAAAATGTATTTGACGTGTATTTAGATTTTATAGTTTGACTCATGTCCCATCTGTTAACATGGAGGAGGCGGGTTTTATGAGCTATACTGCAGCCGGTCAGCAGGGGGCGACAGAGAGGGTTTGGCCTCACTTTTGGGCAGCTGTCATGTCGGCCATCTTTTTATACAGTCATCGGTATGTTTGGTATGTTATTAGTTATGGTATCTTGTTGCCCACTGACACACACAGAGCGAGGGCCCGACAAAGATTCCTTCTGCAGTTGTCGGAGAATGTGGTTCAAATCGGTCCTGTCCTCGATGAATAAAGACCCTCTCTCTGACTCCTCCTTCCCTCTTGTTGCAGCCTCCCTGGGTGACATTTCCCGCTTCACCAAAGACTTCACCAACATGTCCGAGGTGGACTCGTACCTGTCCTTCAACGTCAGCTCCTCCCTCTGCCTAACCGCAGGTGTCCTGCAGAAGTTTCCACAGCGATCAGGCGTGAAGCGGACCGTGGTGAACGTCACCTCGCTGTGCGCCCTGCAGCCGTTCTCCTCCTGGGTGCTGTACTGCAGCGGGAAGGCGGCCCGAGAGATGGTGTTCAGGGTGCTGGCACAGGAGGAGCCCGACCTCAGAGTGCTCAACTACTCTCCAGGTGAGGAACTTTGTGCTTGTTGTAGGGCTGTCAACGAATATTCTGAATTCAGATATAAAACCGAATTGTAATAAAAAATGGATATTCAGTAATTAAAATGAATATTTTATTTGAAAAAAATCAGGACAACTGCGGCTGTCTCGCAAGCTTTCATGTGAATGCACTCGTTTCTTTAGACATTAATAATTAACTTCAGTCGGGCTGAAACAAGTTAATACAGCAGCCGTGTGGTAATGATGGCGGAGAATTCAACTCCCAGCCCAGCCGGAGAGAGAGAGAGAGAGATTCTCACTTCTCGCACAACAGACAGGTAGCAGGTATGTTGATTCTTTTTTAAGAGACATGTTTTTAACCTACCTGTCACAGCACAGCTCGCTCGGAGCGCTGAATGTTTGTTCTACTGTAACCTCATTATTTTATCTGTTTATTTTGCAAACAGGAAGCCCATGTTGATCAGGCATGTGTATGTTATAAGTCTCTCGTTGTATTGGTATCCCCTCTCGTGGACATACTGAGCAAAAATAGATATTTGAATAATTCAAACCTTGTGTTTTTAAACAAGGAATCATTGGACATCATTTTCAGCTCATTTTAACAGCACTAGCTTCTTGTATAGTTTATATAAATATACATAAGCAGAAAAAATGTGCATATCGCAACATCATCTATCAGCCAAAAAGAGTTACAGTGAAAATATGGGCATATTCATTTTTTAACACAAAAATGATTTTATGTATTTATCAGTTTAAAATAAAAAGGATTCTGTCTGTATTTATTCCTACGAGGCTGCGTGTGGAGAGGCAGTCCACAGACATGCGAGGCACTCTGATGCATACTTTTATTAAATCAAATCATGGATAAAGCTGCGTTCACATGTTTCATGCACACGGCAGACGGACACCTTTTGGGAGGCGTGGGAAAAGTCAAACTCTCCGAGGGAGCGGCAGGACGGCAAAGCAAAACACGCATGATGAGATGGTGATGTCAAATAAACTATAATCGATTCATTTATTTTGTGCCATCATTCTATGTAATTATTGATTATTATTATTTATATTCTATTGCAAACAAAAAACAAATATTGTTAGATTTCCCTTTTGAACTTTACAGAATGCATAGTGATGGCAGAACGGCACTCGGTGATTCCCTTGTTTATCTGTGTCAACAAAGAGACAACAAAAACAAAAACGCATCTGGTGATATAAAAATGATAATGGTGCGTTCCATTCGTACTCGGAAGTCGAAATTTCCGAGTTCCCAGTTGGAAATTTCAACTGGAGCGCCCCCTGAAGTCGGATTTCCGACTCGGAAAGTCGGAGGAAGCTCACCAACCCCGACCTCATCTCTCCGTGCATCAGCAGTAAATGAAGGCTGTAGTATTAACCGTTTATTATCCCTTCTGTCTGATTTGTGTCTGAGTGGCTCAGTGGTACACACAGCCGTCCTGTTTCTGTCTGTGGACATGTGGACCTCATATTTGTTCTGTAGCTGTCTGTATTCTAAGAGAGCAAACACAGCAACTGTTTTACTGGAGGCGTCCAACTTGGTTTTCTCAACTAGTTGTACTGGAACGCGGTCAACTCGGGTGGAACGCAGGGATCGCCCATGTTTTCTTGTTGTGATAGGGAGCTACGTCACATCCGGTTGTAAATTCCGTTGCGGTGGACGGCAGAAAGTTAAAACAATTTTGCCGTCTACGGATCTCTGCCGGCCTCACTACAGTTACCGCCCTGCTCTCGTCCACTAAAAAGTTATCCGGTTTGCCGTCTGCCTGAATCCATGTGGACGCAGCGGAAGTCATTTCCTTTGTTTCTTATCCTATCTACTATCCTTGAAGAGCATCTGGTTTTTAAGTTTTGACGAGAAGATCATTCACACCACCTTTTTGACCCAGTGCAGCACTTTATTTTTTCCTTCATAGTCTGAACTGTGTCATAATCAGGGCTAATGAGGACGATAACCTTTAGTCACCCTTCTCGGCTCCTTCTTACTTTGCAGACACGTGTTTGTTCCGTTCCTTACATCATCTCGTCGTCTCTCCTCCCGTCTGTCTCTCTGTGCTGATGCAGGACCTCTGGACACAGCCATGCAGCAGGAGGCTCGCTCCGTCACAGGCGACTCCAGCCTCAGGAAGTCCTTTGCTGACATGTTCTCTGAGGGGAAGCTGCTCACCTGTGAGGAGTCCTGCAGCAAACTGATGAAGCTGCTGCTGGAGGACGAGTACACGTCAGGGGCTCACATTGACGTCTACGACCTGTAGAGTCAGCGGGACAGTTTTCACCTGTGCCTTTGTTTGAATTCAAACTCTATCAGGAAAGATTTCACGTCGTCAGTTATCGTCTGAATATCTGTTGATGTGGCCAGTTACCGTTATTTGTTTCTGAAGGTCTTTTTGTGCTCTGATTCATCGTCAGTAAATCTGTCTCATAAATTCATGTTGTAATTTGAAGGTACCTTACCTGTGATACCTGTTTATGTGTTTAATGTTGAACTTGGGCATTTTAATATGTGAGAGAAAACTGTGGACGTGTTCCACTTTTTATTTTTGAAGTAAGTTTAGTTGAAACATTCCTGAATATATAATTAATTATTAGCTTTTGTTCTGGGCTGTGAACCAAATCAGTGTGTCATTACTTTTATACCTCATTTGTTCTCTTAGCAGCTGCAATCAAAGCGACTGAAATAGATATTTAATGATAATGCATCGTGTTAAAGCAGTTTACAATTATCAGGTTTAATGGTAATAAATCATTAGATTCTTGCACATCAATAATAATTCATAATAAAAAATGCAAATAAAAATGTCCCTGTGTTTGAACTACATATACTTAGAGCCTAAAATGTGAAGCGTGTCCTGATGATGGACACAAACTAACGGCCTCGTCTCCATTAAAAGAGGACCATGAATGCATAAAGAAAAGTTCTCGTTAATCTGCAGATTGAATTCTGATGCAGAGGCGACATTTTGGCAGGTTACAGCTGAAATTCTGTCATCAAAAAGTTGAATTACAGAAAAACTTATCAGAGTGTTGGATTCATCGTCTGGGGAGCATAAATAAAGAATCCAAATTACATAATGATCTTTCCCTTATGTTTCGGACTTCAGATGATAGAGGGGCAATAAGAAGGGTCAACAGGGGTCACCAAAATCATGGGGTTCATCCTCAAACTCACCAGCAGTATTGACATAAGAAAGTATCTTGACCTGCACCAAAGAATCAGAGTGACTCATGACGATGTGAAACTACAAAATTTTGTGGAGTCAGAAGAGACCATATCTGGAGAAGAGGGTGGAGCTTGAGAGGAAAAAGGGGTTAGCTAACTCACCGAAAGATTCAATCTTGAAGATTTCACTTTTGTTCTCATTGGCGCCTCTAATGGTGATAAGCTGTAACTGCAGGAGGACACTTCCATATTTAACCAGTCGTCCACGGTCGGCTCCGGTTGTAACTCTTGATTTTCCTGGCTGACGGTCGCTTTCCTTTTCAGACTGTTTGCTTCATCTGAGCGTCGAGTTTGTTTCTTCTTCTTTGGATTTTCACTTCTTGTTGAAGTTGTATCTGTAGTCATCCATCTTTTCTTTGTTTGTTCAGCCATAGTAGATTACTGTTTACTCGCAACACTTGCAGAGAGCGGAAAAGCAGCCGCTTAGCTCCGCCTACCCTCTCTGGCAGACCAACCACTGCTGGCTGATGGAAAACGCGTCACTAACTGGGCGCCGCCACAGACACCCAGCCCATAATAATACTGTATACTGCACATGCAAAGGCTTTCATCAGTGGGCCATAGGCTCAGTCACCATGTGTTACATCATTCAGTGATAGATAGAGACTTAACAGACATTTATTTACATGGAAACCTTTGAGATTATACCTTTAAGTCATTAGTTAACACTAGTGTTAGCTTGGTTAGCAAGGTGCAATTGTAGTTTAAGGTTAACGAGATGTTAATTGTGATGCTAATTTTGGCTGTTAACAAAATGTACTCACTAAATGATCGCACAGCCGACAGCAAAAAGTGTCTTTTAGTACGACCAAGCGCTGGACAAGACATTTCTCAGATCACAGTGTTTGTTTGTAGAAGGTTACATTTCTTAGGCCCGCCTCACACGACCTGTTCAGCACCAAAGAGCAGCCTGCCCAGGAAAGTGAGGGACATGCTGGTGATAACTGAGCAGCTGAAGAGGTGGAGACCAAAGCAGAGCCAAAGAAAGATCATTGGATTCAATCAGATCAAATCTGTCTCTGCCATATACAGACATGAGTTTGCTAACAAGCTTTCTTTATAAACTGTTTATGGTGATCATATGTCCATGCTGAGTTCGCTGCTTTACAGGCTTTACAGCCTGACTGGGTGAAAGTGACCACCTTCACTGTACTGTGCAGAAATCAGAGATACAGCAGAGTGCGTCTCCATTTCCTGTCATGTGCATCTGACAGACGGCCACAGCTGCCCCAGACCAAAATACCCCAGGAGGAACCAACCCAAACAAGGGACGACACCCTCATGCCACCTCTACCTCTGCCTCCCTCTGCCCCCCCCCCCTGTCCCACCCTGGGGAGGTGGTACAACCCCAAAGGGGGTGCGTTTATTTTTAGCTCTTTAGGGCTCGGGGCGAGTGCTCCTGGATGTTTGTGAGGATCTCTCCTGCAGCCTGTTGAGTCCCTTGTCCCTCCCTCAGACGCTCTCTCCCTTCGCTCTGTCTCTGTGTTTTGTTTGGCCGGGACAATGACTGTGGGGAACATGGAGAGCGCCGAGCTGTTTGACGCTGGGAAGAAAGGTCGCGGCCTGAGGGCCACCAAGGAGCTCAACGCCGGAGACGTGGTCTTTGCCGAGCCCAGTTTCGCTGCCGTCGTCTTCGACAGGTACAAAGATCCTGTCTTTGTGTTTTCTTTAGACTTGATGGACAGGTATGAGGACGAGCTGTTCTCACCTGACTCTCTGCAGGTCTGATCTCGGGTGTGACCTCATCTCTAGATGCCCAAATTCTCATGACACCAGCAGTGAGAAAGCTGTCGAGGTGTCATGTGAACTTGAGCATGACGTACTTTTGGATTCAGTTTCAAAGGATCCCGACACTGTCAATCTTTCATTAAAATAAACATTAAAAAACATCAGTTTAACAGAGTCAGTGATGGATGGACTCAGAGGTGTGGGGCTCCTGGAGAGACTGGTCATACCTCTGTTTTTTAACCTTGTTTATGCTTCATGCTACATGTCAGAGCAGCTTCTGTTTAATAAAAAGGTGTGTTTGGTGTTGGGTTGTTTCAGATTTTTGTTACATACAAACGGAAAGCCTCATGTCCGTGTTGAGTTTGGACTGTAATGTTGTCACACACTTAGAATAACAATCTGAGCCTGTCAGTGGAAACAACAAGAACTTTTAGTGGACGACCTTTGACCCATCAAGAATTATGTTGCAGCCATTACAGCCTGTTTCAGGGATGTAGGCTGAAAAAAATCTCCTATCTAGTTTGACCGTTTGTCTTATGTAATATCAGAGCTAGATGCCTGTCTTACGTGTCCTCATTTCTTTTTCAAAGCTGGAGCTATCAAATAATGCAGTGAAGCTGGTTTTTGCATTCTGCAGCACAAGCAGAGCACAGAGACAACATGCGTGTATGTGTTAAGACGGAGTGCAGCCTGGTTTGTGTGTGTTTAAATGGCAGACATTGATCTGCTAGCTTAGTGTTTGATCCTCCTGAGAGCTTGTATCAAGCAGGCATGCACAGAGAGGCATCTGCCCAGCGTGTGTGTGTGTGTGTGTGTGTGCGTGTGTGTGTGTGTGTGTGTGTGTGTGTGTGTGTGTGTGTGTGTGCATGTGTGTGTGTGTAAAGCTGCACAGAGTTCGCTGAGTTCCAACAATCATCAGAAGCATTAGTTTGTCTGTTCACAGGTCTGTTCTCTGTCCCTTTGGACTCTGCTGAATAAACTGTTTACACACACACACACAGTCACACACACACACACACACACACACACACACACACACACACACACACACACTGCTAAGAGGCTCCCGTGTGTTGTTGGCTCCAACGAGCTGAAAAATGAGGATGGAAAAGTTCTGTGTAATGTTTGCAAATGCCAATTTACTGACGAGCTGTTATAATAATCTATTTTAATACTTATTTACGGAGCATGTGTGTGTGTTTAATTTATGAATTATT
Organism: Semicossyphus pulcher; assembly: GCF_022749685.1. NCBI lineage: Eukaryota > Metazoa > Chordata > Actinopteri > Labriformes > Labridae > Semicossyphus > Semicossyphus pulcher. Next base: position 6,765,019 of record NW_027211702.1, read on the forward strand.
AATATTTAACGAGCAGAGGACAATGTTCAGTCAGCTGGTTGTTATAGCAAAAACAAGCCCTGACAAGTTGACAGTAAACGAGCACGTTACGACAATAACTAAAGGACGTCTTGCTGAAGAAATCCACAGTTTGACTCAGAAAATGATTTAAAAAATTATTTTTTTGCTTTAAAAATTCTAATTTCTAACTTTACCTAAGAAAAAGGAGAAATGTGTCTGGAACTGTTATTAGCAACCGTTTATTCTGTATATTTAGCCGTTATAAATCACAGTAAACTAAACATTTCCATTGATAACGGTTACGATTACATTTATTTGGATCTGTTGTGATACCATAAGAATGTAACATAAAACATCTGAGGGAAAAATGTTTTTGTCTTTATATGCAATAAGAACAGTCGCATCTGTATTTGTATTACTGATGTTTAATAAGAGTTTACCATTAATGGTCAAAAATAAAATCTTTGCATGTATTAAAACTGAGACTGATACCAGGTGCAGTGGTTAGCGCTGTCACCTCACAGCTAGAAGGTTCCTGGTTTGAATATCGGTTCAGACATAGGGGACCTTTCTGTGTGCAGTCTCTGTGTGTCAGCCCTGTGATTGACAGGTGATCAGTCCAGGTGTAACCCCGCCTCTCACCCAGTGACAGCTGGCATAGGCTCCAGCCCCCTTGTGATCCTGAACAGGAGAGGTGGTATGGATGACGGTTGGATGTTTTCAGGGTCCAAAATTAACTTGTTGGTCTACCTGCCACTGGCGGGTAAGACAAAACATTTTACCGGCCATAAAAACTTTCTTAGATATAATGTCAATAATAAACAGAGATAGAAATAAACTAAGACATTTACTTTAGTACTGAACTCATAATGTATCTAAACTTTTACTCCACTGAATTTAAAGAAAAATATAAAGTAATTAAAAACCGCTCCACATTTAAAAAGCGGTGTAGGCCTACGCAGTAATGCTTTAATTATAATCAACTGATATCAAACATATTATTCTGAAATAGGCCGTCCTGCACGATGAACAGGCTACCTTAAGGATCAAAGGATTCTTACAGTACAATAACTTGTCATTTTCACTCTTGCTAAAGGTTTTATTGATTTTATATTATTTGTATTTTACTGTATTTTTTGGAGCTATGTGGCACTGTAACTTCCTTCGGGATTAATAAAGGTTTATCTTATCTTATTGCAGGGCTTTCGCTTGTAGTGAGTATTTATACACTCTATTATGTTTTTTTCTGGAGAACTTATTTCATCACTGCAACAAAATAAGCTTTTCATTAGTGCAGCTCATTAATCCACTGCACAATGAAACTTGCAGTGTTTCTGATCAAGCACTCAGCTCTCTCCTTCATCGCTCATCAGACAGTCATTTACAAGCTCTTCAGTTCCGCTAGTGACCGTATGTAGCTCAGCTGTTAGCGATAGCCTCTGCTGTTTCTTGCTAGGTAGGTGTTCAGCCTCTCCTCTGCCTCCCGGAGTGACAGTGGTACACGTTAATACTGTAGTTTAGATGCAGCGATGGCAAGGCTAAGTGAATTAGAAATACGTCTTCACAACATGGAAACTCAATAATTAGCTGCTGTAGCAAGTCCTCATTTGGGTTGGGTTTGCCGGGGTGGCTGTGTGACTGTCCAAAGGACACACATCAGTAAGCAGAGGACGCCCACGGTCCGCCAATGACTAGTTCACGTTTCTAACAGCTGCTGTTACACCTGCTGCACGTCAGGTGTGACGAGTTAAAGTGTAAACTCGTACTTTACAGATTGTTGACGCACACAAAAAATGATTTAGCGATATTCAAGTGAATTGATTTTTCATCAGTCAAAGTGGTGTTAGTTGCAGCGGTAATGTGTCTCTGTTTGGTCTGTTGCAGTTTGGCCACTCAGGTGTGCCACAGCTGTTTCCGGCGCCAGGCCAACCTGCACCGCTGTGCTCAGTGTAAGTTCGCCCACTACTGCGACCGCACCTGCCAGACCGCGTGCTGGGACGAACACAAGCAGGAGTGTGGAGCCATCAGGAAGAACGTCAGGGCCCCGAGGGAGAGCGTCCGGTAAGAAACACAGAGGGAGCTGCAGGACAAACGGTCACCCTGTGGTTAATCTGTTACTAAGGAAAAGGCTCATAGATACAGAGGGTCCTGTTCTGACTCACTCCAGAAAGAATCACCATTAGGTTCGTGTCTTCCTGTGAACTTAAGAGCTACGTAGTCGGCAACAACGTCCAAACGGCTCCAACAGCACAAACACGGCCCAGAGGTTACATTCAGTGACTGAATTAGCTGAGGTGACAGCTAGCAGGCAACTAGCAGCTCCCAGCTGTCACTCAAAGAGGCCACGCCCCTAATGCTGCATCACTTTAAGCCTTAATAAAATGTAAACAGGTGAGTTGTATAAAGATTCTCCCCGTACAGTTGTCATGAAGAGAGAAATGAGCTATAGAGACCCAAACTGTTTTTTGTACCAGGCTGTAAACATGTTTATTTCTGCTGTAAAGTTTAACATGGGGCTCTATGGGGACTGACTCACTGCTGGAGACAGCCTCGAGTGGACACCAGAGGAACTGCAGTTTATGGCACTTATGTGATGGCTTAATTTTTCAGTCTCCAAGGTTGCCAAGGAATTATGGGTCGATTATGGGATTCTGCGATGGACAAACTAGCTTGCTAACGTTTCTCTCCTACACATACGTTGTGTCTCCTGTCCAGTCTGGCTGCTCGGGTGCTGTGGCGTCTTCACAAAGACACGGGCATCGCGTCGGACAGTCAGCTGGTGTCTGTGGACCAGCTGGAGGACCACGTGTCCGACCTGACTGAGGAGGACCGGAAGCAGCTGCAGACCGACGTGAAGAACTTCCAGGAGTACTGGTCCTACAGCAGGAAGAAGCACTCTGCCGAGGAAGTCTCACACATCTTCGGCATCGTAAGTAGGGATCTGTCTTTATGCATTATTATGTTGGCAAAGTGCATATTGAACCGGTCTTCCTCCCTCCCCCCTCCGTGTCTCTGTAGATTAAGTGTAATGGATTCACTCTGAGTGATCAGAGAGGCCTGCAGGCCGTCGGTGTTGGCCTTTTCCCAAATCTTTGTCTGGTCAACCACGACTGTGGGCCAAACTGCACCGTCATCCTCAACCACGGCAAGTACGTATCCAAACAGCTGTCTCTTTAAATGACAGAGCTCTGTGCAACTACATGCAGCACATTCAGAGAACACTTTATTTTGGTCAAGTAAAAAAGCCTGAAACTACATTAACTTGTGAAAACTGAAACTGCAAATTAAAGAATCAAACAATTGCAAATAGGAACGTTTTATTTTCACCTTGTGGTACACAAAAAAGTGTCTGTCCAGGAGTTTGTTGGCAGCCGTTTTGATAAGGACATAAAAGGCAAGCTTTTGTCTGCATGCACGGATAATCCATCAGAAGAAGACGCGTCAGGCTGCATGCAAAGACAAACATTGATTTAAAGGGAAGTTATTCTGGTTGATCAGCCTGTTGTTTGTATTTTGTTGAGCAAGCTCAGCTCACTGCCTTTAAATACACGAAGGTTTATAAAGAAAGAGAAAAGTACCTCAACGCTTGTTTCCGATGAAAAATGGTGCACCACATTTTCAGATTGAACGTGCCAAAGATTCTGACTCTTTTTGTGGAGCTTGTTGATGCTTTAGTTTGAAAAAAGACCAATAAAACACGTGCACACTTTTACATGAATCTGCTGTCACTTTGTGTTGCAGCCAGACAGCTCTGAGTTCTGCTCTCCACTCTCAGAGGAGGTACGTATTCAGCTGCTCAGGCATCAATATCTGTATTATAATGGTGCAAAAAAGGGGCTTAATTGATGCCAGACAAAAAGCCCCCCTCCTCCCCTCTCTGTCCCAGGATCGAGCTGCGAGCTATGGGGAAAGTCGCCGAGGGTCAGGAGCTGACCGTCAGCTACGTGGACTTCCTGAACCTGTCGGCCGACCGCCAGAAGAAGCTGAAGGAGCATTTCTACTTCGAGTGCAGCTGTGAACACTGCAGCCAGCACGTGAAGGACGACCTGATGATGGCCACAGCAGACAGCAAGGTCAGAGTGGGGACACGTGGGAGCATTTCTTTTTTAATATTTCTGATTATAATAACCGTGTTTATATGTTCCTGTTTCCTCTCAGCCGTCTGCTGATAAGGTGAAGGAGGTGACTGCCTTCACTAAAGAGAGTCTGGAGAAGATCGAGAGGGCCCGTGTGGACATGGACTACCACCAGGTACAGAACACTGCTGTCAGAGTTATTTTAAGTTTTACCTGTTCGTTCTAACGAGCCGTTCCTTTTCCTGTCTCAGGTGATGAAGTTGTGTCGTGACTGTCTGGAGAAGCAGCAGGACGTCCTGGCCGACACTCACCTGGATAAGCTGCGTGTGCTCAGCATGAGCAGTGAGGTGCTCTCGTACCAGCAGCAGTTCTCTGAGGCGGCAGACCACGCCCGCAGGATGGTGGAGGGATACATGTGAGTGACCACTACATGCTTTACAGTTATAACCATAAATATCCTGATAAATGACACAAAATCAGAATAAAATTAAAAATAAAATTATTTAATGTAAAAACTGCACATATTTGAATGGATTCCTTTATTAGCAGGAAATAAAGAACTTTTAAACCTTCGTCCTTGTTAAACATATTTTGGAGTCTAATTGACGATAGATACAAAACGTTTTGGTATTGTTACAGTACATCTTCTTCATCCTGCAGCAGTGAAACAGGCTGTAATGGCTGCAACATAATCCTTCATGGATTAAAGGTCGTCCACTAAAAGTTCTTGTTGTTTCCACTGACAGGCTCAGATTGTTATTCTAAGTGTGTGACAACATGACAGAAAGGATCCCTACAGAGATAGACCTTTTTGTTACAGAGGAAGATGATTGTTTTAACCACACACAGACGTTACATCGCTCTCTGCAGACACACCAGACTCCATTGTAAAAAACACTCATTTTAACCCTGCCTAACACCGGAGTTTCTGGTCTCCTGCTGCCTTAATCGGTTAGTTGGTTTGTGTTATAGTGTGTTACACATAATTGAGTTTAAGCCGAACAAACAATTTTAAACACTACAGTGACACATTAACACAAAAAAAGCAATTCAGCGGTAGACCAGCAACTGGCCAGTCTGCAAGTTAAAATTTACGTTTTTCTGAATGGAGTCTGGTGTGTCTGCAGAGAGCGATGTAACGTCTGTTTGTGGTTAAAACAATCATCTTCCTCTGTAACAAAAAGGTCTATCTCTGTAGGGATCCTTTCTGTCATGTTGTCACACACTTAGAATAACAATCTGAGCCTGTCAGTGGAAACAACAAGAACTTTTAGTGGACGACCTTTAAATGAGCAAGGGTAATGCTGCAGCCACAACAGCCTGTTTTAAGGATGAAGAAATCTTCTGGAGACATTCCAAAACTCTTTGTTCCTATTTCTCATTCAGACCCAAACATATGTAAAAATAAGTAAAATAAAAAAAAAACAGCACTCTAACTTCTCCGCTCCTCTTGAACAGGAAGTTGTATCACCCCAACAACGCTCAGCTGGGCATGGCCATCATGAAGGCTGGGGTCACTCACTGGCACGCGGGGCAGATAGAGGAGGGTCACGGCCTGATCTGTAAGGCTTTCGGGATCCTCATGGTCACCCACGGACCGAACCACGCCATCACCAGAGACCTGGAGGTACGATACACAGATGTTGGGTTAAAAAAACATCTAAATATTTAACTATAATAATATAACAATGTAAATATTGTTGTTTTTTTCTGTGTTCAGACGATGCGGACGCAGACCGAGTTGGAGCTGAAGATGTTTAAGCAGAGTAAGGATGCTTACCACAGCATGAGGGATGCTGCTCTGAAGAGCCCCGCAGTCTGATGTGCCCTCACATGTACATATAAAGCTCTGCACCCAGTCGCTGCACTGAGGCCCTGCATGTGTCTGATGATCTGTTCAGATGTGCAGATGTAACACGACATGTTGCATGTACAGTATCTACAATAAAAGAGGAGATTGAACGTGTGTTGTGATTCCTTACACGCAACCAGTAAGCACACATGATAACAAGGACTGCAGACATACTGTGCTTCAACAACAAGAAGAGAAAGGAATCAAACAGGAATATGTGACATGCAAGGATTTTTACAGCAAGTTAGAGTGACCCACAGAGGTCTTAAAAGGAGTGCAGACTGACTACAAACAAACAGATATCTCTGACCTGGTAACTAACACCATTAAAAACACACAATGAAGCAGTTCAGTGTTACATATCTGTTTCCCACGCTCTTCTGAAAAAGTGGGATCGTCTTATATGCGGGGGCTAGACTTTTAAAGGCCGATTTCACAACATTAGACGGCACCACTTATCTGTAAAGCGAGCGTACCCCTCATGACTGAGGCCAGCCGTCAATCACAGCTACAGAGCCAGGGGGATGAAAGACGGAGAGACACGGTGATCGTTATCAAAGTGGCTCAAAAGTCGGCCAAGACAGCTGAAGCGGAGTAATGATCCTAATTTAAAGATGATGGTTATTGGTGAAGTTAATTCTATATCTTTACACCTTATTTCTGTGCCATGGTCGGCTGACTACCTCTCACCTGATGTGTTTGATAAAGTGGAAGTAGTGGACGTTTGTCATGAGCCCCCCTAAGTGCATGGGCCCCCGGGGGGCACCGCCAATACTTACGGCAATGGTTATCAATGCAGCAGAGTCATTAAACACCTGTCAAGGAGCCAAGAACTGCGGTGTCACGGGTGTAATGTTGAAAGACAGCGAGCCCAAAAAAGATGCTCTTAAAAATGCTAACAGAGAAAATCGTACCGCGGTCCTCAAAGCGACCGCTCCCAGAGACAGGAGAGTGTGTGAGTGTGTTACTGAAACACAGAACGCAGGTCTGCATGTTACCGGAGCCGTCATAAATAGAGCTCACTTCAAAGGTTAATGATTTATTGACATTTTGAAAAGGGTTTTATTTAATTTTAAGCTAAGAGATATTGAAAACATGATTTTATTTAAAAGGTAAAATTTAAACAAATTTGATCTTCAAAAAGTCTTGAAAAGGCTGCTCGTCTTATCATCGGACCAGCACTGCAGGCGGTGCCCCCTCTGCTGGCCACTGAAACAAACGCAGGTTTAAGGCACTTCTGCACTGACCTCAGTTTTCAGACCTTGAGGCGGCATCCACTCGTTATATACAGATCAGTCTGTAGTTTAAATCTCATGCACTTAAAGGGATACTCCAACTAATTTAGCACTGCACTTCCAAAACGTCTGCTGCACTCACTCTTGCAGGATTTTCTGCTTCTTACATCAAAATGAACACAGTCCTCTGTGTGTGCTCTGCAGCTGAACCTTCAACTTACCAAACAGAGCACAGAACTGTTTCACCGGTTTAAAGGTCCCAAACAAAAATCTCTGAAGTTCAGCTTCAACAAAACCACAAATACAGAGAAATAAATCTGAAGATTGCATTTAATACAAGACAGGAAATTACCTTAATGGACAGTGAAACTGCAGAGAATTGACTTTTAAAGAGGCAGCTGTCGAGTGAGAAACACTCAGCTGAGATATTTCAGACAAATCTGTTTAAACATGAAGATAAGAAGAATCATCGTTGTTTTCATTGTTGACAGAAAGTTGGAGAGAAAAAGGCAGAACGACCCGGACGTACAAACGGTATCAAAAAGCTGAAAATAGAAACATCACAGCTACAGAATCTCATCACGGTGAGCCCTGAGAAGCATCTGCATAGAGGTCAAAGGTCGTCCGATGACAGTGTCTCTGCTCACTTGTAGTGCTTATTGCTTTAAGCTGAAAAAAAAGACACTCATATAAAGTATTTTTGTTGTGCTACAATTTAAAATGATGTTTTAACACCCACAGACAGAAACACAGAAATCCCTCATTAAATAAAAAATATATTCTAAATAAAATTAAGAATTTAGTCGACACGGAGCACGAAATGGGGAAAATGAAGAGTATTTTCCAAAGCCACTGCATGGACGATATATTAACAGCTCGTAATTCCAGTAAAAGTCAGTTTGAAATCACATCAGATCAAACCTCAGATGAGATTTCAGCTCAAACATTAAAGTGACCGCGGTGAGTTCAGTGTCCTCTCCTGAGCCTCATTGGACGACGCACATGTCTGTGCTGGTCTCTCCCGTCCTCTCAGCGTCTCTGTGAGTCCTGCTCTGCTGATCCGACATGCCGTCCTGCTCGTACGACTGCTCCAGACTCTGCCTCAGCTCCATCAGCAGCTCTTTGCCGTCACTCGACGGCAGGTTTCCCAGGTAGTACTGAGGGGCGAGCTCCACCAGCCTGCAGCAGAGAGGAGCCGTCATTATACTGGCCTTTTATAAACAGAAGTCTTTATTCCTATTTACCCCTATCCTTTAAAGGGCAAGTCTGGTTTTTATAACAGGGCCATAGTTTTTGGTCTAATGAGCAGAAAAAGTTTTAGAATGTCTCCAGTAGATGTGTTCATCCTGCAGCAGTGAAACAGGCTGTAATGGCTGCAACATAATCCTTGATGGGTCAAAGGTCGTCCACTAAAAGTTCTTGTTGTTTCCACTGACAGGCTCAGATTGTTATTCTAAGTGTGTGACAACATGACAGAAAGGATCCCTACAGAGATAGACCTTTTTGTTACAGAGGAAGATGATTGTTTTAACCACACACAGACGTTACGTCGCTCTCTGCAAACACACCAGACTCCATTGACAAAACACTAATTTTACCTGAAGTCAGCAGTTTCTAGTTTATTCCTGCCTCGACAGGATCCTTTGATTGCGTTTTTGTGACTTTTAGTTGTTAATGATAACTTTGGATCGAACACAATATTTGCGTAACGCACAATAACACAAAAAAACCTAACAAGATCAAGGCAGCAGTAGACAAACAACGCTTGTGTTCTGTGAGGTAAAATTACTGCTTTTGTCAATGGAGTCTGGTGGCTTTGAAGAGAGCGATGTAACGTCTGTTTGTGGTTAAAAAAAGCATCTTGCTCTTAACAAAAAAGGTCTATTGCTATCTATCAGTGGCAAAAACAAGAATTTTAGTCAGCAGGGAGTCTTTCATTGAGCCAGGAAGCAATTAGCCTAGCTTAGCATAAAGACAGGTAGCGGGGGAAACAGCTAGCCTGGTTCTATTCGAGGTAAAAAAAAACAAACAGATGTACACATTGAAGATCCAAGACCTAACACCGTGTAAAACCAACATATAACGAGAGTATAACAAATTGTAATAAATGTATGTGAACAAAACTTCATCAGCGACCTTCATGCATCTGAACAATCACTCACTGTTCAGGAACAGATTTAGCTGCTTCACCTGTTGATGTAACTTTAATGTTACTTCCTGTCAGCTATGTTTCGTGTAGCTCTCTGAAGGAACGAGTGGGTCTGTTGTACTACTGAAGAGTAGAGTCACATGGACACTGTGTGTAACTGTACGACAGCGACAGTTAAATGCTTGGAAGGCAAAATTTAAAATGCAGTACAAGAAGGAGACTTTAAAAAAAGTACTGAATAAACAATATATGACTAAAATGTACGTTGACTAAAACTATCCAAATGAATTGACTCAAATTTGACCAAAGCTTATTTTATTTCTTCAGACAAATTCAACATGAAGAGCCCGAGTCCTGCTTCAGCATTAAAGACTGGACGAGACGGATGTTTGTAATCTGTTTTTTTAACTCATGAAAAGATGCTGTGTTACGTTCATTAAACAGTAACTGGTTCTGACTCACATCTGAGGGTGGACTTCAGAGGCGATGCGGACGCAGTTATCTCTGGAGATGGTGAACTCGTGGTAGAGCACCCAGCTGGGGGGGTCGGGGCACGGCTGGCGACACAGGTAGGAGGAGAAGGGGTGCAGGTGAGCCACATGGCGGTGAGTCAGCAGGAGGTAGTTACCTGAGCCGTCCACATCATGAGCCACCTGAAGCGCAGGAAGAGGAAACAATTATCATCCCAAAGCAAACAGATAAAAAGAACTAAAGGAAGTGATAGTTTTAAGAAAGCAGGATGTTTACTTTGAGGAAGAAGCCTGAGATGAGGGCGCGCTTGATGTTCGTGCAGTTGTCTTGGCAGCCAAAGGCGGGAGGAGAAACAGGAAGTTCTATCCGCTGCATCACCTCCAGAAGCTCCGCCCTGATCACCACAGCCAATCGTAAGGCCGCGTGACTGAGGAAGTTCGTCGTGCACCACGCCTCGTCCTGATTATCTGAAACCATCACACACAGAACATTCAATCACTCAGGTACGACATATAAATAAGACCTCAGTGGTCATTAGAACAGACATGTATGTATCAAAGGCTGAGGTACACGTACGCTCTATGAAGGCTTTATAAATATTAATAAGAGTCATGTGATCTCCCTCTGTGTGCATCAAAGGTCTCCAGTGTGTCACAGCCGCCTCCTCTCTGCTGGGGTCTGCTGTCACGAAGCAGGAAGGCGCTAAAAGAGGGCAAAGGTCAGATACAGTGATCAATTTTAAAGATACATTAAAGGGTAATTCTGGTGTTTTTAAAACAGGGCTCTACTTTTTAATGGCTAATTTGAACAAACATTTTGGAAATGCATCTGTAGATCGCTTTGTCCAGAAGCAGTGAAACAGGCTGTAAAGGCTGCAATGTGATCATTTGGGACAACTGACAGGCTCAGATTGTTATTCTGAGTGTGTGACAACATCACAGACAGGATCCCTACAGAGATAGACCTTTTTGTTACAGAGGAAGATCATTTTTTTTAACCACAAACAGACATTAAATCAATTTTCTCAAAGCCACCAGACTCCATTGACAAAAACAATAATTTTGCTCTGCAGAACACAGGAGTTGCTGGTCACACAGCTGACTGAATCGGTTAGTTTTTTGTGTTATTGTGTGTTACACAAATTTTGTGTTGAGTCTGAGTCCGCCATTTAAATCACCAAAGTCTCACAAAATCACAAAAAACACTAACCGATCAAGGCAGCAGTAGACCAGCAACACCTGTGTTCTTCAGGGTTAAATAACTGCTTTTGTCAGTGGAGTCTGGTGTGTCTGCAGAGAGCGATGTAACGTCTGTGTGTGGTTAAAACAATCATCTTCCTCTGGAACAAAAAGGTCTATCTCTGTAGGGATCCTTTCTGTCATGTTGTCACACACTTAGAATAACAATCTGAGCCTGTCAGTGGAAACAACAAGAACTTTTAGTGGACGACCTTTGACCCATCAAGGATTATGTTGCAGCCATTACAGCCTGTTTCAAGGCTGCAGGTTGAGGCAATCTAAGGGATCAATTAATAAACTTCATGTACTGATCTTGTGATTTTCATTGATTAAAAAACTGTGAAATGATTCACTTCTGTTAGCTACCTGTTAGCATTGCAGCTATAGTGAGCAGCTCGTCCACACAGTCGTACTCGCAGGCAGCGATCAAAGCTTTGGCCAGCGGCGGCTCCAGCGGCAGCTCGGACATTATGATGCCCACCTCCGACAGGTTACCATCATCATCCAGAGCTGCCAGGTAGTCAAGGTCCTCCAGGGCCTGCATGAGAGCCTCAGGGGCTGAGAGGGAGGGACAGAGAGAGGGAAGAGGGAGACATTTTATTGGGATACAACCGGAAGGCTGCAAACTGCTGTAGACTCATCATTGATCATGGTCTGATGGTGCAACCAGGGCGACAAACAGTGAAGACTGTACTCTAATGTCAATGAACCACAGTCTGCAGGGTTAAAGGTAGATAAATAACATGTACATTGTGTTTAGAGTACCTGGTCTGTCCAGGAACTTGCACTGTCCCATGTCGGCAATATCAAGTCTTTTCAGCAGCAGCACCAAGTGGCTCAGGTTCTCCTCCATCACACCGGGACAGTGAGCCCCCGCCATCCCCTCTTCATACAGAGACTGAGGGTAAAGACGGAGACAGAGACCTGCACCAACCACAGAACACGCAGAGTCATGATTCAGTTAATTGTTTTTCACATGTGTTTGTTGAACTGGGTACACAGAAAATAAGTTTAAATCAAAATCTAAATTAGTTTTTGCACAGTGTCTCTTTGAATCTCACCACTAGAGGTCGCCAGAGTCAAACATTTTCAAAGCCTGCACACAGCAAACGTCTGCACTGAACTGTCCCTGAGCTAAAATCTCACACTTATGTACTTTAAAACAGTAGGTACTGCATCTGCCCTTACATCATACGTACTTTGCAAACAGCATGCAAACAATAACGACATAGTGCTTTGTCTTAGCAGCGTGCCTTTAACCCTCTCGTTCATACATGCATCGCAGTTTGCCGAGCATGCATGTTCTCTCTTCATGACGATTGTAATCCTAAATCCTAATGTCAAAAAATGTTCCTTTATTTCACTTTGTATTTGATTGTTTGTTTCTCTCTTATCTGAAGCCGTTCTCTCTCTGTGTCTCAGTCGATGTGAATTATCTTCCACTGCAGAGGATTGTGGGTCAGGATGCAGAAGAGCATTTCGCTATTTTTAGCTTAATGCATTTGACATTAAGGTATATAGGATCTTACTAAATGGCAGTATGTCAGTGTGGATGTTGGAGCCTGTACCAGCTGGTTATCAGAACCTACCTGGAAGGTGGCTGTTCACCCTCTGAGTTCGCATGTCAGCCTGATGTTTGCTGATCGTCCTCAGGACCTGAGAGTTGGCTCTTATTTGTGGATTGTAAACCTGCAGCAGAAAGATGAATGACGACAGTTTGTTGTTTTCACTTTAATCTAATAACTCTTTGTTCCCCGCATTACAAAAATTCTGTTACAAATGAAGTTAGATATTTATTGCATTAAGCTTCTACATATGAGCAAAACACTCGAACAATCTTACGGTGAAATTCTGGTAATTATTTTAACATGTTTTGACAGGTTGTTGTTCTAAGTGTCTCTTCAAAGGCACCAGACTGCATTGACAGAAACAGTCACTTTAACTGTAGAACACAGGAGTTTCTGGTCACACAGCTGAATCAGTTGGTTAGTCTTTTTTGTGTTATTGTGTGTTACACAAATTTTGGTTTGGGTCTGAGCCAGCGGTTTAAATCGCTAAAGTCACAAAAAAATTAACCGATCGAGGCAGTAATTGACCGGCAACTCTTGTAAAATCACTGTTTTTGTCAATGGAGTCTGGTGTGTGTGCAGAGAGCGATGTAACGTCTGTGTGTGGTTAAAACAATCATCTTCCTCTGTAACAAAAAGGTCTATCTCTGTAGGGATCCTTTCTGTCATGTTGTCACACACTTAGAAGAACAATCTGAGCCTGTCAGTGGAAACAACAAGAACTTTTAGTGGACGACCTTTGACCCATCAAGGATTATGTTGCAGCCATTACAGCCTGTTTCACTGCTGCAGGCTGAAGCAAACAACTCTTTGTACCCGTAAATCATTTTGACCAAAATATATAGCCCTGGTATAGAAAACACATCCCCTTTAAAAAATAAAATAAAGGTAATGTGAATATTTAGTTTGCTGACTGACGATAATAAACACAAACTCACAGTTTTGAGTTGAAGGCCTGTGTCTACGACGTAGCGGATAGCTGGCAGGGAGAAGGAAGCCTCTGCGAGCGTATCAGTGAGGATAACTTTCCTTCTGACACCCGGTGGACCCCCGGCTCCCAGCGCTGAACCATCGGAGCTGTCGTTCTCTCGCTGGGAGGGGTCGGCTTCGTAAACACGCTGGATCAGCCCCCCCAGACCTGCATGGAGGGGGACGATCCTGAGAGCCCCGAGCTGAGGACTCAGAGCTACACACTCCTTCTCCAGCAGGGATAAACACTCCTCTGTTTCCTACACACAACAGAGCAGAGAAGAGAAAGCAGTTTGTATGAACACACATGACCTGAGAAGAGTTTATGAGTGCTTTTGTTTGTGAAATCAGCTAATTCAGACGCACGCGCTCGGCTCTGTCTTTAATAGAAACCAGGAGGCAGAGTCAGGGATCGGGAGGCGTGGAGATGTTGACACAAAGGGAGTAAATGTGCACCCTGCATGGTCAATATGTACAGAGATCTTTGCACATGGACACAGAACACATGACAGCTCTGTGGTTCTGTGTGTGAACCAGGACACCAGACACCTGCAGACTCCAGAGGCCTCTCAGGTGGAGGTGTACTGGTTTCACTCAGCAACACAAAGGTGGTGAAACTCAAACGCAAACAATAGAGAGAACAATGGTTTCAACAGTTCAGAGCTAGGCCAATATAACCGCCTGATATCGGCCGACCACAGATATATCAGAATTTGCATATGAGGTTTCTCATACGCCTGGATATTTAAACTCTCTTTCCAGCAGGGAGGGATTGTTAAAATGGATTGCTGTTACCAGCTGCGACCACAGGTGGCGCCAAATCCACATGGACTGAAATCCTGAGTGTAATCCTGGTTACTTTGAAGGTGCTTGTAAATTGCTTAACTTGGTAAATCATCTAGTTAAATCAGTGTGTAAACATAATGTAAGGTTACTTCAGTAGGAATTATTTCTAAGCTAACGTTAGCTCAGAGATGGAGAAAAACCAGGGTCAACGTCGACAGGGGAATTGATTCATAAGAGAACTTTTGTTGCTACTATAGCTTCCTTTCTAGATGCTAGCGAACATCACAAAGCATCCAATTTCAGAACCCATCAGCTATCATCTGACAACGATATATCCTCTTTGAGTGACAGCAAACATTTCAGGCGTTCCGGTTTAGCCAGCGTTTGATGATAAACGACTTCCAGCCAACACTTCCTCCTCCCTGCGCTGCATCGTTTACAGTCCAGTCAGCAGCTCGAGAAGCGACCGTGTGTTCAGATCAAAGGTAAATTCTCCCTCCAGATGTGTCTGCTAAATAAACGCTGTCATCTCTCGGTCCGTCCCATCCCCCGGAGGAGCGCCCGTTCATCTGTCTGTGCTGAGTCTCAGTCTCACTGTAAACAGGAAGTTACACAGAGGCTGCACTCTGGCTTACTGCAGCGGGATGAAGCCCAAACAGAAACAGAGTCTCTTGTGATCGACTTTAATTAACGGCTCTTCAGTTTGCTGAAAGAACAACATCATGATGCAGATTAGGAACAACATGAAGCTTTGTCAGGTCTGTCCTCAGGAGGAGAAGAAAATTACTGTAACATGAGATGGAGGGCGGAGCCATCATTTATGATGCATTCAGGGAAGTCAGGAAATCTAAACGCAGAAGTTGAATTTTTGATGTAGAACAGATTGTTAGCTGAACTTGCTGCAGACGTCTCTTTATAGATAAATCGATGTCAGATGTTGATGTTTTACATTTGCACAAAAACATTTGTGGTACAGGAACAGGAAATGACTCCAGAACTTACATACTCCCTATATT
Organism: Semicossyphus pulcher; assembly: GCF_022749685.1. Lineage (NCBI taxonomy): Eukaryota > Metazoa > Chordata > Actinopteri > Labriformes > Labridae > Semicossyphus > Semicossyphus pulcher. The sequence goes on from NW_027211702.1 coordinate 6,780,379, forward strand.
TGTTCTGATTCTTTGGAAGTTTAAAACAAATATTCAGAGGTGTATTAAGCTTGTACCTGTGCACTGGCCAGAAACACCATCACGTCTCCTTCCTCCCCCCTCCTGTGCAGATCCAGCACCATGTGACAGGCTGCAGACACCGGCTCCTTCCCTGACGAAATCTCCCGGTACAACGTCTCCACTCTGTTCGTCTCTACAACCTTCCTCTCCTCCTCTACCTCACCCCCCTCCTCCTCTTCCTCTCTGTTAGGGGGGACACTGTCCAGGTTGAGGTGAGGGACTGAGGGTCCCAGGAACGCGGAGAGACGAGGAGCCAGCGTCGGGTGAGCGAGGAGAACCACCCGGAAGTTATCCGGCCTCTGCCTGCAGACGTCACACAGCAGGCCCAGCAGCACGTCGGTGGGAACGGTCCGCTCCTGCAGCTCGTCCAGAACCACGACGCCGTACTGATGCAGCAGAGGGTCTGACATCATTTCCTCTAACAGGAGGGTGTCACTGACGAACCTGAGGGAGAGGGGTGCAACAATTAGTTGACATTTTCATCAAAACTCGATGACAGAATTAGTTGCCAACGAATGTAATTGTCGATAATTAGTTGGTTCCGTCATCGTGTGTGTTTTTCGTGCTGTGCTCAGACATAACATTGTTTTCCGGAGCTGAGTTTGCTGAGGGGTGAAACGTCTCACAGCCTCACTTTCTCTGCTGAGAGTTGTTCATGCAAAACAGCGACCGGGAAGTGACAGGTAAACAAAACACAGCAAAATGTCAGCAGCCGATGCAAAACCATCGTGTCCTAAAACTCGCAAAGTCTGGGAGCATTTCACCCTCGACACAGAAAGAAAAGGATCGCCTGCAGGATTTGTAAAGCTCATCATGGGAACATAATCATTGTGCAGGAGAGGACAGAGGGATCAGTTTTCAGAGCTCAAACACTTTCTCTGCCGCCTTGGACAACAACCTGCAGGACCAGAGGACAAAGAGTCGAGGTGGGGCTGTAAGCAGAAGAAAGAACTGTAACATTATCATAGTAAACTTCTGTAATCCAATAAAGTCGGCTACATTACCACAGGGAGGCCAGGACAGCTATACAGCGGTGTATTATGAGCAGTGATACTCGATTACAGAATGTTTTAAGCAAAATATCACCGTTTTTTTTAAACCACATCTTTCCATGGGGCCTCCTGCAGGGATGTTAGAGACAGAAACGTCTGTGTTTGCAGAGAGTGGCGCGTTTTTCTTTTTACACTTTTATTTTTTATATTTGTTTTCATCTTAAATGTTTTCTATCGTCTTTTATCTCTTTTACAGTCCATGTGTGTAACTATCCTCCCGTCCTTTCTGGGACCTATTACTGGGGTCTAAATGACATGATGATGACATGATGATACAGTAGATTCCTTCAGCCTGCAGCAGTGAAACAGGCTGTAATGGCTGCAACATAATCCTTGATGGGTCAAAGGTCGTCCACTAAAAGTTCTTGTTGTTTCCACTGACAGGCTCAGATTGTTATTCTAAGTGTGTGACAACATGACAGAAAGGATCCCTACAGAGATAGACCTTTGTGTTACAGAGGAAGATGATTGTTTTAACCACACACAGACGTTACATCGCTCTCTGCAGACACACCAGACTCCATTGAGAAAAACTGTAATTTTACCTCACAGAACACAGGAGTTTCTTGTCTATCGCTGCCATGATCATTTAGTTCGTTTGAGTCTTTTTTGTGATGCACAGATATTTGGCTGGATCCAAACTCACCGCATAAAACACCAAAGTCACACAATTACACAGAAAACAAGCCAACAGACTGAGGCATCAGCTGACCTGCAACTCTTGTAAAATTACTGTTTTTGTCAATGGAGTCTGGTGTGTGTGCAGAGAGCAATGTAACGTCTGTGTGTGGTTAAAACAATCATCTTCCTCTGTAACAAAAAGGTCTATCTCTGTAGGGATCCTTTCTGTCATGTTGTCACACACTTAGTGGACGGACTTTAACACCCCCAAAATATTCATCTGTAAAGTATTTCATGTTATGTGTTAATTGTTTGAGTTATGGACACGTAGCTCTGGTACACAAAGAGAGACGACTATTTAAAAAAAAGGATTTTATTTCACTTTATGGAGAAACCGTTTCACAGCCATTTAGATTTGACTGTTGGTTTGAATCGTGCAGCTGAGGAGAGATTCATTACCCAGTAACTGTCGAAATGACTAGATGTAATTTTAAACAAAGCCCATTATCCACACATCCTAACCTGAGCATGGTGTCAGGTGTGCAGCTGTCATCATGAGACACCCTGTATCCGACCTCCAGGCCCAGACTCAGGTCCATCTCGTCGGCGACACGCAGAGCCAGACTGACCGCTGCCACCGAGTACGGCTGAGAGCAGCAGACCAGACCGTGAGAGAACTCGAAGGACAGAGCGAACTCGGCACACCACTGAGGAACCTGCAGGGAGGAGAGGAGGAGAGAGACAGGTCAGAGAGAGAGCAGGACGGAGGAACAGGACTCTCCCACACCTGAAAGAATCAATGTGCATCAACCAAAAAGCACCTCTCTTCCCTTTTCATGCAGCCATCCCACCGACTGTTCGTCAAGAGAACAGACTACAACGATGAGTTCATCAAATTATATTGATTATTGATTCACAATTCCGTCTTTTTTTTAAAGCAAAACATCGTATATTTGCTTGTTCCAGTTTTTTAAACGTAAAGATTTTTAGCTTCTTTTTTTTGTCTTTTATGAGAAAAAAATATGTTTTTGATCGTTTATAGACGAATAAAATTACAACAATAATCACAAATATTCTAATAGAAATGATTGATCAGCGAAGCTTTAAGTTTGCTTGAAAAGAGGTAAAACCAAAGAGCTGAATCTGATCTGTATCACATCGACCACAACAGGGACTGCACCAGAGGGTCTCAGACTTCAGGTTCCTGGTCCTACATGAGGAACACTAACACCACCGCGCTCGTAAAGAAGACCCAGCAAAGCCTCAATTTTCTGAGGTTAGTCAGAAGGACTGACTGCTGGTGTCCTTCAACTGCTGCTCAATTGAGAGTGTGCCGAGTTACTGCCTGGTTCAGCAGTTGCTCCACAGTGAACAAGAAGACATTTCTACTGCCCCAAAAATCATCGGCTGCCCTCCCCTGTCCCTGGAGGATATTCACAGCACACGCTGCCTCAGAGGAGCGTGCAGCATCCCGTTAGGACTCATCCCACCAGGGGCTTCGCCTGTTTGATCTGTTGCGCTCTGGAAGGTGTTTCAGGATCAAAGGATTGAAAAAGGGTTTTATCCCTGAGCGATAGCCGCAATCAGCATGAACATTTGAACACCTGAACATGAACACTGTGCAGTATTATACTATCGTCCATCAGCAAATGTGCAATATTGTGTTTTTAATTGAGGTTTAGTAAAGGTTTTTTATTTATTGATTACTGTATCAGTAAGGCCAGCCATCCAATTTTGTTGTACTGTACTTGTGGACGGCAGTGAAGGAGGTCGATCTGTCTGGAACACAAAGAGGTTAAAGCTAATTAAGGTAGTGTTGTCATAATACAAACTACTCTGCAGCTTCTCAAATACAAATTAAACGCACACTTCTCTCAAAAACAAGCATTTGGAAACCTGCATTGTTTACATCTGTTTGATAACCAGCACTTCTCCTCTTCCTCGCTGTGAATTGCCACACTCCTGTGCTTTTTACGCATATCTTGAACACACTGTACATCTGTGGAAAATAAGGTAAAACAGGCCAAAGGAATGTGACTTCCCTCGTCTTTGGCATCTGCCCGTGCTTGTGCACCCTTAAGCAAATGCAAAAACTACAAACCATACAGGGACCTCCTCTCAAAGTCATCCCTTCTTAGAAATGTTCAACTCCGGAGTCTTACTTTAAATCGCACAAATAAAATCTTGCATCTTTAAGGTGTAAAGAACGAACTCGATCATACTACATGTGGGTATACAGAAAGTTTTCTGTCTGCTTCTTCCTTAAACTTTGACATGATCTTTAAAAACATCGTCAAGAACATCTAAACAGAATAACAAGCAGCCGTTCCCCCCGTCACCGCCTTGTGTTACAGTACTGAAGGAGCACACGTTCTACGAGTACATGAACAAGCAGCTAAAGTGCCATTATGACTGGAGAGAACAAATAAACACGGGCCTACAGCGGGCCTTGATTAAATATTTAATCTGATCATGAGGACAGAAAACACACACACACACACACACACACACACAGAGTATCAAACAGACGACACTTTGTGGACTCAAATTAAAGAAGAGAAATGAAGTCAGTGATTCTGACCTACATGGAAACACCACAAATATAAAGATGCAACAGCGTTCCTATTTTTAGCTTTCGGTTTTTCTCTGCAGCAGAATTCACGTCGACGATGGAAGTAAAGGTGCAGGAAAGAGGATCCCAGGTGAGTGTTCAGGTGATGGAGTGAGAGTTCAGGTTACAGCAGAGTCACTCGAATGCTGAGTTGATTATTTGCCTGAAGGCAGTGAACTGAGGAGAAGCTGTAATGACACCGCAGGGAAAGTCCCGACACAAACATCCTCCATGAGCAGAGCCGCACACGGCTTTAGTAAAGAAATGAAGTCAAGTTTAACTGTTTAGATCATCTTAACTTTGATTCGGGGCTGGTGATAAACTTACATTTTCTGACTGACGGCAGTTTTTACTTTCATGTCAAACTACACGCCCATTTATTCTGCAAAGCATCGCTTCAGCTACCGGTGAAAGAGGGAATGTCCTCGAGAAAAAAGTTACAAACGAGTGGAACAGAGGAACGAAAGCTGAGGACAAGGAACGACAGGCCGTCGGTCACTGCCAACAAGGATGGAAGACACAACTGATCTTTTGAATATTCAAATATTCTAGTTTTTGGTTGGCTGTCGACCAGACGTCAAAGTTAAAACATTTCCAGGTGGTTTTGTGAGGCCTCTGCAGATATCTTGGCAGTTTTATTCACTGGATTTAATTTTGTCTATTTGAAAAAAAGAATACACCCTGAGAAATATGAGTTTATCCTGCTGGAAGAGGCCACTGCCATTAGGGAATATCGTTTCCATGAAGGGGTGTACTTGGTCTGCAATAATCTCTGTTTACAGATTCTACATAGAAGCCATCCCGGCTCCATCAGTGTGATCTGAGGAAGATTTAGCTTCCTATTGATCTCTATAAACAGACATCTGCATGCTAACAGCTAACAGCTAACAATCTGTTCTAGAGCTAAAATTTAACTTAAGGTGAATTCCTTTGATGCTGTGTCACGAAAGCTGTTCAGCATTAAGATTTCCCGACTTCCTCGAATGCATCAGATCGATCCTACCTCCATTCAACAAACAAGATTTCTTCTCCTTTTGCGGACAGACCTGACAAACTTCAGCAAAGGTAAGACTTGTTAATAACAAGTCAATCACAAGAGAACGGTTTCTCTTTCTGTAACGACGCAGCACGCGGAAAAGGAAGTCTTGACAGGAAGTCGTTTATCGCTTACCGCCCGGCACGTTCATCGGTTTGCCCAGAGGTTATATCGTCTCAGACTGTAGCCGATGGGATCTGATCTGCAACAATGTTCAGGTAGGTGGTGCGTGTCAGAGTAACATCCACATGAATGAACAGGACCCAAGGTTTCCCAGCAGAACATCGCACAAAGCATCACACTGCCTCCGCCGACTCGCCATCTTCCCAGAGTGCATCCTGGGGCCACGTCTTCCCCAGGTAAGAGACGCACACGTACCCGGCCGTCCACGTGATGTAAAAGGAAACGTGATTCATCAGACCAGGCCGCCTTCTTCCATCTCTCTGTGGTCCAGTTCTGAGGCTTACGTTTCAGCGGAGGACAGGGGTCAGCATGGTCACCCTGACCGACGTGCATCAACGAGCACTGGCCGCCCAGTTTTCCTTCCATGGAGCACTTCTGGTCGGTCCTGATGCTGCAGACCGGGAACACCCCACAGGAGCTGCAGGTCTGGAGATGCTCTGACCCTGTCGTCCTTGTGAAAGTCGCTCACATCCTTTTTCCTGCTTCCAACAGCTTCAAGGACAGAAGGTTCGCTTGCTGCCTAACGTATCCCACCCACTGACAGGGGCCTTTGTAACACGATTATCATTGTTACTCTCTCAACCTGTCGCTGGTCATAATGTAGCATAAAATATCATTATTTTATTTGATGTCATTTCACCCAGCTCAAATTTTAAATTTGGTTTGTGGGAAGTTTTTCATGACGCTATTTTTGTTGTTGTTTTAACTGATGAAATAAATACCAACATGTATGTGAGGATGAGGGTGAGGATGATGTCATCTTTCCTTTCATTCGTATTAAACTTTAGCTCACTGCCAGTTTAGGAATAGAAGAGGTTCATGAATAGAGAGACAGTACTTGATTTCACAGACTGTACTTGTTACTTCCTGGTTACCTGTGTGCTCTTCCCCGCCCCGCTGGCTGCACTGAGCAGCACCATGTTGTGGCTCTCCAGGTGCTCCAGCAGACTCTGCCTCAGCCTCCACACCGGAAACTTCTGCCTCTCCTCCAGCAGAGAGTAGTACCGCGAGGAGAACGGTAAACCATCGTACGGGTTCACCTCCAGATCCCCCAGCCCGTCCTCCTCCTCTCCTCCCCTTCCTCCTTCTCCTTCATCGTCTAAATCCCCCGACAGGAGCGAGGACACGGAGAGGGAGTCCAGGGCCGTGGAGGGGGGAAGACGGGAGAGGGAGGAGGCGGGGGGTTTAGCTGGTGGTGATGACATCAGCAGCGGAGGTGAGGGGCTGGATCACAGATTACCTGCAGAGAGGAGGAAGGAGGACACTCGTTCATTAGACGCTCTGTGACTGAATGCTTCGTGAGATTCCTGCAGCACAAACACGACCGTAAAATAGATCCTGTCTCCACCAAAGAGGCCCTTCAGAGGAACCTGGAGCACGTTTGGTATTTAACTTTGGTATGTCTGCCTCCACCCAGATGCCGCTGTGCGTGTGTGTTAGACAGCTGCGACAGACATGACCTTAGAGAGGAAGGCCTGCAGACACAGAACGTGTGTGTTTGTTGTTTGGTGAAGAAAGAAAATGTGACTAAAACAGAAACACAAGCTTTGAAAACAGTTCCAACATCTACTTAAAGGGGTTTAATATGGGGAATATGTTTGAGATGTGTCATTTTATATCGTGAATAAAGTGATATATAGTTTGATTTAACTGAGAAACATTCGAGTAAACCAGAAAACACCTTCATCACACTCACATACTATAAATCCTGTGTTGCCATAAAGCTAATTGCCAACATTAGCATGGGTATAAATGCTGAATCTTTATCTGAAGCTGTTTTGACAATCTAATCATCTCTGTTATTTGTTGAATGAAAATGGATTCTCTGCTGAAACCTTTAATAGTTCTTCAAGCAAAACTGTCAAAATATTCCTGGTCAACCTGTCCAAAAGATTCTAGCATGATACTGTTTAGTATGTAAAGTTTAACATGAACCCTTTCCTATCTTCAGGCTTCATTCATTATCAGGATACTCTTCGAACCTGCAGCATTTTCTAGCTATATATTAAGATTTATACATCTTCAAATCATGCTCCATACTTCGCGACAAATAATAGTTTTTGTTTCATATGTAGCATAAATGAGCAACAGCTTGCATGTTGTCGTACAGTTATGAAAGTAGTGTATATAGTGCAATATGAAGCCCATCTTTATACATGCGAGTGCTGCAGACATAAAGGCTGATCTCAGTACATGTACAGAGTATAGAGACCTGTACTTTATACAGTGACTATCTATGTTGCAAGTTTAATGAAAATAATAATGTGAATTCTGCACATAAACCCACCACTGACTGAATCTGAATGATCTTGAGTCCGTATGCTCCCGCTGTCTATGAGGAGGGAAGGAAGCAGAAAGATAGAAGCTGGACGCTTGTTTTGTTGAGGCTGCGTGTGTCTTATTATGTGTGGATTTAGGATTATCTCATATGATTCACCCATGGGTGGAGCCATAATTCCAGTTTGTGTGCAGGAGCGAAGCTATATATAGCCTTAACAAAGGATGCTTTGAGAGCTATTAGATGACTGTCTATTTTATATTATGAAAAGTATTTTATCATTATACTACAAAAGAGAGAGAGGATTTTACTACACAGGATTTTCAGGCTGGTTGGTTTCTTTGTTAAAAACTAGCGTGCAGTGTATTATTATATTATTATGACAATAAATATTAAGAAATCAGGGTACGATTTTAAACCATTTATAATTATGTTTGTCCGTCTAGGTTACGGTACAGTAATGACCTAACTAGCCTTTCTACACACGATAATACCCTTGACTTTTAGCACAATGAGGATACTTTCTCCTTATGTCTTATCTATGTCCCATTTAAATTGTGCCAGAAGCGACGTGTCAGCTGACAGTCACAGACAGGCGTAACGTTACATGAAACAAGGCTGAAACAATGTCTCAATGGAAGAATAAAATATTATAAGGTGTATACATCCATGTCTCACCTATCATCTCGGCTCACAGAGATGAATAAACAGAGCACCGTCAGTCTGCCCTCAGCCCCTGTTGTTGTGTCGGTTCACTCCCGTCTGTCTGACGTTACGAACCGGCTTCACATACCGGACAACGGCTCCTTATAAACCAGGAAAGGTGAAAAATAAGTTCCAACAGTGTATGTCCGTGATTCTTCACCGGCTTCGGTTATTTCCTCCTGACAATGCCAGTAAAAAACGCCAGTGTTCACTGCTTGTTTAAGCTAGCAGCCGCCATATTGGCTGTCGAGCTGTCAAACCTCGTGTTGCGTTCAGGGGCCATCGGGACACATTATACAGATGGACGATATTGTCGTTTGCAGAAATGTTCTACTACGGAGCCCACGAAGGGACATGATACCAAAATATATCATACTTCTAATTTAATTTATTACAATCTAAGTTAAGAGTTTTAATGCTTCCCAGCGTACTATTGTAAACCAAATATTAGTTACACCCATCTTGGACATGCTGTTAATCTTACCTTACTGTCCTACATACAGTAACATCTACAGTCTTATGTAACACAGTCTGAGGAGCCTTAAGTGATCTGTAGCGCCACCCCAAGGCACAAATCTGGTGCATGTTTAATTACCGCCCTTTATACAGTTTATCGCATAAATAAAAATAATGATAATATATTGACTGATTATTCTGAGAGTATCATTTAAATGATCCAAAACCAGGAAGTTTTAAAATCACCAGGTAGTTTGATCAAAGATGTGTCCTCGCCAAACCTGCAGGTTATTATAAAGTGAATAATTTACAGCCTTAGCAGAGTTAAAGTCCACCGGTCCAGCAGGCACTCTCCTTTGAATCAGTGAGCATACTTTATACAAATCACTTCCTCACATATGTTTAAACTTGCATTTATTTATTGCAATGTTACAGTATCATTTAAATTTAATCATAATTAACCTTTTGCATGTCATACCTTTGATGAGGACATTAATTGGGTGGATTTTAAGTGGGTTTGTCTATTTTCTGCTGCTTTATTCTTCTACTCTACAACATTTGAAACTTTGACAGCTTGGGCTGCTGCTTAATAAAATGTAACATACAAAACAGCTTGTTGTTGCATGTTATGATGCACTGCTAAACATTAAACTACCCAAAGAGGCCATTCTGCTGTGGCATGAAAGTGATTCATCTTTTCTCGTACTGCTGGGAAAAGTTCTGTTTGTATGAGTTATCATTTCATAAGAGAGCAGGCAGTAATTAAGATTAGTTTTTAGAAAATACCAGAACAAACGTATTCAGAAAGTCATTGTTACCTTTTAGGTAAGTTATTTATCAAGCTAAAGGTAACAAGATTAGATATAAATCCCTAAAAATGTGCTTGTTCCATGAAGGTTTCAGGTGGTAGATGTTGGAAAACAACCTCTTTGTTCTGCTCACAGACTGTATATAAAAGCTGACATAGCAACCGCGATGTCACCCATTTGTTTGTGAACTACCGTTTATTTCGACATTTCAGCTACCGCCATCTTGTTTTTTTGTAGCCAGAAGTGACCATAGCCGAGTCTCCCTTCAGGGGCTGCATCCTTTAAAGGACTCGGCCTACAAAGGATGAGTCATTCGTAGCCCGTGTAGACGCTGAGGCCTAACTGAAATGAGGTCTGGTCTACAGAAGATTTCCTGTTTGCGTCACCAGCAGTTCTGGCCCTTAACCTTGCTTAACAAGCAAGGCTCCTGTCGCCTATCAACAGGTAGCTAGCTGGCTTACTAGCTAACATAACTAACATCACTTAACTTAAACAATTAGAAGTTTTTTTGTTCAATGTTTTTAACATTTGTACCGCTGGCTCTTCGTTTGAGTTGAAACCAAAAAACATTTAAAGTGTTTCCTCAGCCGTTTAAGAGTGCGCCATCTTGTTTGAACTGTCGTGCAATGAATCTCGGGACACGTTGAGCCGTGAAGGATGGACCCGATGGATTGGTTGTGGCCCGCGAAAAGGAGGACACATTTGAAGCACCCTTTGAAAGTGGACAGCCTTCAACGCGCCGCTGTGACGCAATCAGCCTTCAAATACGTCCTTCGAAGGATGCAGCCCCTGAATTGGGAGACAGCTCATATTTGAAGAGGGTGGCACTGGAGCACGGTTGGGATGCTTGCTTTGACAAGCTAAAAACAGGCTTTAAACAAAATGTTCTTAGTAAATGACCAGCCGACTCCTCAGATGGTCTGTTAGTACAATTGAAACCTTAACAAAAGATTTATCAGGTTGCAAAAGTAGCGACTTGTCAATCACAGGTAGCCCCGCCCTAAACCCTCCCCTGCTTCCTGGTCTATGACTCTCAATGGGAGCATCAGTGACTACATGAACATCATGCTGTGTTGAAGAAGACTTGAAACTAGAGACTGAGACCATAAACTCATTAGGAACATGTTTACTGAGGGAATACATCAGGAGAGGAGGAGGACCGCTTTATCATAGACTGCAATCTGTGAGTCGCCCCCTGCTGGAGAAAGAATGACAGGCACTTCTACATTTGCTTCACTTTTAAAAGAAGAGTCTACGACCAAATGTTTGGGTAAATATCAATCAGTTATTAACTTTAAGAACTCTGAATTGAAACAATTAAACTCACATCAAAGTGTTTGATTTTATTCTGTCTTTACTTTTACATGTGAGATGAGGTGGTGAAAAGAAGGCTGAACACTGTGATTGGTTGATGCTTGAACAAATATAAAGATGTGATAAGTCTTAAGACACTTGAGGCCAAAGTCCAACAAAGATGCAACTTTTCCTTCGTTTACTACACGGAGATAAGGAAGTTTACAGATCAAGGACGAGCTGTCACCTGACCTCACCCTTACTCACTTTAATCTTCACAGTGATACAAACTACATTTCATAATCAGCTGTAATAAGTCCCGTTATTCTTCCTGACTGAACTCACAGACTGGATTTTCTCCCTCAGTCTGTCCTCCCAGTCTTTGCACCAGTTCGGGCTCTGCTCCAGGTTCTGGTAACGAGTGGCCAACTTGTCCAACGCCAGCACGGCCTCAGGAAGGTCAAAGGTCAGGCCGGCCCTCTGCACTGCTGCCTGGAACTTGGCTGGAGAGGCTGTGGCAACGTAACACCTGCAGTAGGAGATTTATTGATTACACAATATTACTACATTCGTCTCTGCTGTTTTATAGTCTTAAGAAAGGTGGACATTAAAGGATGATTTTAGTTAATGTAAATCCGTTTGGGTCTTATAGTTTGCATCCCACCTTGTTGGAATTATGTCAGCATGTTCTAAGATATTAGAAGTTATTAAGAAACTACAATATTAAGATAACCGAAGAAAATGGTAGCTAAAAATAAACTCAAGTTTTAATTATGCAATACTTTAAACATGCAAATTCCTGCATATTTTTATGTTTTAAGGTCTAAAAGGTGCAAAAAGTTCAAGAGAAATATCATTTTTCTGAAACCAGAGACAGCCCTTTCAAGCCACCAGACTCCATTGAAAAAAACAGTAATTTTACTCTGCAAGAAACAGGAGTTGCTTGTCTACCTCTGCCTTGATTGGCTTGTTTGTCTGTGTTATTGTGTGTTACTCAAACATTGTGTTGGATCTGAACAAACCAATTTAGACACAATAACACAAACAAATCAACCAATCAAGGCTGTGTGATCTCCCATGCCCTGCAAACTAAAATCACTGTTTTTATCAGTGGAGTCTGGTGTGTGTGCAGAGAGCGATGTAACGTCTGTTTATGGTTAAAACAATCATCTTCCTCTGTAACAAAAAGGTCTATCTCTGTAGGGATCCTTTCTGTCATGTTGTCACACGCTTAGAATAACAATCTGAGCCTGTCAGTGGAAACAACAAGAACTTTTAGTGGACGACCTTTGATCTTTCGAGTATTACGTTGCAGCCATTACAGCCTGTTTCACTGCTGCAGGCGGAAGAAATCTACAGCACCAAAATCTCTTAAAAAGGACACAATCTAAAAAATACAGGAACTCCTTCCCTTTCTAGATACCCTGAGAAATCCCACAGATTAAAATGTTCATGATAAGTCTGTGTTAAGTTGTGTGCATGTGGCTGAGTAGAACATCACAGTATGTTTTTACCTGTTGATCTGGGGGTTGTGAGGACAGTTGTAGTGATGCCAGGCAGCCACAGATGTGTGTGGACACAGCACATACTGGTTCTCCTCCCAGCACCTCCTCATGGTCTCCAGGATCCCATCATCATTAACTGAGCCGGTGGATAAAACCTTTGACAACTATAAACACAAAGAACATCATGAAAGTATTAATGTAGTGTGTTCGATCAATAGAGTACAATCATGCCTGGAGTAATGCAGTAACTGTTGGATGGCTGGTACCAGTTTGTGTTGGTTTGCAGGGAGAGAGTGTCGGTGTGATTGTTGGAACTCCTCCATCATCTTCTTCACGGCAGCTCCGTCTTTTCCCAGCAGCAGCCAGAACACTCGCTCCATGTTATACGGGTCCTTCAGGACAGGAATCAAACACCAAACATGTCAATACAGCTTGATAAGGATCGACATGCATGATGGAGATTTAAGGGGATCTACTGTATTTTCAAGCCTGGCCTGTATGTTCAAATATTTTATAGGTCTTAAGGACTAACAAGTCTAAAGTTTAACGTGTCAGATCAAAATCCGTCCACTAAAAGTTCTTGTTGTTTCCACTGACTTTTCTGGGGTCTAAATGACTGATACAGTAGATTCCTTCCTTCCTTCGGCTGCAACATAATCCTTGATGGGTCAAAGGTCGTCCACTAAAAGTTCTTGTTGTTTCCACTGACAGGCTCAGATTGTTATTCTAAGTGTGTGACAACATGACAGAAAGGATCCCTACAGAGATAGACCTTTTTGTTACAGAGGAAGATGATTGTTTTAACCACACACAGACGTTACATCGCTCTCTGCAGACACACCAGACTCCATTCAGAAAAACAGTGATTTTACCTTGTACAACACAGAAGTTTGCTGCCTCAAAGGGTTCGTTTATTTTTTTTTATTGTGTGACTTGGGTTTTTTTCTGGGTTAGTTTGGATCCACCACAATATTCTTGTAACACAGAAAAAACAATCTGAGCCTGTCAGTGGAAACAACAACAAGTCTAAATAAATAAAGTTCCTTTCAATAGAACGGGTCAGTTTTTCTGTCACACAAATTTAAGTCTAGTTACCCCTGCCTCATATCCACACTGTGTGACTGTGTTACCTGGATGTCTATAGCAGGAGCCAGAGTCTGTGTGACGTTAGCTGCCATGGAAAAGTCGCCGCTGGTCACCGTCCTGTGCACAATGTCATTAGAGTTCACCATGGCAACCAGCTTCAGTGGCAAACCCATCTGCTTCACTATGAAGCCAGCTGACAGACAGACAGGCAGGCAGAGAGGCAGAGGTTGATTTCTAGTTTGATTTAAACTTATCACAGAAGTATTGTATGTGTTAAATAAAATTAAAGAAGAAATAAAAAGAAGAATTTTAAATAAACTTAAAGAAAAACAACGAACAAAATCTTTATTTTGAGCTCCGACTTAAAGGAAATGATCCCTGTGAGTTTTAAAGTTGGTAATGCAGTAATGAACCCACCTGCGATGTTCCCCGCCCCTCCTGTGGGCACCACCACCTCCAGCTCGGGCAGGTCTCCGTCAGCCTCCACCCGCTCCACACCGCTGAGCTGCAGGTACGCGTAGATGAAGTGGGCGAGCTGGACCATGACTCTGGACCAGTTCACTGAGTTCAGGCTCATGAGGCTGTGAGACTTCACCAGCGCCTGATCGGCAAACAGACGCCGCAGAGGCTGGTCGATGTCGTCTGAGCTGCCGTCCGCTGCAGACACAAAGACACACTCGATTAAACACTGTTTGGAGAATAAATGCGTCCTTTTGGTTAAACAGGAGCTGTTAGTTTACCTGCGAACACGTGGACGTTATCCTCCAGACAGGTGATCATGTGTTTCTCCTGGACCGGAGTGATGCGTCCGCGGGGGTAAACCACCACCACATCCAGCCCACAGAGGCCTTTAGCGCTCTGGATGGCCGAGCCGCCGGTGTCTCCTGACGTACCTGGAGAGGAACATATTCAGTATTTTGCCTTTATTATCTATGAGACTTGTTTCTGGTGCTGCCTGGTTCCTGTGCGGAGCATGAACGTGCTTATAAATGCCATTATTAGCAACTTGTGTTAAAGTAAAGGATCTTTATCTTGAGATCCATGTATTAAAGTACATGATATATTATAAGGCATTATCAGCCGATATGGGCCGATAACAGATATTTCAATATCGGTGAAAATGTTTTCAGATATGCCCCGATATGAAAACTTCTTGTACAGAACATATAACACAGGAACATTTTTACATTAAAGACGAGGCGTAACAGAATCTTTGTTAATTTAGCTATTTTAGATTTAGTCTTCAGACGAAAATACTTTTCACATTTTAGTCATTTTTACACTTTTTACTTTTAGTCTAGTTTAAGTCCATTAAAGTCATCACATGTTTAGTCAAAATGTTTTCTCTCTTTAAACTAATTTGATCCGCCTTATATAGGTTCAATCAGCTGTAAGGAGCCGTCCAGTCATTAGTTATTTCCTCACGATGTTCTCCAGGGGTAACATAGATCCTCAGCTGAGGATATTTGTGTTTATGGAATCTTCTGTAGTAACGTTACGCATGTAAAGCCACAGAACGAAGCCGTGCAGTTACAGGAGCACATACTGCACGTTCCTCTCTTACCTTATTTGCTTATGTTCATTAACATAGACGAACATTTATCGTCATAATTGTCGTTAACTAAATTAACACTGAACAGAGTCAAGGGAGCTTCACAAGTGGTTTCATGATGTAGTTTGTCCAGCAGAGGGCGCTCTGACTCCATACTCCAACAATCCTCTCAGCACTGTCTGCAGCACATGTAGCAGAACTTCACAGCTGAGCAGACCACCGTCCAGAGCAGAATTGGTCGACAATGTATAATAATGTTAAATATTCTTTGATAAAGTTATTTGTTTAAGAAAGCAAAGTGCAAAACGTCACTAAATTGGCCCCTTAAATGTTTTTCCCTCAAATTCAGTTTTAAAAGTCTCAAAAATCCAGTCAGGCTCTCCTGTCTCCTGTCTTCTTCTGTCTTGTCACTACTTCGTGCCACAGTATGGCTCTCATTATGCTGTTCTCTGTTTCATTCTCAGATAAATGGAGCAAGCAAGAAATAGAGCTATAGTCTCGCTGGATTTGACTTGATTTGGACTGGTGCAGGTTTAAAACCTGTAACTCATAAACACACTCAGAGTCATAGAGTCAGCCCAAAAAGAAGAGTCAGACTTTTACCTGTTATTGTTACCTTCCTTTAACATTCCGCTCATAATATTTTGGACCAGATGAAAATAGTTTTTCTAAGTGTTAGTTCTTACCAACGACTACAGTCGCTCTGTGGTTCTCTTTCCGGAGGAAGTAGTTGAGGAAGCGCACCGTGCAGGTCATAGCCAGGTCCTTAAAGGCCAGCGTGTCTCCGTGGAAGAGCTCCAGGACGGACAGACCCCCCTTCAGCTGGACGATCCGGACCACATCGGGCACAGAGAAACCAGACAGAGCTTCACCCACCAGGACTGAGACGGAGGACGGAAGAGAAGGAATTACTCTGTTGATCACTTAAATTCATTAAGCTTAATTTCTCAGTTTTTTCATGTGTACTTTAGATCTTTGCAGACAAGTTTTGAAACCTAACAAAGTGATAAATATCTCCCTGTGCTCACCCTGCAGGTCCTCTCTGGGGATCAGCTGGGCGGGGATGAACATTGAGGCGACCTCCACCACCAGTTGGGTGTAGTTCAGCCCCCTCCAGCCCCTCAGGGTCTCTGCGCTCACCACGGGTACGCTCTCGGGCATGAACATCCCCCCGTCTGGAGCGAAACCTGAAAACAGAACATCCCGGAAGTCCCATCCGTGGACCCCGCCCCGTGTGCTGCAGTACTTCATCGGACAGACCTGCGATAATGGAGAGAAGAGTTTTAGATCTGCTGCAAGCCACTGAGTTTAATGTAGACATGTAGACACGTTAACGTCCTATAATGTCTTCAAATGTCTCGTTTTGTCCACAACCCACAGCAAGAAACCAGAAAATACTCACAGCTGAAGAAATACGATAACTTCATTGTAATGTTTCTGTCACACTTTTTACCTTCATTAAATTAATTGCAAAGTAAGTTTACACTCCATAACATCTGTTCCATAAGGTACTGAATGTAGAACGACCTGATCCATCCAACATAAAACTGTCTATTAGTCTAGACACAGTAGTATGAGTGCTGTGGTTGTAACGACCTCCTAGAAACAGTAAACAAACACTCAACACTGTTAAATTTCCTGCAGCCTGTAACATGTGGTAGCTGCTGTACCTGTTAACTTAGAAGAGAACTACTTTATCCTAACATAACACAGCGAATAACACTCACCAATCTGCAGTTTTAAACAGAACTTTTTCCTCGAAAGTCTGAGGGCCCACTTTCTCCACTAAGACGGACAGATATTCACAAGGCGTTGTGTGTCCGAAGGAAGATTAACGCTGAACTTGAACTTTGGAACAAACTCCCTGAGGAGGTTTAAAGTAGGTCGACTAACTGGCTTACTTAAGATCATTATGCATATATCACTTCAATATTTCTCCTCTTCTCTTTCTGTTTGGTCAAAAACTAAGAAAAAAATCGACCTTTTACACCATAAAATATTTTAGGCCACTGTCCAGTTCAGACACTGTTAATAAAGGTCACATAATAAAGTCACTCTAGAATTAAGAGATGCTATTTTTATCCATGCAGATTGAATAAAGAATCCAAAGGATAACATGTTATATTAAAAACACTAATTTCCAGCATGGTTTCAACATGTCAGAGGACAAAGAAGACACAAAGAAGATAAAAACAAGCTCAAGTAAAGATGTCAAAATTCATTATAAATCTGTTGCCTTGTTAAGCTCTTCTTATTTCACTGTACTTCATGGGTAGCTGAGAGCTGCTCTAAAAATGTCAACAGTGATGAAATAAACTTCTTGATAACGTTGCTGTGTGACAGCATGCCTGTTTGTTACTACAGGACAAAAGTGTTAAGAATCATATCCCCTCTTAATTATATTCGGAATTAATGATTACCAACATGAGTTTTATGAGATAGATTTAATAAATACCAAATGCAAAAGCATCCAAAATCTTGACATCAAACTTCGGAAGAGCGTCATATACCTGTCATAACGTCAGCTAGCAGCTAGCTGGGTAATTTTGCCACTGCACAGTTTGTTTACATCGGGTTTACGGGGGTTAAACCACATTTAGACTCTTCTGTGAATCTGTATACATCTGAAAAGGCTAAATGACTTCTAATTTGTGGTTTGATGTATTAAAAGGCCGCCTATCGTGTCACATGACGTCATTTCGGGCGACTTTGACAACTGTTACCTTACCTGAATGATATGAACAAGCGGACCACAGATAGCGGACCACAGATAGCGGACTACCACGCGGCACTTTCACGTCCTCTCATTGGCTCAGAAGGCTGTGGGCGGGACTTGAGTTGCGTTCAGGTTCATCAGAACAAATGGCACACATATGGATTATACTTGTTCCGTGGTCGTTCAGTCTTGCAGACAGTGTATTTGTTTTTAATAACTGAAAAATAGTGTTGGATACAATTTATTACATATTTTCAGATATATTTCTACAAGTTATGGAGAATCTAAACGGAGCAAACCATGTTAATGTCAATAACATAAAAATACTTTCTACTATGGACCACTGAGAAGTATTTAAAGTACAATGATACACTTAATTGTATTACTTTCTGTGAATATAATCATAACAAACATTATTTACACTTCACAAAAAAGTTAAATTAGGCAAATTTTATAACCACACCATAGACAAGCTTAAGAATAAAATGTGTTGTTGAGCAGAAGTGCAGGTAGGTACAACTTTACTGCATTGAAAACATGTCTGTCTCATAAATGTATGAGATTTGAAGAATGCGCCAGTGTATTACAGTGCAAATAT
This sequence comes from Semicossyphus pulcher, assembly GCF_022749685.1. Lineage (NCBI taxonomy): Eukaryota > Metazoa > Chordata > Actinopteri > Labriformes > Labridae > Semicossyphus > Semicossyphus pulcher. Next base: position 6,798,940 of record NW_027211702.1, read on the forward strand.
TTATACCCAATGCCACACAATTGTTTTATTTACACCACTTGACAAGGACAGGCACTTAATTTATACCATTATTCATTTTAATGCACATCTGCAAACAAGTAAAAACATATATACAAGTTTTAACACTGGAGACGTTACAAAAATGTGCTTACAAAATCAGAACCATGCAAATAACTGACATAAGACTTCAAGAGTATAGTCCCCCAACACACACACACACACACTCACACACACGCACAGCCATCAAGATAGAAATAAATACAAGTTAAAAAGAGGAGCATGTGGATGTCATCCGTTAGTAACAGTCCCTCAAAAAATATTTGCACATGATAAAAAATACCTTCAAATGCAAAATGAGTTTTTGTTTTGGTCTTTGAACGTGTCTCTCTCCTGCTCTTTCAACTTAAACACAATAATGTTGATATTTATAAGTGGTTGTGAATATATATCTCGCTAAAGATGGTTGGGTCGCCTTTTCTCAAGATACCTCAAGTAGGAGGAAACTGTGTGCATGTATGTGACCAATTTTGAATCTGTGCTCAGCTCCTACAGATTTTAGGTCCGTCTTTTTGCAGTTTAAACTTCTCGTTCACTTCAGACAATGAAATAATTTAGAGTCTTAGAGTTTTCTGTATTTTGTTTAAGCCAGACTAACAGGTGATACAGGTATATTTCCATTTCTTATATTGAAAACAAGCACAGCGTACTCCATATCAGTCATTGGGACCTAAATTAAATCCATTATTATTTAGAGGCGGCTATATTTCTTTGTGCAATTCTGCATCGTATAGTGACAATAAGCTGAATACTGAAACATACACTTTTGTTTGAAAGGCAGCTATAGTAGGTATATTTGTTTATTTTGAAAGATAAACCTGCTCATCAATCTGCTCGCCAGTGTACCAAATGTATTGAACCGTATTTGAAAATAGTTCCAGACGACTGCATCGATTCCTCCTGTTTGAGAAAAGTCTGCTTAAACTACAGAGTTCAGCTATTTCATGATTTTTTAAAAGATTCAACTTTATATTTGTGAACCAATTTTTAGGATGTTTAGTGGGAACCATCGGGCGATGGGACATGAGCTACAGAATGGATAAGGAAGTCAAAAAGTGTTGACAGATGGACTAAAACATGGTTGATTTTGGTCTTTTTTAAAGGGGGACCAAAATTATTCTTTTTATTTTACTTAATTTGTTTTCATTTTTAAGTTATTTTTTTATTCAGTTAAATTTTTGTTTGTGAAACTTTAAGGAGAATAAAATTATCTGGAGACTGAACTTTTATCGAAGCTTCTTGCATGATTTACAAAGAAACTGGTGGGAAAAAAAGTAAATGAATTTCTTTGTTTTATAATAAAAACAGTTGATAAAAACGAAACAAATAAAAAATCAATGCCTAACTGTGCCGCGAATTTATTGGCTTTAGATTCAAACGTGATTCTGATTTTTTAAATGTTGGACAAATCTCTCAAATATTATCCAGTAATACAGGAGGAGTAAAGGAGCTAACTTTGGCAACCCAAGTCTGATCAGTTAAGACATGTTCAGTACCTTGACACAAATGAGAATATCATTTCCAGTTCTAATAAAAGAGCACGTTTAACTAATAAAAAAGCACTGTGTCGAATCGATTCAAACTGCTCTTAAAGACAACATTTAATAGTGTTTTCTGACTTGGATGGTTAAGACAGACACTTTCCATCCAATTTCTGAGGAGTGTCTTAAAAATATTAAGATGTTTCAGGAATGCTGTAGTTCTCCTGAAAGCGGTGCGTGTTGTAATCTTGGGCATGTGTATTAAGGGTTTGAAAATCCTGCACTTTGTAAAGGGTGGGGAAGCCTTCATCACTGATCGATATACTGAGTCCCTTCATATGAGTATTAATTAGATGATTAATAGCCAAAGTGTCATCAACCTTCTTTTCTGTTTCCTTACAGATTAACCTTATTAACATACGATACAAGTTTGTGACTGGGTGTTACGGCAGTGGTAGATTTAAGTTAGCAGATTCTGGTTTACATTCAAAATGTAATGGAGACTTAATTAACCAGATCATCATCTGCACACTCAAAGATGCTATAAAGGAAATAAGACACAAGAACCAAAACAGTCCATGTGAAGCTGTGCTGGTTTTCACACTGAACATTATCGAGCTTAACCAAAGGTTAATCTGCACCATTAACCCTGAGCTAGCTTACCCATTAACGCAAAGTTAACAAGCTTTTTATGTCCTTAAAAAATCTACTGCAGGTCAGTTTCTAGTGCTGAACAGGACTTGAGTTTATAAATAACAACATTGTTCAGTCATACTTTAGCCTGCCAGTCTGCTCACAAGGTTTTTGTCTGATAAAAAGGAAGAGAGATACAAGAGTGGCAAGAGGTGTTTAATGCTAAAGATCAAGTTAAAGAGCTTTAACACTTAACACTACCGCTTGCTTTCTTGTACTTTCTCATTCCATCAGATGCTGCCACTAGCTTCTCATATTAATAAGAGAGACGATCAATAACTAGCTAAATCCAATAAACTAGAAATATGACTTTTTCCTCTCTCTTGCATTTGCTGAGAGGTTGAACTACTCCTTTCACACACCAGCTCCTTTAGGCGGCCATATTGTGCCGTTACACTGAAAGTCATGCTTGCAGTTTGTAGCTTACATAATGCTTTCTAGCTAATAAGTAGCTTAAGTAATGCTAACTAGCAGTTTCTGGCTGACGTAGTGCTGACTAGCAGTTTCTTGCTAGCATAATGCTAACTAGCAGTTTCTGGCTGACCTAATGCTAACTAGCAGTTTCTGGTTGACCTAATGCTAACTAGCAGTTTTGAGGCCAAGGTAAAGCTAACTAGCAGTTTCTAGCTGATGTGATGCTAACTTGCAGTTTCTGGCTGACATAATGCCAACTAGCAGTTTTGTGGCAGACATAATGCTAATTAGCAGTTTTGTGGCTCACATAAAGCTAGCAAACTAGCAGTTTCTGGCTGATTTAATGCTAACTAGCAGTTTTGTGGCTGATGTAAAGCTAACTAGCCGTTTCTGACTGAGGTAATGCTAACTAGCAGTTTCTACATAATGCTACTAAGCAATTTCCGGCTGGCGTAATGCTAACTAGCTGTTTCTGACTGACATAATGCTACTTAGCAGTTTCTAGAGGATGTAATGCTAACTAGCAGTTTCTGACTGAGGTAATGCTAACTAGCAGTTTCTACATAATGCTACTAAGCAATTTCCGGCTGATGTAATGCTAACTAGCAGTTTCTGACTGGCATAATGCTACTTAGCAGTTTCTAGAGGATGTAATGCTAACAAGCAGTTCTGACCTACATAATGCTACTTAGCAATTTACGGCTGACGTAATGCTAACTAGCAGTTTTTGGCCAACGTTATGCTAATTTGCATTTTTCTGGCTGACCTGAAGCTAACTAACAATTGTGATTAAATTAATGCTAACTAGCAGCTCCTTGTCAAACTAGTGACAACAAAAACAAGCAGCCTTCTAGCTTTAAGTCTGACTAATGAATAGAGATAGTCTGAGCTTCTTCTATGCCAGAGCCGTGCATTACCTGAAAATAAAGCACACATTTTGGCCAATGACAATAAATGTTTCACCATGGCCTTGACATAAAGTATTGTACTGAAACTACAGTGTAGATATGTGTAAACCCATGTTAAAGAAAAAGCTTAAATAATAATGTTCAGTGGGAAAAGCACCACCGTTTCCTCCGATGGATTTTGTTGCGTTAGAGGAATATGACTTTACACGGAGCTTCTTCTACGTTTGTTATGGGGCAGAAGACACCGAAGAAATAATGATTATCAGGTTACTTATACAATATTCAACAGGCAAGGCCCATCACTTCATATTTATTTTATCCGGACAGAAACGTCTCCCGTTTCACATCATTAAACAGATAAGGCATACATGTTTCTTACAATAAAAACATTCAACTTCCAAAAATTAAAAAACCCTTAAAGAATAAACATGCACTATTGCTCAACCCAGTTAAACATTTGCTCATCTTGACTTCATACTTGGTCTCAGTGGGACTGTAAATCCTTTCTGCTAAGATTGGTAGTGTTGGACTAATGTGGCTGCCTCTCCCTCTGATGTTCAGTGCAAACATTATTATCTGAGCACATCAAGTCTCTATGGAAGAGATGGCTGTGAGGAGCTTTTTTCCCATAATGCATCAGGAAGCGAGTGGAATTTCCTCCTCACTTCCAGGAAGGATAGTTTGACCATGTCCTCAAAGGTTTCACGGCGGTCCCCACTGATCGAACACTGTGTTAAAAACAGGCTGCTGGGTTTCCCCGACACATCTGTCCAGGCTCTTCATTGATCAAGTCCTCCAACGACAACATGTTCGACACGACTGTTTTTTAATGTTTAAACTCCCACCTACCACGTCTGAGCAGAGCAGGCAGGAGGAGGAGAGGGAACAGGTTAGGAGTTTTCCTGCAGCTCTTTGGCCTTCATCAGGATGGTGTGGACGTCTGAGATGGGGTAATCCTAACAGGAAAACTTCATTATATAGCATCTTTTCTTAAAAATGTTACACAGCTTCACAAAATCTTAAATGAAACCAAGGGAACAAGGCAAAGTAAGTAAGAAATGGAAGACATGAGTACAGAAGAGGTAAAGACCATGAAACCAGTACTAGGGTTGTCAAAATGTTCGATACTTCAATACTTTCCGATACCACGTGTTTTAAAACGATAAAATCTCTGTTATTTTTACGTATGATGGTACTGAAAGGTACCTAAGCGAAAAAAACAGCAGATCTACAGTCAGATTTTCAATCAAAGCTGCTGCGAGAAAAAGAGAGAGCGCAGCTGTGGTCGAGCGACATAGACAGGAAGTGAAGAGAGCGAGCACTGTTAATGTAAATAAAGCAGTGAAACGGAGAAATAAGACATTACTTCTGATTGTTTCACAGCAGTTAAACAACAAACACGCCTACATCTCCGTACAACCCGAGCAGGAAGGGACAGGGTTTAGTTTCTATAGGCCGAAGTCGACTGTGTGTGTCCGTCTGCTCCGCCCTCCGTCACACCTGGAGCTCTGATACGGCAACAACCCAGCGGACTGTTCTCATTCACAGAACGGCACATGAAGACGTTTTGTGACGTCCCTTTCACGTCTCATAAAGATGCAGAAGTTACGATGGTGTCTGTAGCAGACAGACAAAGAGCAGAGCACAGAGACAGACCGTGGTGGACCGTGGTGGACCATTGTTGCAGTGGTAACAACAATAGAAGTATCGAGTATCGTCTTTTTTTTACTAGTTTCCTATCCAAGTTTTAAATTCTTGTATTGTGACAACCCCAGTAAGAACACACTGTGATTTTGAATCGTCTGGCCAAGTTGCTGCACTAATAAAGAAAAAATAAGAGGATTAAGAACGCAGCCTTGAGGGACACCACAACTCAACACAGCCGTTGAGGAAGCAGCATTAGAGTAATGTAGAAAAAAAAACCTTACCTGTAGTAATCTCATGTTGACTGTGAAGTCTCCCGCCATGATGTTGTCTTTGATGAGTCTGTGGACAGAAGAAGAAACCGAACTCATGATGCACATGAAGAATCAGAGGTGGAAGGGCTGTAAGAAAACGGAGTAGAGTCTGGAAAGCTCACACAAGCATGGCGCAGCAGACCAGGATGAGGAAGTGGAACCGGTCCTGGTCCGAGAACAGGGTGTCCCAGATCCGAATGACGTCTGGCAGGAGGAACTCCTGAGATAGCAACAAGGTCAGCCAGCGGAATGTGAAATACTGCGGTTTGATCTTCTGCTCTTCCTGTGAGGACAGAAAAACAGAGGAAAAGGCACAAAATCAGCAAAATGTGATTCTATCTTTTTAACAGGCTCAGACTTTCTCCTCCATCTCTCCCTTTCTACCTGCTTTCTTCTCTCCCTCACAAAAAATATGCTGTCAAAGTCTATAACATTTAAAATGTATACAATACTAAATTCAATATTGAGTCAACGCTAGTAAATATGTTGACTAGGGCTGTAACTGTACTGAATTTTTCTAACCGTGATGAAACACTAATGCCCTTCTGCGGATCGACAGTTAGCTGCTGCTCCAGCCCACCACGGTGATAATCTGTCAGAGGCTCTGAGCTGCCGTGCTCGCACGCTGTGGTTCCACGCGAACATATTAGTGCTTATCGTTTACCTTCTTCCCCCCGCCGCTACGCATACCGGCCTTTTTACCATCTTTCTCAGATGTGGGCTCAGATTTACTTTTTCTTTCACTCTCATGTGATCAACAGAGAAGTGTCTCACGGCTGCGCCTCCTGATTTTTGTTCAGCAGATTTTACACCTGACAGCATTCAGAGCCTGTTTTCTCCACGCCGCCAGACTGACCTGTAAATGTGACGTGTGGCGCTGAATTAAGTCGGAAAAAAACGGTGCTTCACGGCACAGAGAACTAGATAAATAAGTAATGTATATGGGCTTCTAATTGAGAGGGAAAAAAGCGTTGACGGTCACTGGGTCCTACCCAAGGTTGCCGTTTCATAACCGTCGTATTGCGGTTACCGTCACAGCCCTAAGGTTAACTAATATTTAAGATGATACATTTGTCAATCCACCAAAAAATAATCAACTTTTTAATTAATAATTCATAATTAATCATGTTTTTTTTAAGTTCATATACCAAACATTCTCTGGTTCCAGCTTCTGTCTGCTTCTAACAAGAGTTTAAAATATGCTGTAGCATCACACATAAGTAGAAACGTATCTAACTAATCTCAAACATCCACACACAGCAGAATTTGAAAACAATGGCAAATGGCTCCTGTGTGGGCCAGAGAGATCAGTCCATGTGATGTAACGTTATCTAAAGAGGAGGGAGGTCGAAACAAGATTAAAAAACGTGAGAAACAAAACAAAGGAAGAAGCCTGGATGGAAAAATCTGCTAGCTAAGCGAAGGTTACCCTCAGAATGTAAACTAGACATGGTTTAAATCTGGATTAGGAAACCCACAAATTACCAGATAATCTGGCCCAAACATCGTTTCAGATTAAGGGCACAAACCAGACTTTTTGAGATGTGTCATACCAGCCCAAAACCCCGGTAGTCTTATCCTCCCTTCTTAGGTTCTTTGTCTTGTATCTGAAGATATATGTTTGGGCTTTAGACCGTCATTACGACAAAACAAGCAGTGTGAGGTCATCACATCAAGCTTTAGGAAGTCGTAACTGGCATATTTCTAAATAATTCAAAAACTAATTAATACAAATAATTTAAACAGATAATTCGATAACGATAAGTTGTTGGTTTAATCTCTAATTTATATTAATTCACATCTTCAGAGATGCTCCAACAACATAGACCCGGGCAGAAAACCCTGCAGCTCCCTATAGAGAGCAGGGAGTGAACAGGAAGTGACCTCACCAGCTTGAGGTAGAGCTCCAGGTCTTTGTCTTTGAGCATGGAGTACACACTCTCCATCTTGTAGGTGATGCCGCACTGAGAGTCGTCCAGGCTCTTGATGAAGTTGTCCCTGTTCTCCGACATCAGGTTGGTGAAACAGAAGAACGTGTCTGCTTCAGCGTGCTCTGAACGATGAACCACAAAGATCTGTTATTCATCTCCTGTGAGTGAAACATCTCAAACTGTTCACATTGATAACTCAGGTGTTACACACCTTTCCACTGGCTGTTGGGGTCTGTGGCGAACGTGTAGTAAATTGGCCCGACGATCTCGTTCATGCCCTGGACGTAGGCGATGCCGGGGTTGAGTTTGGCGTAGATGAAGAGGATCCGCTCCACCACCTCCCAGTGAGCTTCACTCCCACTGGGCAACACCTCGTATTCATTAGATGGATACAAGTTCAACGCCTTTCCAGGTGAGCTGACCTGAGAGAACACACTCAGTTAACCTGAGAGTATAATTTATCATTTTGATTATATGCAGCACAGGCAGGTGGTTTTTTTTTTATATTCAAGGAAAAATTTGCGTGAGTGAGTGATGTAAAGCCAGAGTAAAGTAACGTGAAAACCCTTAAATGCTCTTTTACGCTGGCTTTAGAGATTAAAAGTACAGCAATCTCCGAACTCATCCGCTATCATCAGACGACATATCCTCTGGGAGCAACATGTTGGGCGTGTCCGGTTTTGCGTTTAGCGTTAAACGACTTCTAGCCAAGACGTCCTTCTCCGTGCGCTGCATTGTTTACAGTCCAGTCAGCAGCTCGAGAAGCGACCGTGTGTTCAGATCAAAGGTAAATTCTCCCTCCAGATGTGTCTGCTAAATAAACACTGTCATCTCTCGGTTCGCTTCGCTTCGTGAAGATCCTACATTTTAATGTTGTTTGCTTCCTTTGTTTGTAGATTTCATTTTCCACATTTAAAATTGCCCATCCAATAAGTGCCTTGCAAACAGTCTCTTTTTTATGTTGGCTTTACTCTGTTTCATGCATGTGCAGCACTATGTAATGTGGCTTTGAGATGTGCTTTATAATAAAGTTATTTCTATAAATTTTAAGATTAAAAAGTTTATTTTTATGGGCATAAATTCAACGTTGTTTCTGCACAACACATGATCAAAGCTGTTTGTACCTGAAAAGCAACAGAAATTTAACATTCAGCTTTTAACTGTAACTTCCATCTGAACTAAGTCTGTAAACATTATCATGGCATTTCCTGGCGAGTCCTGGATTTATGTTCTACATGTGGCTGCACGTTGAGCTTTACTTCTTTAGTCCCAAGCTTTAACATAATGCTCTCTAAAACCATGTAATCATAAGCTAAACTGCACCACCCTAACACACACATTAGCAGTCACTTACATTGGTGACTCCGCTGCGGTTGCGGTTGACAGTTTGTGCTTTGAGGGTGGTTTGTTCGACTCGTCGACGCAGCGTCTCGTAATCGTTCTGAGGATCCAGGATCAGCTGACAGGGGTAATCTGTGGGCCGCTGGAAGAAAGCCATGTCTGGGTACAGCCGCCTGCAAACATGCAAACAAACACTGCTGTCACATTTGACCTGGAGCGACGTTTGCTTTAAATAATCCTCTCACAGATGGTGGTCATTTTTACACCCACATTCTATATTGGAAAAACTCATCGATGTGGAAAATTCCTACCTGACATCTTTGTCTATTTGTAGCAGAATTTCATTATCTTTGAAGTAGGTGTTCCACCTGCTGTCCGGGTTCGGATTTAAAGGCTGAAACAAATAAAACAAAGACAAATTACGGCGACTTCACCTCAGCCATGTGAGCGATTAATCATTTATTACATATACTATATATTTGCAATTACATCGTTTTCAAAGTGTTATTTTCATTTTGCGTGTCCTCAGTTATTAATTGTGAATAAACAACATACAGGATAGATGTTTTCTTTACTTCCCTTCCCTGCAATGTGCAACACTACAGCACACATGTCAATGAATAAAGGTAAACCTGCACACTTACTACAGGCAGAAAAAAATAATAGTCAAAACATTTCAATCTTATTATTCTTTTAGTGAATATTAGAAAAAAAAAACACATTTTTTCACACCGATAAATTTTCTTCAGTTCAGTTTTGTCCCACAAATTCTACAAAGAGTGAGCCCTCTTTCCAACGCAAACTCTTTGGAAAACTCAGTTTTGTTAAAACAAATATGCAAAGAGTGAGGCTTCACGCCGCTCGAACCTCTTTGGGCAAAGAAAACAAACTTCCAATATATGTAGCTAAATATCTTTTAACCTGGAAACACATCTGAATAAGGAAAAAGAGAAAATGCTTTATTTTAAAATAAAACAGATGTGACTCCACATCACTGTTTCTATGTGTTTAAACTCTTCATATAATCGTCTATAAAAACAATCTGTGTACATTAACACAAGTTTTTCCTCTTCTTTTGACCTCTAACTTTATATATTTCCTGTATGTAGAGGTTGAAGATTGCTTTATGCATTTCTATATAATGAGTGGCCTTTGTGTACAACTTTTGACAATTTTTTCAATATACTGTAAGTGAATTATTAATTGTTCTGGAATGTTTATCGCTCTAAAGAGTTTGGATGTTTAACCACATCACATGACACTCAACTGTTCCACGTGTGCACATGTGAAGTTAAATTCTGGTTTATAGACTTTATAGATGAAAATGAATTTACTGCAGCTGAAGTTTGCACGGCGCAGTTTAAATTGTTGTAGTGGCTGTTTTTCATGTTCATATGTTGCTTCAGTAACCGGGGGCAAAAGGTCAGAGGACTTAAAGTGACTTTTAAAGGAGCTACAAACACATCACTCTTTACTGCTGCAGTCAGCACTGTAGGACAGTTAAATGTTTACCCAAAGAGAACATTACACAGTCAGACCTGCCAAGTCACACACATTCATGTTGGGACTTAATGACTGAAACTGCTCTTCTATCTACTCTGCCTGCTCTGTGTTTGCTGAACGAGAAGATAGCAGCTAATGTGATCATCAGTGAGGTAGCAGCACAGCAGGACGACAGAGATCAGACTCACATGATCCTCCATCGTCACGTCTTCTCTGGAAAGGCCCAAGTTGGCTTTGGCAATACCCGGCTGGATGATCATTTCTTTTAAGAACTGAGAGTAAACCTCCCTGTGGGAGACGCAGGACAAAGGGGGGAAAGTGAGAGGAAGGAGAAACATTAAAATACCTTTGAGGTTTGTTTTGTTCATAAATGGGCTTCTACTGAACTAACAAAAACTAGACTAAAACGTCCTGAAATATTATGAGCATAAAATTGGGCCTTCCTCTGTTGGTCTGAGTAAAAGTAAGCAGTAGTAGAGTTGGTTTCTTCCCGGCTAGATTCAACCTGAGAGACACCCATAATAAACCGCATCAGGCCGGTGAGTCATGAATAAGTACTTTTTTAGTCTGCTAACAACATTAAGTCATGTCCTCTGTTTGCTCAGTGATAGCACCTGATTCTGTGGTTGCCCAGTGACACCAAATAAAAGTAAAGCAGGTTGGCTTAAAGGACAATTCTGGTATTTCTAAGAGTCTGACAATATAACAGAAAGGATTCCAACAGAAATAGACCTTTTGTTTATTTAAGTTTCTTTTGTTCTTACCAGAAACATCTGTTACATTCCTGTCCTTAAAGCCACCAGATATCATTTATAAAACCAGTTATTTTACCTTGCAGAACAGGACAGTTGCTTGTCTACCTTTGCTTTGTTTTTTTAGTTAAACAAATATTTTGTTTGGTCCAAACTCAACTTTAAAAACGACTAAGCCACACAATAACACAATCAAACTGGTTAAGGCAGTCGTAAGAAAGCAACTCTCCTGTCCTGCAAGGTAAAAGTACTGTTTTTATCAATGGAGTCTGGTGTGTGTGCAGAGAGCGATGTAACGTCTGTGTGTGGTTAAAACAATCATCTTCCTCTGTAACAAAAAGGTCTATCTCTGTAGGGATCCTTTCTGTCATGTTGTCACACACTTAGAATAACAATCTGAGCCTGTCAGTGGAAACAACAAGAACTTTTAGTGGACGACCTTTGACCCATCAACGATTATGTTGCAGCCATTACAGCCTGTTTGCCTGTTGCACGCTGATGCAATCCTGTGGAGTAATTCCAAAACTTTTGGTACCTATTAGTCATTAAGAATATGTAAAAATAGGGCCCAGGTTTTAAAATAATCCTTATTCCCCTTACAGTCTTCCTTCTTACCTCTGCTTTTTGAGGAAAGACTCCCATAACGTCTGATCGAGAGGTAGATAATTAAGAAGGATCTGAAAAAAAGAGGGTAGTCACATGAGTCAGGAGCACACATCACATTACTCTCTCCTACTTCAAAGTCTCATGAAATGTTCATCCATGCCTCAGGCTTCATTTATAACTTCTTTATTTTGCCTTTATTGTGGACTGAAGCTACCAATTACAGTTAACATTTTCCCTAATTATCTTCAACCCTGCTGGACCCACCAGCAAGGCCATCATTACCGTTTCATGCAATCTGCTTTTCCATCCCACTTAAATGTATTTTAAACTCCGGACACCAAACATGCAACATGCAAATTTGTCTTTCTCGGATGTCTTTGAATAATTTACTCAGAAGAAGACCTTCCACATACACCATAAAGGTGTTATTATAACTTATACTAACAGAATTACTTGTTGTGTAGTCCTTTATTTTTATGTCTGAACTCCTTAGTTGTGTTTCATCCCAAGCAAAGTTTGGCACGAGTTCAGCCTCTCAGAAAAACCAATCAAACAAAGAAATTTGAATAACTAGCATTTAGCCATCCTCTTTTCAGCTCCACCTTCTCGTCACTTCTGCCTCCAAAAAACCAAGATGGCAACAGCTAAAATGCTGAAGCAAACCAATAGATGATGTTATGGGAGGCTACCTCCACTTCTTACGTACTATCTTTGGTTATATCACCTGACATTGTAGTATCAGCTGTAGTGGAATGTGTTCTGTCATTCCTCTTGGTGACTGTGACATTACTCTGACTGCCTCATGTTTTTTACTTGTCTGGGCATCTAACGTCAAGTGTTTTTGTTCCCCGTTATCTGACAGCTCTTACAGAAAAGTTTGAGGGGGGTCGACTCTGCTAACGATTAAGTCTCATGATGGCACACCTCTTAAATGAACTGTTGGCAGTCATCAAGTGGAAACAAACAGCTCAAAACAACTTTGTGCAGCTAAGTGGGTTTGCTAAATCTCGCTTGGAACGCTCACATCGAGATAAAGAAGTAGGAAAAGGCATAAAATGTTCTTAATGTGGCCCCACATTTGATACACCAAACTTCACTACGACAACACAGATGCAGGGCGACTTACTTTCCAGCAAAGCGCTCGTATTCCTCCTTCAAATGGGACTCCTGCATTGAATAAAGCAAAGGAAGGTCAATCACAAATCATTGAATGCCTACCCTTATTTAATCAGCACTAAGACAAAATTAAGGTGTGTGAGTTACCATTGAAGCACAGTTCCCTTAGTGTCTTCAAATTTATGTTTTCTTCACTCAAGGCTACTTTGAATTCCTGTATCCTGAAATTAGAAACAAGACATGGTCACAAACTGAATATGAACAGCTCCATATTTTAATATATAAATTAAATACATGGTTTAAGCTCTCTTTTGGGTGCAATTGGTTTAGAAAATAAGGTGGTAAGCAATAAGGACTCTGTTGGGGTTTATTGTTTGACTATAATCATTTTAGTTTAAACATATTTGATCATAAAACCACTTTTATCTTCTTTTTAATACAGTTATGACATTGTTAATATGGCCTGACAAACATGAAAGAGACCTGTAGCTGTATACACATTTATTTTCCTATTACATGATAAACCAATATTAAACAGAAAACCGTTGAGAAAGCACTCTGACCACAGACTCTTTATAAGAGGATAGAGTTTTTCACTGTGAATAAAAATAGCATTGAAAAAAACAGCACAGAAAAAGAAAACAACATGAAAATTTTAATTAAAACAGGCTTATTAAACTGATACAAACGTATTTTGCTACGCAAACATTGTGCTGCTAAATTGTCATAGCTTATTTACTATCAGGACGACATTTTCAGTTGGATTATTTCATTGTTTTTAGCCCTTTGCACTGACAGAAAACAGTCTGCAAATACAGCTAGCTGGATGATAACGTTAGCTAATTTTTGCTAGCCTGTTAAGGAAGTGTGATGTGTCAGCTGATGTGCTAACATGGAGCTAGCGTGGCTACTGAAAACGCTGGTATTGATAAAACGTATTAGTGATTATAAGAGCTTCGCTGTTTGTGACATTTAATGTGAAATTTGCAACCGTATATTAGCATGTACGAAATATGTTTTTTTGCTACTCTTGCTTAAAGTTAGCTCATGTTTGGCTAGCTGAGCTGCTGTTGCTGCTAGCTTAAAACACTGAAGTTTCTTGGTTAGCATGCTAGCTGCTACAATAGATAATATAGACTGTCGGCGTGCCCTGCATCTCGTGCAAAAACGAAGATTTTGATGTGTCTCACCTGTTTTTGTACGCAGTAGACATGTCTGGACAGGCGGAGGTGTATTCCTTTAACTGTTTCGAAAAAGGAATGAATTATTGGCCAGAGGAAGGTCCTCCTTTCACTTCCGTCTTCACAACAACACTTAGGACACACACCATACACACACAGACACACACGCACACACTCACAACACGCCGCTACATGGACTCATTTTGCGTTTCACTGGGTTCAGATTGTTCCCTGACCGAAACACTGTGTTCCTGATGTGTTAGCTTCTGCTATTCAGACTTACAGGTTTCATTTCAAGTCTTTGTCCTTTAAAGGATGAACATACAACACAAACAGCAGCATACATAATACAGCGTGACATGCATAAAATAAAAATGTTACAATTACACATCGTTTTTCTTTAACAAATCCTATAAATATCATCATGCACTGTAAGACACTGTCAATATAAATTATTCATCATGTTGCCTATTTAATGGACTCTTTTATTTGTACTTAGTATGTTTCACAAACTATATTTACAGCAATATATGTTGTTTAATGTATGCTTTAAGTCATTGCTTGTTTTCTATATATTTATATTGTTTCGAATGAGGGTGGTCATTTTTTTAAAGTCCCTTCTCAACACATAATTTTATCTGAGAGCCTGTCCAGATTTAAGTATTGTAATTTTCTTTTACTGTATTTTAATTCCATATTTGTTATTTATTTTATTTGCCAAGGCTGTATCTATATCTACTTCATTTAAAACCTGATGATTTTATGACTTATTTTTCTGCCTGTCTGAAGCACTTTGTAACTTAGATTTTGATTTTTTTTCTCCATCAATAAAGGTTTGCCTATTATCGTAACTCTATTATATATTATAACTCTATTATATATTATATTATATTATATTATATATTCTGCCCATAAAACAAATTTTGACTCTGTTAGTAAACATTTGATAAATATGTTAATACATTTGCAGAAACACATGGACTCAAAACATCTTACTATTAATGAATGAATGAATGATATGTGTGTTATTGTCAATACAACATTTAATTTGAATTGTTTGTGACCGCTGCAAAGCTCTGCGGTCTGTAACTGTTTGTTGTGGATTCCTGTTGGTGAATCACGCTGCCTGTTTCAGTGTCTGTAGACAGTGTCATAACTGCTGGCGGACACTAGAGGGCAGACATTTTTCGAGTACCGTTATACAGTATAAATATGTGGATTTAGATTCTGTCCTTTTACTTTACAATAATCTTTATAAGAAATACATTTTGGTTGTTATCAAGTTGTGGATAAAATATTTGTATTCCTTATGACATTTTATTGCAAGTAAATATAGTTTATTGGAATTAAAGCCTTGAAAAAGTTTAAGTTCAAGGAGAGTGTGCATGAGTTGTTTTTTCTCTGGCCTATTGATATTTACCCAAACACATGTCCTACAATAATCTGAAAATGTGCATCGTTCTTTACAGTCCAAATTCTGATACTGCAAATAGATTCAGTGGTGAAAATTTTTTTCAAATTTTTTTCAAATTTGTCCTTGGATGGAGCAGATATTGTGTCAAGGTTGAGTTTATTACTTGGTGAACATGACTGAAAGCAGATTTTATTGAAGCATTACCAGCATAGTTTGTGTACAAGTAAATTTAAGAATGATGGTGGTGACAGATATAAGTTTATTTACCATTAAAGAAGGAGATTCATCCTCTTGGCCCACGTTACAGAAGTTTAATTAGGATCAGATGGATCCGCAACTGGGAATCGCAACTATCCAGAATAAAATAATCCATCTCATTTTTGTGCTGCTTTTTAATCTAACATCGGATTGAATTTGCCTGATCAGGATGCAAACATTTCAAGACCTTACCCGGATTACCAGAGCTCTAAATGTGACTAGATATCACAGTTTAAACTTGAGGTGTCTTTATTTAAACACACAAGTCTTCCAAATTAAAATATAAAAGTGTTCCCTTTCATTTTTAATCTATTTTAAACGTTTAAACTGTTAGACTGTCATCTGACTAAAAACAAACAAATAGTTATAATAATGGGATAAAAAGACCCTGGACCTGTGCTAAGTGAGGGACTGGACTCGATTGACCATATGAAACAAAGGTCAGTACAGGTCGCAGGTTAGGTCCTGGGTCCTAGTTTTTGTAGACTCTTAAAGACCTCTTACATTAAATAAGGGATGCACATGTTAGAAACTACTTTTGACTGTTTCATCGTAGTAGATATAAGGTGATAAATGATGTAATAATGAAATAATTTCTGTTCTATAATGACAGCTATTCCATAAGAAGAGAGATAACATAGAACTTGTATTATAATGTACCAGATTGCTCCAAAAGTACAGTACAACAACAAAGAGTGACAGAATAAGTATAAGTATTATAGTGTATAGAATAACAATGGAAGTACAATAAGTTGTGTTCAAAAGTAAGCTAAGTAGAAAAGTAGTGGTAGCAATTACACTGACAATCATATAGGCAGTAATAACAAGTAATAAGAACTTATATTGCACCAGATGATCAATGTTGAGATTGTGCATGATATAAGACATAATCATACATGATAACAAGTAAAAGTAATATTTCACATGATTTTTATATGCCTTCAAAATCCTTTATTTCTTTCACTTGGTCTAAAACTAAAACTATTTCATTTTCTTATAAGTAGTTTTGATTTAAATGAAATCATATATGAGAGGGGGTTAAATAGAAATATTATGATATAATAAATAGTATTTTTAGTGAATGCATCTAGAAAAACCGATGAAAAACTGCATCAATTGACTTTATTAGTATTGCTGTTTAGTGTTTTTACGTTATACTCCGCTTACTACAACTACCAGTACTGTCACTATAAGTTGTAACAATAATGTGAAAGGTAATTAAACAAGAATAGGAGAAATGTTTCGATGACCGAGAGCAGAATAATAAGAATATACTGCAGGAGTATCCAAATAGGAACTGAAATGATGAGTGATGTGAGTGGAAGAAGAAGAGGAAGAGGAAGAGCAGGAGAAAGAGATGGGAAAAGGAGGAGGAGTAGTAGAAGTAGGAGTAGGAGGAGTCTGTTTGTTGACATCGGACGAAAACGAAAATCAGATGAGTGAAGACTGGTGATAATACTTGCATTTCTCGCCATCATCGAGACTCACAGCCTTGGCGAAAGCTAAGGTAGACCCCTGTCTGATGAGCCGTGCACTCTAACCCCGCTGACTGCTGTTTGTAGCCTGCGGTTTCACACAGAGAGCTACGCTAGCGCTAGCCCAGCTGGCTAAGTTAGCTAACATCATAGCAGGGAAAGTCATCGTTAGCCACAAGCTAACACAGACGCTGAATGCACTGGTGACACCGTATTGGCAAGTTTAAGCTTAACTTAGAATAACAAGTGTTACTCTGTGGTATTTTATGTTGTTATGAGTGAGAAGGCTAATAGTTGTTGCCTGTTAGCATGTAGCTACCTAGCGTTAGTGTTGTAAAAGTAAATTATTCTACAGTGCAGCTAGCTAGCTAGCTAACTTAGGAACACCGCTGTTTCTCCCTATGGATTCATTACTATGTATGGTTAACCAACAAACTAGAGTTACCAACTTTAAAGCAAGACAGGGTGTGTTATAAGCTTAAACTTAACAGCAAGAGTAATATTTTTTTTTTAATGAAACGAAATAATATGTCAGTAATATTAGGAGAAGTTGTTGTAAAGTTGCTAACAGCAGCCAGCCATTGAAATTACGGCTAACTTTGCCAAGTGTGCAAAGGTCTATTATAGGTTTATAATGGCAGTAAAGCATTTTTACTGTAATATGACTACCTGGTAACGTAATACACGCGGAAAGTACAGTACGAGTTGTATCAATGTAAGTTTTTTGTAATTGCTTGTTAATGTGCTTGACATTATTTTGATTTTAAATAGCATAGGTGTAACTGTCAAAGTAACAGTCGTTACAGTATGTATCCACCGTGGAATCAATGTTTTGTTTTTGTTTTTTACCGTGCAGAAAAAGCATCATACAGACCATTTTTGCATCAATGGGTGAATGCCAAAAATAGCATTGATGTATGACATCATGTGATATTTATGTTGAAGTCAATCAGCAGCTTAAATTAGAAAACATTTTTTGCATAAAAATCAAAAGTATCGGCAGGTTATTTGTGATTTAGGATTGAATAACACAGAATACCTGAGGTCGGTGAAGATTTAAAAAAATTAGGTATATAGAATTTTTTTTTTTTTCATCATCTATGTTCAACTGATTTTGTAATGTTGATTTGGTTCACTGCAGGCGTCCAAGGTCCCCTGCTCTGCCCTGTCTGTGATCTGAGCCGACGAAGAAGAGGCAAACATGGCAGCCAAAGCAGGAGACAACCCTGACAGCCTCATGACTCTGGCTACAGTCTTCTGCCTGAGGAACCTCAGGAAGACGATGTGCTACCAGGGATTCAGGAACAAACTCTGCCTGCGCTCAGACATCTTCCTCCCCAGTGAGATCTGCGACAAGCTGGTCAACACGTACGTAACAATATTTTCTGCCAGTCAGAATGCTCCAGTTTTTTTTTTTTTTTAAATATAACAGATTTCTGACCATTTGTTTATCTTTTTCTTAAACAGATACATGGAGCTGGTCCACACAGACAGTAACTTTGAACCAGAGGAGAGCTTCTTCCAACTCTTCTCAGACCCTCGCAGCACCAGACTGACCCGGGTTCAGCTGAGAGAAGACTTCGTACACGACAGAGATCTGGAGGCCATAAGGAAACAGGTGGGAGTCTGCAAAATTAGTTAAGGTTGTCAGAATAATCTGTTTAGTATAGCATCTTCTTTTTTAAGTTTACTTTCATGGAACATCACAACCAGAAAATTCTGACATTTAAAGTCAGTGAATTTATGCAAATTCAAATTTCTGCCACTTTTTCTCGACTTTTCAATTCAGGCAAATTGCCTCAACTTTTCTGCAAATTTGACCAAGCATATGATTTCCCCGTGCATGTGAAGTAGGGCTGCCCGATATATCGTTTAACAATCGCAATTGTGATGTACGCATGTGCAGTAGTCATGTTGCAGGAAGTGAAATATGTCAAGCTGCTACTTTTTTGTTGCTCGGTGCAAAATGAAAACTCACCAGTCCCTTTTTTTCAAAGACGAATTCACAGGTATAATCCATCTGTTATCACATTAGTGCAGCTCTTCTCCAGAGCACAGAGTAAAGTGACGCTAAGCCGCAGAGCCTGTTTGTCACCTGCCTGTAAACAAGCTTGAAAACTCATGCGGTGTGTGCACTGCAGGTGTAGCCGCTAAAAGTAAACACTCCGCGGCATGTACGCTCCATGAACTGTCCGTTTATGTAGCCATAGCGTTAACTGACAACGAGATGAGGTGCCGCTGTTAACGGGAATACTCTCACTTATAAGCCACCTTGAGTCTGCCGTCAAAGATAAAGTCAGTGGGATGATTGAAGCTCATCAGTGTCATTCAGTTATTACACATTTTATTTGGAGTCCTGAGACAGAAATCGACTTGAAGGAATGTCGGAAGACAAACAGCTCGCTCAGCCAATAGATGGCCTTATTGGAGTGTTTGTCCCTGTCGCTCACAGTGGAGGTGTGATGTGCATAGAAAGAAAAGCCTCAAAACATCACAACTTGCATTGCAACTTTTTTAAAAATCTGCAGTGAAATGAGGCACTTTAGGCCTCAACAATCACAGAAAATGCCTGTGAAATGCTGACAGCACTGAAAAGTAATTAAAAAAAACCATAGTATTGCTGTTTCAAAGAGAAGTGTGAAAAGAAAGCTGGAGTCAGTTCTGTTTCTGCTTTCATTTGGCTCTTTATTGCTGAATAAAAGGTTAAACATTAATCTACAAGTGTAACACAGAAACAAATGAGAGACGTTTGTCCAAATAAAGCTAATCTCTTTATCAGACTATTATTTTAAAATAGAAATTGTTCTTATTTACAGTTTCTCCAAACGTCACGGCTGTTCTTGTTCAAAACCTCAAAAGTGTTAAGCAAATATAGATTCAAGCTATTAGATCATCGACAAAACAAAGTCTCAGCTCCTGTCAGTGACTTTTATTTAGCAGTGAGTGGACTCAAACACTTGTGAAGTATTGGAAGGACACCCGACACCTCGCATCATAGTAATGTAGGATTCTTATTGCAACGGTAATGTCAAGCCCTCAGAACGAGGAGGGGGCAGCTGTTCGGTTTTCTGTTACCACTCAGAGAAATGTGTCAAGTGACAATCAAGAACCTTTAGTTAATGGTACCTGAGGGCCTTTGTTTTGTCTCAGTGTTGGCCGGGACACAGCCCTGTGGTACTTTAAAATTCATTGAGTCATAGACAAAAAACACATTCTCAAAAACATAGCCTCTTAATTTAGGGACTCTTTCTGAATCAGCCGGGGGAGGAAGGCAGAGCCAGCTGATCACCGTTTGCAGCTCTCTCCTCTCTCTAATGTGACTTCACCCCAAAGATAACGCCACTATGATCAAATATTGATTAGGACAATTCGGTCTGCCCAAAATAAATCTACAATAATCCTACAACACTTTGAGGTGAGGTACATGGACATGTCCCTCCCATATGCAGATATAAGCCTACTTATTTTGTCACTTTGCTTCCCTTCAGTCCCCCACACAAAGCAGTGCGTCTTATATCTTTGCTGATCCTGTCTAGTTAATGCATAAAAATTAAATATATTCAGTGTATATATATATATATATATATATATATATACACACACACACACATAAACAAAGGCACTTCAGCAGAAAATCTCCCCGTCAGACACCGTCCTGGTGGCAGCTGTGCGAGGCATTAAAAATTAATATATGTCCAAATAGTCTTCTAACTGACTGTCATGGCACCGTCATGTTAGACTTTGAAATCAAGCTTTCTTTATTTTTTTTAGCCTTTTTTACGTGTGTATCTTTTATTGAGAGAGTGAGAACAGTGGATAGTGTCAGAAACAGGGGAAGAGTGAGTGGGGACGACATGTGGCAAAGGGCCGAGGGCGGGAGCCGAACCCGGACCACCACGTCGAGGACCACAGCGCTTGCACATGGGACGTGCAATTCAACGGCTGAGCTAAACTGGTGCCCCATCAAGCCTTTTTAAACCCCTTTTTCTACCAGATTAGCGCGTTGACGCAGGTTTTTCAGACCCGGAAAGACCCGCTTATATATGCCGATTGTCTCTTTTCCCATTGTCAGTGAAGTATCCTCCTGTCGGTCTCTTTTCTGCTGTGTCACCGTCTGACGTCACAAACACGCTGGCGACAGGTTTAGTAACCAGTGAAGATGTTACAGTGGTTAGGTCTTTATTGTATCTGTCACTCATTCAGTCTGTTTCTCAAACTCGACAACAAGTTTGGAACGATGTTCGGGTTCGAGTGCTGCTCGGACGGAGACGGGTCGAATTTGTAGCTGAGATGACGAGGAGTCGCAGAAGTTCCTGACGGAGCATAGCATCGCACCGGAAAGGGGGTGGAGATTAGCGTGTCAAGGGTTTTGTGTTCCTATTAATGCCGATCGGAGCCGAGGCGATAATTACCTGGGTCTGCTGCAGAGTCATGTGACCCGGGTCTGAATGCCGATTGTAACCTTTCCCATTAAGCCGGGTGTTAGCGGGTTATTTAACCAGTGGGAAAGCAGCTTTAGTAGTCTTGATAAAAGGATAAAAAGTCTGTAAGAAAGATAAAAACCTAAGGAGCATTAGTTTTACAAGCAGGTAACACAGAACGACGCCCTGATTGCAACAGAGAAAGTTCACTTGAAAGAACACGTCCAGAAGAAGCTAAACTACCTGCAGCCTTTTGGAGGATCTGCTGACTACAAAAGGAATGTAGATCTCTGTGTTTCACACCGATTATCTTAGAACAGATTCGGACAATGTTGGTCAGACTGTTTCTGTCTGATGTGAACTCATTTTCTCTTTTGTGTTTTCTTCCAGGACCTGATTGAGCTCCACCTCACCTACTGCAACAGCCTGTCGTCCCGCAGTTTAAAAACTCTGACCTGCTTCCGGGAGACGTTGGTGTCTCTCTGTCTCTTCGGCTGCAGTCACATCTTCTACAGGAAGGGCGGCGCCCCGCTCGCCTGCAACGAGGACACGGAGGACGAGGAGGACGAGAGCCCGGTTTCTCGACAAGCGCTAGAGACGGACTTTAACTTCCAGGGGTTCAACCGCCTCAGGTTGCTCAACTTAGGTGGTCTGCCGGACGAGGTGGACGCAGAGACGCTCCTCAAACCCCTGAAGTCCCTCACATCACTAGATCTTTCTAATGTTCAACTGCTGGGGACGGCTTTTCTCACCCAGTGGAAAGACAGACTGGCATCTCTTGTTCTGTATAACGTGGACCTGTCAGAGGAGCTGGTCAGCACAGTGGTGGAGATCAATAATCTCAGGTAAGACGAGGGGTTGGCTTTATGCATAAACTGTCAGTATGCTCTTATCACACCCTGGTTTTGCAGTTCTTACAGAGAGAGATTTATACCTGTTTCATATATATAAAGAATACAACATAACGCATATGTTCATGACATGTGCTGCAGGTGGATGAACGAGAGGAAGAAACACAGAATTGAGATGTAAATGCAGCTTCCTACGAAGTTAAAATTAGATTATTCTCTGGACTGATGTTGCAGAGGCCTCACTGAGAAGCTGCTGCTCTTTTTATAGGTTCCTCTCACTCAGATTGACTCTTCCTTTTTCACTAAAGGTCTGCACCAATGTTTCGCAGTAGTAAAAGCTGCATCACTGAAAACTCTGTCATGAAATATGTATGTATGCAGAGGATCTTATTTAACAGCACTTTGTGCAAATCAGTGCAACTGGGGCTGCAGGAACGTGCTTCTGTAGTTCTGACTAAATCTTCTTCATCTTCAAAATGTCAGACTCCTGACATGAACTAATGTTGGAGTGCACTGGTGCATTAAAAGTAGAGTTGATATTAAATGAATTCCCTTGCTTGTTGGGCTGTGCAGGCAGTGCCTACATGTCCCAGGATGCATTGCAGAAAGCCCCGGCTAGGCACAAACTTCGATATGAAACTAGTCAAATAAAAAGCGATATCTGTTTCATTGCCACAGCAACAAAAATAAAAGTCCTAGGACCAAAAAGAGGTCATTTTCTTGTTTTTAATTTCCCACCTTCACACACTGCTGCTACAGAAACATGAGCAGCTCATTTCACAGACTGTTAATAATAACGAAAGACTTAATGAGCAGGATTTCACATCTTAAAATGTTCACTCATCATCCAGGAAAGTGTGAGCTGCTGTCTGTGTCTGCAGAGGATCTGCCCTTCAGCTGTGTTTCTACTCTTATTATTGTTCTGCTGTTTGGGTCGTTTGAGGACGTCCATCGCTGGGCAGCGGTCTGGAGCTCAGCCAAGAGTCCGCAGGTCTTGACTCAGTGAAAACATGGCTGTCTCTCTGCTCCGCTCTCTGTCTGTGAATGGGACTTCACAAAACGTCTTCATTTGCTGTGCCGCTGTGTTGTTGCTGTGTCAGAGCTCCAGGTGTGCTGCGGGGTTGTACGGAGGTGTAGGCGTGTGACTCTCTTCACTTCCTGTCTAACAGCTGCTCTCTCTCTTTTGCACACGGCAGATCCGACGTTCTTTAAAGCTTCGGTACCTCTCAGTGCTGTCGAACGTCAAAATAATGGCGATTGTATCGTGTTAAAACACGTGGTATCAAAAAGTATTGCAGTATAGCAAAGCAAAAGTGGAGACTGGAAATCTAAGCTGAAATAGCCTGTAGTTCTTCACAGACACCAACTGCTTTAAGCTGGCGATGCTTAAAAGGTGCCAAATGGAGATAAATGTGTACCCATGTACCCGTTAATATACAATGTCACACATTCACATTGTCCTTCAGTGATTGAGGAATGGATTGAGGTATTTTGCAGGCACTGGGTGATGATTTTCAATGTCTGAAAGCTTGTAAAACCCAACACTTTTCCATTCATTTAATACAGATGTTGTTTCCACAAATCCTGAAATAACAAAGTGTCTCAGTCATTGATGAAACTTCATGTTCTTCAGGCATCTGGACATCTCACGGGAGAGCAGACGGAGCTCAAAGTTTAAGATGACCAGAAAGATCCTGACGGCCATCGTACAGCGGCTGGTCAACCTGGTGTCTCTGGACATCTCAGGTCACATTATGCTGGACAACTGCACGGTCCCACACTTTGAGGAGGCGATGGGGCGGCCCAGGTGGGACACAACCTCCAGAGACACTGGATGGAAAAGAATTCAGAGCTTTTGGATATTTTTGCAGCTTCTGAGTCTCTCTCTCTCTCTCCTTCTGTTTCAGCATCGAGCCGTGTAAAAGCAGCATCTATCCTTTCCAGGAGCTGAAGAGGCCGCTGCAGTTTCTGGGTTTATATGACACCACCCTCTGTAATGTGACACACATACCTGCTTATAAGGTACAGGCTTTATAAAGGGCCGCACACACATTAGAGTATGTCTGCATCACATTCAAATACACTCAGTCCATGGTGTGTTTGTGTGTAAAATCTTTGTGTCCGTCCTTTTTCAGGTGACTGGATCCAAGAACGAGGACCAGGTCCTGAATGCGATCGAGGCGTACACTGAGTTTCGGCCTGAGCTCGCCCACAGAGCCATCAATCAGCTGTTCGACATCGCCCGGATACAACACTGCAGCCAGCTGCTCCGAGCTCTGCAGGTGACACGAGTCTACGTTTGGTCGTGTTTGAAAGGCGGGGACATCACTGACTCTGCATGTTTCTCATACTCTGCATAATGTTGTTGTTTCAGCTCGTCATTGCAGCCCTAAAGTGTCATAAATACGACAAGAGCATCCAGGTGACGGGCAGCGCGGCTCTGTTCTACCTGACCAACACGGAGTACCGCAGTGACCAGAGCGTGCGGCTGCGTAGAGAGGTCATACAGGTGGTGCTGAACGGGATGGAGCAGTACCAGGAGGTCACTGTAAGACTGCCACCACATCAGAGAGAACTAGACTTAATCACATGTTACAATAGAAGATTGTTTTTAAACATAATGATCATTAGATGTTTATAAGAGTTGACGTTGTCTGACAGTACAAACAGAACAAAGTGCCGTGGATGACTTTACAGGAAGGAAACAAATTTAAAGAACAGATTTTCAACTACACACGAGCAACAGCCTGTCTCCATTTAATAAACCTATTACCTAATAGTGATGGGCACTTCAAGCTAAAGTACTTTTCGATGTTCACAGGTAATCACATTGTTATAAAGTGAACCTTTCTGTCAACACATTGAATATTTAAGAGATTTGCTCCTTTTATTAATGAAAAATGAGGTTGTAGGAAAATGTTGTTGTTTTTTTTAAGCTAATGTTTCTTTATTTTATCTGCTGTCGGACTGAAACATTTGGGGCTGCACCATACTGGAAAAAACATTCATAGCAATAATGTTCTGTTCTGTGATATTTATTGAGGTTTTAAAAAATACAGGAAATTCTACCCGACGAAAGCAGCGTGTGTTAAACTGACAGTCTCGAAGATTTCAGTTTGGTTCTCTCAGGCGCCCCCTAATGGCAATACATGGTTATTGCATAACACACTTCCCAGTTTAACCAGACGTCCACGGTCGGCTCTGGTTGTAACTCTTGATTTTCCTGGCTGACGGTCGCTTTCCTTTTCAGACTGTTTGCTTCATCTGAGCGTCGAGTTTGTTTCTTCTTCTTTGGATTTTCACTTCTTGTTGAAGTTGTATCTGTAGTCATCCATCTGCCGCTTAGCTCCGCCTACCCTCTCTGGCAGACCAACCACTGCTGGCTGATGGAAAACGCGTCACTAACTGGGCGCCGCTTGTGATTTTTTTCTGTCATCAGTGGGCCATCGGCTCAAACACCATTGTGTTACCTCATTCAGAGTTAGATAGAGACTTAACAGACATTTATTTACATGATCATGTTCAAGATTATTACTTTAATGTCCATATAAACACTTAAGATCATACTGTTTATTATTTGGGACATATAAGTCTTCTAACAAAACAAAACCCTCATCCTATTTATATCACTCTTAGTTCATCACCTCTGACCTATGAAGAAGTAGAGAGAATTCAGGAGGAGCGACACGTTCCTTTTATAAATTAGATACAAACAGACCTGTGGGCTGCAGCTGCGTTATTTATACGCCAAGTTAGCTTCCATTTCTAACGGTGATTGAATGTTTGTTTAACCAGCGTGATCACCTCGGTGCCGGTCTCCTTCTTCCTGTCGACACACACAACCTCACACCGTGTGTGTGCTGCAGGTGTAGCGGCTAAAAGTAAACACTTTGCGATAGAGGTCTTCACAGGTCCAAAATGTTGTGCCCGAACCCAAAGAGACCCGGAAATGTACGACTTGGAACCGAACGGGATCCGTCTATTATTTGAAAGCTGGGACCTGGACCCGAGAAGTTACCGTTAGTCAGCCGTCAAAACTATACTTTGTCCTAATGTGACGTCGCCTTCTCCCCTGAGCCTGGCCGTGCATAGAATCCATCCTCCTGCCAGGAAAGTTCATAAAACACTTCCAGGTTTTCTGTTATTATGTCGTGTTGATAAAAACATTGATGCTAATCCACTAGTTATTTCAGATTTAAAGTGCTGTCACGCAGACGGATGACAAATGCGCGGCTCGTTTAGAAGCAGCATTGCTGTTTTGTTGCATCCAGCATAATAAAGATAACTTTGACTATTTGTCCTTTTGAACAATGATAACGATTACTCTTTGCCACGGCTGCTAACGTTAGCATTATATAATCCGTGTTGTGTGAGTCTGACCTGTGATCTGACCCTCCTGATCAACTGGTGCACTTTGCTTGCACTTTCTCTTCTCATCTCTCTTTCATCTCTTTCATCACGACCAGCGCTTTCTGATCACGGATCCACAGCATGTTAGCTCCGTTACCAGCCTGTATATGTAGCCACAGCGTCAGCGAGCAGCTGTAGATTAGTGATGGAAAACAAGAAAATGGCCAGTTTTCATTTTGCACCGAGGAACAATAAAGTAGCAGCTCTACTTGTTTCAGTTAATTTGCCTCCCAATCTCACGTCCCGCGATGTGACTATTGCACATGTGCAATTGCGATTGTGAAGTGATTGATCGCTCAGCCCTAATTAGGATGAAAACTGAACTCTTATGCTGAGAGATTCTGTTTCCACTTTAGTACTAAACTGTTCCTTTTTTATTAGTACAAAAACATCTTAATTACATCAGTATTTCTTGAAGGTTTGTCAGGCCAACAAAACTAGTAGAAAGTATTAAACAAAGTGAAGTTAACAGAATAATCTTATTGTTTTAACTGTCTGCTGCTTATTTTATGAATGCCATAGATAAACTTTAAGGCCTGTTTGGGCCACATGAAGCGGCTCTCCAGACTGGTAAACCTTCTCGCCTCTCCTCCCCGCTCCGCTCCAGGTCCAGAGGAACTGCTGCCTGACTCTGTGTAACTTCAGCATCCCAGAGGAGCTGGAGTTCCAGTACAGTCGAGTCAACCAGCTGCTGCTGAAGATCCTGGAGCCGGCCCGGCAGGACGAGTCCATCCAGAGAATCGCCGTGCACCTCTGCAATGCTCTGGTCTGTCAGGTGGACAACCATCACAAGGAGGCTGTGGGGAAGATGGGATTCGTCAAGGTAACGTGGAGACGAGCTTTTGTCTCTTAAACATGTGACAGTCCGGTCCCTCTGCAGTCAGATCACTGAACGCTCTGTGGGTGTTGTATTTGACTTTCTATCCTTCTTTTGTTTTTACTCAGTTTGTTCCTTTATGACTCTACTTGATATCAGTGTTAAGTTTAGATCTGAGCTCAGATTTGAGCTCGGTACGACCCTGTCATTGTACATGCTCTTCATGTACATTCTGCTCAGAACCAGTTATCCCTAGTGTTGACAAAGTAGTTTGAATTTAATTGAATAGATAAAGAGAAGACTTTCTCAGAATGTTTAGTCCCAGGAGTTTCTTTTCAAGGTTCAACTGGCCCGTTAGTGTCTCAGGCTGCTTTCACACCTGAAGTCCGTTTGTTTGGTCCGAATCAAACACCAAACTGTTACAAAGCTGCATTTTGCCTCGAGCTTGGTTTGTGTTCACACGGCAGCTTTTACCAGCGAGGAAACTGCTCTCTGATTGGTCAGAATTTCCATGTGGGAAAACTTCCTGCAGTAAACACAGAGAGAGAGCACACTGATCAGTCACTCTCAACACGATCACTGTAATGTTTTGTTGTTGAGTTTTTTACATTTAACCGACATTGTTCCACAGATCGATCAGCTCCATCTCCTTTAGTTTTTCTCTGAACACTTTGAACACCTCCGAGCTCTCGTGCATTTCCACAAGCATTTCTTCAGCCCATATTTCTAGTTCCTCGTCGCTCCCCCACGTCTGTCCTCTACTCATCTTGCTGCCTGGCTGCGTGGCGTCTCTGCAAGTGTCAACATCCCTTAACAACCCACAATGCACTGTGTTTTGGTTTGCTTCCTGTATTAACTCCTACTTAGTCTGATTCTGTTCTCAACTGAATCGAACCGGAAAGTCCGAAAGTCTCGGCCAAAGCTGTCAGGTGTGAAGGCACCCTGAGTTTCCACCGAGATCTAACGACCCGTAAAGATTAGGCAAATTAGTCTAGTAAAAAGCCACACCTGCTTTACACAGGGTACACCTGTACCATTTATTTTTCAATATAAAAAAATTTAATCTATTTCAAATTTTTAACAGATCTCGCAATTTATTATTAAGACTGTTTATTTTATCCTGTGTGCTCTCCCCTGTCCTGAACAATGATCAGCTTACGGTGAAAATGACTTCATGAAAGCATTGTAAATATTAAAGCGTGGGATAGCAACGCATTCAGGCAAACCATTCATCAGGGCTTTGAATTCTGTGAGTATTCAACCAAACAGCGATGTTCATCTCTAAACTTCCAAAAGTTTCCAAAAAACCCAAAAGTCCCTGTCCTT
Organism: Semicossyphus pulcher; assembly: GCF_022749685.1. Classification (NCBI taxonomy): domain Eukaryota; kingdom Metazoa; phylum Chordata; class Actinopteri; order Labriformes; family Labridae; genus Semicossyphus; species Semicossyphus pulcher. The sequence goes on from NW_027211702.1 coordinate 6,827,853, forward strand.
CAGAAGGTACTGCCCCGAGAGCAGGGACCTTTGGAGGGGACATGCAGGCCCTGGGACCTTATTTAGACCCTGGTACCTGCTGTGGAAATGCACCAAGTTACTCCAAAAGTCCCTAGTGTCTGGGGAAATCTACCCTGTAGCCACAAAACCTATTTTGTTAAAGCAGAAGTCGAAATCGCGTGAAGAGTCAGAATCAGCTGATTATGTTTTCATTTTCTGTGTTTCGTTCTTCCTCCCTCACAGACGATGTTGAACTTAATTCAGAAGAAGCTGCTGGACAGAATGGTGAGTTTCACTTTTACTTTTGAATCAAGTATTTTAATGTTTAATAGATAAAATCCGAACTCAGTCAGTTGGAATCAATTTGTGTGGAATATTATTTCAGAGCCGAGCAGCTTTGTTAGCATATTTTACACCTCTCTCTCTTCCCGTCTCTCTGTACAGAAAGTTGCTGCAAAGATATCTTTAAAGAATCCTGCCTCTATCATTAAACTTTGTTAACATCCAATGCAGGAGGATTCTTGATATAAAACTTGTGTATTTTTTCCCCTCAGTGCGACCAGGTGATGGAGTTTTCCTGGAGCGCTCTGTGGAACATCACCGACGAGACGCCCGACAACTGCCAGATGTTCCTGAACTGTCGGGGCATGAGATTCTTCCTGGAGTGTCTGCAGGTGAGTCCACACTGGACTTAGCGATACCTGTTGTGTTCTTTTCTCATGCTGTAGGACTTATACTGCAGTGTTCTCACCTTTCTTCTCCTTGTCTGATCTTCCAGGAGTTTCCAGACAAACAGGAGCTCCATCGTAATATGCTGGGGCTTCTGGGAAATGTAGCAGAGGTCAAAGCGCTGAGGCCACAGCTGCTCACCCCACAGTTCATCTCCGTGTTCAGGTAACAGGACTGTTCTTAAAACCAGTGGCTTTGAGGTCACCTAAACACTGTCTTTTCATGTTAAAGGAAACTTCACCTGCAGACTGGAGTGCACACCAGATAACTCAGATGTTCTGTACTTTCACATTTAAATAAACAGAGCAACACTTTCAGATCCATTCTGTGCTGCTTTCAGGCTCATGTACAAATTTATGTGCGTCAAACTAAGACTTAAGATCAGGTTCTTCACCTGAATGTGGTGCATCATGGGTAATTTCAGTGTGTCTTTGGGAGGCGGGTGGATGGGGTGTCTCTGTGCAGCGTCTCTGTTCTGGATGTCTGACTTGACGCTGGAGGACGGGGAGCAGCTCGTTCTTCCTCTCGGCCTTCACACACTCATCATGCTGCACTTTGTTCTTTCAGCTGCTTCAACAAGTTAGTCGTGTTGCTTTGCGGCGCAGACGCAGGTTTCATGACCTCTTTGCTTATAATTTATGATATATATATATATATATATATATATAGTCACAATAAACCTGAAATACCTCCAAACAAGTGACGACCAGTTTGACGAGTGACTCGCTCTCTTCCTGTTTTAGCGAAACAACAAGCAGCGTTCAAAACGCGACTGAGCGTTAGTCGCCGACATGACACGTTTGCACAAATAACACTTCAAAGACGTGACAGCTGCTGTAACCACGACAACCACAGACACATTCGGCTGAAAGTCACCAGTTAACATGGTCACCTCCAAAAAATCGATAACGAGCCGTTTCAGGGGACCAGCTCTTCGTCTTCTGTTCCAGACATTTGACTTTAGAGTCTCCGACCGTCTCTGTTGTTCACTCTTCCGCTCTGTCAGGTAAGCGCTCATCACATGACCTGCCAGCTCCCCCAAAAGTGAAGCCAAACCTCTCCATCGCCCCCTGGGGGAGGGACTGTTGGTTTAGGGAGCGCTTGATTTGATATGCAGAGTTTTCTGCGGGCGGAGCATTTTAAATGTCAACATCACGTCAATCAATTAATTAATAATAATAATTTAAAAAATCGTGATCAGGATTAATATTTGATTAATTGTGCACACGTGAAAAACCTGTCTTGATTATTATATTGATGAATTATTGTTTGATAAATGGACATGACCTCAATCATTGTCATCCATTAGTTAACATGACAGCAGCAGAAGATTATCAGACTTCGCCTTAGATGATGTACAGACACAAACTTAACTGAGACATGATTTGCTGTCATCTCTGTTGGCATCATTGTGTCTGCCCTCCGTGTTTAGGGGCTCAGGCAGCTCCTCCACACACACACACACACACACACACACACACACACGCGCACATACAGTGACAACGACAGTGAAACCTGGTGAAGAGAGAATGACCTTCCATCCTCTCTCCTCCTGTGTGATGCTCTGACAGTAACCTGCTGGACAGTAAGGCCGATGGGATCGAGGTGTCGTACAACGCGTGCGGCGTGCTGTCACACATCATGTTCGACGGGCCTGAAGTTTGGTCGATGGAGGATCCGAGGCGAGACACAGTGATGGACAAGATGTGGGACGCCATCCAGAGCTGGGACGTCACCTCGAGACGCAACATCAACTACAGGTTTGCGTCCGACTTTGCAAGTTATGAGTCATTAGTTTACTGTACACTAAGCTGTCTATCTGCTCAGCTCTCTGTGTGTTTTCTTCCTGGTTTGAATTTTTAAATTGAGTTTGTTCTCTCAGGTCATTCGAGCCGATCCTGCGGCTGCTGCCTCAGAGCATCTCACCTGTCAGTCAGCACTGGGCCACATGGGCTCTCTTCAACCTGGTGTCAGTTTACCGTGAGTGTCTGCTGCTGTGGAGGCGTTAAAACCACACTCAACACGTTTACACAGTCAGAGGTGTTTCTAACAGCAGCAGCTAATAACCACGATAACACACTGGCACACATGCCTGTAGAGTTTACTTTTAGGACATAATTATGCATTTTTAAAACTTTACCTCCTTTTTTTCTTTGTTCCAACATTAACTTTCCTCTTTCACTTGTGCTGCACTCAGAAATACACGGGAATAATTCTGATTCTTTTTCTCTTTCTATGTGTTTTCCGTCTGCAGCGAGCAAGTATTGCCCCCTGCTTATAAAGGAAGGAGGAATCAGTCTTCTGGAGAAGGTTCTGGAACTGGAGAGCTCAAAGCCAGAGACCAAGGACATGGCCAGGTAGGACTGACAGATCTGGATGTATGACCCTCTTTAACCTCATTTTAATGTTCTTGTTAGCGCTCTCTGTAGCTTTTGGATGAGATGAGAGGAACTAGTTTTCTTTGTTTGATATTCTGTCTGTTGCACTTGGCAAAGAGAAAGATTTAAATTTGCTGTCTGCAGGAATCCAAATGAATAAAACACTGTTGACTATGAAACCTTCAGGAAACCTCGGTATAGCTGTAAAAGTAGTTAAGCTGTCATGCTCATGCTAATATCCCATATCTGCCAGAGATGCCATCCTGTACTCCGACTACTACGGCCATGTCCACACGTACACAGGTATTTTTCTCTGCGTTTTGGCCTCTCGTCCACACGAACACCGTTTAGTTCACTGAAAACGGATCTTTTGTGAAACTCCGGCCGGGTGAAGACTATTAGAAACTCTTTTGGCTCGTGACGTCAGACTGTGCACCGTCATCTCCTTTGTGAGGCGACTTTCTTTGCAAAATGACATACGAAAAAACCCAGTGATGCTTCTAACCTTGCTCACAGGACTTTTTACATGTTTACACATATGAACAGTTACTTGTCCACTATATTCATACATCGTCCCCCTTCCTCGATGTGCCATTGCAGCCCGCCAGGTGGACTTTTGATCGGATTGTAAACGATCCTTCTTCTTCACCCTCGGCTGTTTTTAATCGTCCTGTTATGTGTCGCTCTTCTGGTTTCACACCGGTCACATGATATAAACGTCATCACCCCGCCCACTCGCTCACAGTGAATGTTCCTGAGTATTACCTGCTGCACACATCGGCTCACCTCGACTTCTTGTTTTTGTTTTACTTGGCAGGGAAAAGTCTGCATAAAGTCGGGGTGAAAAATTCTGCAGTTTGCGTTTGCACATGCGGCCCACCTGGACAATGTGGGGACGTTTTCAGAAGTGCAGTGCGGGTGTGAACGTGGCTTAAGAAGCTTTCTGACGGAACATAACTTTTAGCTAATTGTAAAATATTTTCCTTTTTTGCAGCAAAGTCATGGAGCAGTGTGAAAACTTCAAAGAGGACCCGATGGAAACAAATCATGGACAGGAGGTAAACTATGGACAGAGAGGTTGACCCCACCGGAGCCGTGATCCCAGCAAACATCAAGCAAACCAAGCTAAGGCCCCTCCCACTGTCATCACCACAAGAAGGGTCAATCGTGTGCTTTGTTCTTATTCCCATCATTCTTATTATTTAGAGCAGAAACGTGTCTCTGACCCTCTTCACAAACACTTTAATATATGACACATAGGACTTAAGATGTGGTGCATGGTGTTTTATTGTGAGGGGGCTGCACATTCAGCATCTCTTCCTTTGGGATGGGTTTGTGGGGGTGGGTGACTGTTATCTCCCAGCGTGTGCGTGTGTGTGTGTGTGTGTGTGTGTGTGTGTGTGCGTGTGCGTGTGCGTGTGCGTGTGCGTGACAAAGATTTAACCGACAGAACAAATCAGTTGGAGTGATGCTCAGCTCCGTTAGCTGTGTAACGTTGAACAAAAGGCCGTGTAGCGTCCTGCACCGCCGTCAGAGGCTTCACGCCGCTCGCTCGTGCTCGTGGAGCCGCTCAGCTGTACAGTGAATATTAGCCATTATGTGCGTAGGCTGCAGAGAAGCATCACACTGATGTTAGTCGGGAGAGAAGACTTCCCAGACCTCGTGGCACAATGATGGACTTCTTTGTTATATATGTAAATACTCTCTGTTTGTCCCATCCTTTTACTGTGTGTATGTTTTATAATATAAATGTAAACACTCATGACTTTACTCTGTATTTAAATCTGGTTAGGTTTCACTGACTTGGTCAGAGCTAGGAAACTATTGACAGGAGAACAACCAATCATTCAAATGGAGTCTGGCAATCCTGGATGCTCTCTTATTTAAAGGATTATTTAGGTTTAGTTCAACCTTGTCTCGGTCTAGCATCTTAACTGGAATTAGAAGTGAGCTTCCACACCCAATGCAAATACACAGTGTGGACAAACTTATGTGAAACTACATGCACAAAGTCTGATCCATAAAGAAATGCTTTTTTCTTCCCATTAGAGTCATTAACCCCGTCTACAAGGGTTTCAAACCCAATTAAAAGCAACATTTTCAGGTGTTAAGTTGCATAAAAGTCGATGCAAAGTAGCAAATAGACATAAACTTAAAGCTGGGTGGATTTAAACCTCTCAGTTTGGGAAAGCACCTGACGCTGTGTCCCAGCGCTGTGATTCCTCTGATGTAGCATCAGAAATGGTCTAACCAAACTCCATTCAAAAAAACAAGCATTTGAAGCGTCCTGTGCTTGTCTCCAATCAGAAGAATGGAAGCAGCAGCTTAGGGCCCATGTTTTTGGAATGACCTGTTCAAACAAGAGCCACACTTTCTTCTTCCTTGTTAAAAGCTGGAGCCTACATTACCCACAAGGCAACTCAGCCGCTGACGGTTTGAGCTCAGTTTCAGGCGTGTTGTGCTAGTAGCTGCTAAGGTCGCCTCGCGCCTTTACCCTCAAACACAAATGCAGAGCAGGCTACGGAGGTCTTGTTAGGTAAATTATTTCTTCCTCAAGGTTTAATCGTTTTCAAACTTGAAGTCTTTAACCAAACTTGACGTAACAATTCAGGCAAGATAGAGGATCTTAAAGCTGCTCCAGTGTGTTGCCCTCAGGTTAAATAGTGTTTCCAGTGCTAATCAAAAAGACGAGGCTGAAGCAAACACCTGATTATGGCCCATCGTTTCTACTGGTTGGTCAACATGCTGCTAAGTTACTGCTCCACTTAAATCAAACTCTTCTTCAACTATGAGCAACCCTGAGGTCAGAAATGAACAAACAAACATTGGATGAACCTCGAGTTGTTTGTAGGCTGTTTGGGAGCGTCAAGTTTGGCTTTCCCGGCGCTCCATCTTGTTTTTTATTAAGCCAGAAGTGACCGTATTTGGACGAGAGGGTGGATACACATCGCTACACCTCTATCCTGGTAGCCACTTGTCAATCACAGGTGGCCCCGCAATGTATGGTCTGTGTGACTCTCAATGGGAGCATCAGTGACTAAATGAACATCATGCTGACTTGAAACTAGAGACTGAGACCATAAAGTCATTAGGAACATGTTTACTGAGGGAATACATCGGGAGAGGAGGAGGAGCATTTTCTCATAGACTTCTATAGAATGCACACCAGTGGAGTTGCCCCCTGCTGGACATTAGGCACATATTTGATCAACTGTTGTGATTCGTCTGACCTAAATCAGGTCGGATGGAAATCTGCCTGTCCAGGACGGGAAACAGACACACCTGCCAGAGCAAAGAAAACATTAGCCTGCAGATTTATTGCAATTTTGTTGATGCTTCTCACCAAAATATGTTGTTCAAGGCCTGAGGCAACTCAGACATATAATAAGAAGCTGATTTTAGTTTATTTTAAAGTATACTTTGCGACCTTAAAAGGGTTGCGCATAGTTTTCTTTGACATTGTTATGTTTCTTACAAATACACGTAGCTCTGCTGCCCTTGTGCTTTTATAGGATGTTTTATTTGAGACCAGGATACAAAAATTAAATTGGCTCGCCCGTCAAAACATTGACACTAGAGGACTCTACAGGGTGCCTTTAAAGAACCAAACTAACTTGTTTCTTCACTGTTTTTTTCCCTCATACAAGCACTGAGGTAATGATAGAAAGTGTTCTCACAATAGATGTTTACCAACAAGGCTCAGAATTTTATTGTTTTTATTTGAGGTTTTTTTTAAATTTTAAATTCAACATTTTTTTACTTTTTATTTAAGATGAGCTCTGAAGCCCGACAGACATGCATTACATGTTGCCCAGGCCAGCAATGGGACATTTACTTTATGCACTTGTTATTTTCCTCATAAATAATTGTAGTTATATAAAAATAATGAGGCAGGTACTTTATGTCCTTCACTTATTAAATTTACTGAAATTGAAAGGTTCGTTTAAAATTAAAAAACAAATACGAGTCATAAAACCCAAATTCACTTTTTTTAATTCTACCGTAATTATTCTTTTTTTATTGGTTAATCGGATGTTGGTAACACCGACATATTCAGCATTACCAGGTTGTTTATTAGCATGCATATAAGTAGCATATTGCCTCTTTTTTAGTCATTATAAAGCACCCATTCATGCCTTGTACTGGATGACTACATTCTACATGCATGAGACCATTAACTAAAGCTTTTCCTGAATAACTGCCTAATTACTGCTTATTGATAGTGAGTAAAGAAGTTGTTGTATATGAATGGCCTTGTAGATTTAGAAAAGGGTCATGCAGAATAAGGCATAAATAACTGCTTTATAATAACTTGTTAAGAACCCATATGCTACTAATATTTATGCGTATAAGCAACTGGACGTGCACCTCAAAATAAAGTTTAGTTTGGTCCAATCAATAGTCCAGATGCAAAATGCAATTGATTTACAGTCATATTAAAGGTCCACTGTGTAAGATCGGTTCATGCATTAGCAAATTAATTGGCAGATATAGAATAAATCTATTATTATAATTATAATCACTGTAAAATAAGTGCACATCATGTTGCGCTCGCGTGTTTGATGTGATGTTTCTCTCCCACCGTAGTTCCTCCTAAATGCTTGGAAATAAAGGATGAGATGAGCAGTCATCACTTGTTTGCAACCTGCAATCCCACTTTTAATGCAAGATGACACTGTAGTCTACAAACTGCTCCTTTAAACCGAGCAAAGAGTTTAATTCTAATCATCACAAACTTTAATTTATGCACTTTTGTTAAATATAGTTTTTAGGTCGGTGCGTCATCACCATTTTAATTTCTCTTTAATAAATGACTTTAATGGGGTTGAATGAGCAGTCTGAGCAGGGATTAAAGACTCACGTTGCCTAATGTAAGCTGATGGTCATAATAGGATTTAGGAGGCGTGCTTCATTCGCTTCAATTTAATTCATTATATTTTATTCACTGTACTCCTAAACCAGTGACTGCCAGAACCTCCAACTTCATGCCAGTAAAGCAAAGTGCATCACAACACAACATTCAAAAACTTTCCTCCTGCAAATGTAAAATATTGCACAGTGGTTTGTAATATGTAGCACACTTGCACCACAGTGTGTCTCTGTACAGTCTGTCATTCAGAGTCTACTACACTTAAAGGGGAATTCCAGTATTTTTAAACCTGCGCCTGATTTTTATATATTTTGGGTCTAATAACTGAAATATACAAAAAGTTTTGTAATGTCTCTAGTAGATCTATTCAGCCTGCAGCAGTGAAACAGGCTGTAATGGCTGCAACATAATCCTTGATGGGTCAAAGGTCGTCCACTAAAAGTTCTTGTTGTTTCCACTGACAGGCTCAGATTGTTATTCTAAGTGTGTGACAACATGACAGAAAGGATCCCTACAGAGATAGACCTTTTTGTTACAGAGGAAGATGATTGTTTTAACCACACACAGACGTTACATCGCTCTCTGCACACACACCAGACTCCATTGATAAAAACAGTGATTTTTCCTTGCACGACATGGGAGATCCCACAGCCTCAATTTGGTTTTTTGTGCTACTATGTGACTTTGGTATTTAAATTGGTTTGTTAAGATCCAACACAATGTTTGAGTAACACACGATAACACAAACAAACTAGCCAATCAAGGCAGGGGTTAACCAGCCACTTCTGTTTCTTGCGGGGTAAAATTACTGTTTTTGTCAATGGAGTCTGGTGCCTTTGAAGAGAGAGCGATGTAGCATCTGTTTCTGGTTAAAATGATCATCTTCCTCTTTGATAACATTACAGAAAGGATCCCTACAGAGACAGACCTTTTTGTTAAACACTTAGAATAACAATCTGAGCCTGTTGGTGGAAAAACATGTTAGTGGACATAATCTGATCGGGCGCATTTCCCCAAAATGTGTGTTTTGTTTCCCAGCTGCAGGTTGAAGAAATCTACAGGAGCTATTCTAAAACTTTTTGTACCTGTTTGTCATTTAGACCCCAAAACATGAAAACAAATAGGGCCCAGGCTTAAAAACAGCAGAACTTCCCTTTAAGAACTAAGTTCATGTGGTGCCTAACTGATGTTTTTTAAGCTGTCTCATATCAGATGTTTTGGGTTTACCCACTGACTTGATTTCCTGGTTCTCATGTACAGTTTTTCTTTGTGTGATTTATGGGAATCTGATTGGTACAGCTCTGTTTCTACTTCACAGTCGTGGTGGAAATTAATGTTCAAGTAGGCAGTGGTGGTGTGAGATGAACAAAGCTTTATTAGAGGCTCACTTGATGTTTCTGTCTGGAATTCCAACGTGTGGATGTGAAGAGGATTCAACACTTTCACACGGGAACAACACAAAAACTCGAGCAGTGTTTGATTAAAGATTTTAGTGGAGAAAATAGAGAATCAGTTATTCTCTCTCATTTGAAGTCATTGAATGTTTCAGTTTGTGTTTTCCAGGCGCGTCCTGAGCGTCAGAGACAGCAGGAAGGTACTGTTAGGGGTTGATTTTTATTTATAATGATGTTTCAGGAGAACTGCTGTCTTTCATCACTAATTTCATCTGTCACACTTCTTTTGTAACTGCTGATACGTGTAATCCAAAATGGAGTGAAGAATATTTGATCCAAACATTATGGAATTCCAGTTTTTCCTGATCTAAATAGCACCAGGCCGTTAGTGTAAAGATATGAATAAGCAATAAAGATGGAGTGGTTAAAAAACAGTTTCACGTGTGGTTTTCTCTTCGTTTACACATAATTGAACTCAACAATGAACCCGTGGTGAGTCTGCAATGTTTCCAAAATCGCCCAATGTTTTCATGCACTTTAAATAATTACACCTGATTTTTCCCCTGGGTTTTGCCTCTCAGGCTGCATACATGATGTCTTTACTAATATGCATATCAACAGCTGCTGCACAACAAACACACAGGACACAAATCTGTAAAAGAGCCACATGGGAATAATTTCTTCTTCTTCTCGTTTCTTTTGAAGGTGAGCAACAACCAGGCTAGAGTGGAACAAAGGGAGTGGATTTATTACAAAAGAGCATTTCTTTAGTATGATGTGATTTCCTACAGTCATCGCACCAAAGGTCCATAAAAATAATTGGACCATTTTCAAACATAGTATCATAAGTGTGTGGTATAAAATGTGACAAAGGTCAATGATTGCAGCTTTACGACATGCATTATTAACAGTGCGGGGTAGGTGTCCGACAAAGCGATTAACTGCCTGCTTCCTTTGTTTACGTAAGGGCAGAAATTTCTGCCCTTACGTAAGGGCAGAAATTTAAAGTGAGTGATACATGTGACTGTCAAAATAAGACAGGATGAGATTTTTGATAAAAAACACCACTTAAGCATGTACAGGACAAAATCAGCCAAGAGATAAGAGGTACAGCTTTGTCCATAGGGGTCGCCAAAATCAACACAAACCGAGAGTTCCTCACAGCAGCTTTAAGTGTTATTTTGTTTTAAGTGAACATAGCTGTATATAGCACTATTGTCCAAGGCATACCCCCCCCCCCCCCCAGACAATAAGGTAGACTATATCATATCCTTATTATTTGAAACATTCTCAAATAAATACAATCCAATTATCCATGCACATAGTTTGACTTTTGTTTTTGATCAGGTTTTGAGGTTTTTCTGGGATTTTATTCTCTACTCGAAAACACTGGAGAATTCAATAAACTCAATGTAAGGTGTATTTTTACGCACTGTAGTTACTTAAGCTTATAATTTAAAAGGAAACATTAAATTGCGACTTTTTTGAATGGGGTTTGGTGAACGAACGATAAGTACATGTGCAATAATGGAGAAATGTTGCATCTACGCTTATGTAACATTTGATATGTATGGTGGCAGTGTACATGCTGCAGGGTGTCGGTGAGAGATGCATATATCTGTGGCCATATATCTCTATATATAGAGATGCAAACGCGTGCTGTGGTCTCTTTAAACGCAGGGCGGAGAGCAGATTTCCGATCCTCCATGAAGCGGATTACGATCCTGCGTCTGCTGCTACATCATCTCAGCTGATCCGGAGGATTCCCTCTGCGGGGACAAACACAAGCCCTGCCCGCCTGAATGCTCGGCTCGGACCAACACGCCACCATGGATTTTAACGTCAAGAAACTGGCATCTGATGCCGGGGTCTTCTTCACCCGCGCAGTGCAGGTAAGATAAATACCGCAAATAATCAGCGGGACATCCCTGCAGCCGAGCACGGAGCAGCCTTCTCGAATATGTGGATTCATTGACTGTCACCCTGCGGGGACGGAAACCTGCTGCGGGCCCTGCTGCTGAATTCATACAGCACTAATACTACAGATTATGGTGTCTTCATTTACAATTATTAAGATGAAATCAGGTGTTTTATGTCGTGTATTCTGACGAGGACAGGCAGCGCTGTAAGCCGATAAAGGTTTGTCCAGCCTCGATCCATTATTGATGGCTTTGGTCGAGTGGCAGCAACGTGTGACAGCAGCAACAGGAACAGACGCACAGACTCTTTATTGTGTAATATATATTGTATTATTCATGCTTAACTGAATCGACAAGTGCCCATCCTATGGATTGGATAACCCTTTAAACTAAACCCCGTTTTAAAAAAGTGTCAATTTAATGTTTCCTTTGCATTACGGGGTGCAAATAACAAGAAGAAGCAACCCGACTGCCACTCACGAATACGCAGGATTAATTGAAATTCGGCACCCACGTCATTTATTTAAACAATTTAGTTTTTCTAATATTTGTCCACCAAACCCCATTAACAAAATTGAAAATATAACAATTGCTTGTGTTTTACGAGATGTAAATAGGTACAAAATTCAGACCTACTTCCAGTCACTCATCAGCAGGACTGACTGAGAAATTCTGCATCTACAAATACTCTATTTAAATTTACCATTGATTTACCAAGCCCCCTTCAAAAAAGTGGCAATTTCATTTCCCTTTGGTGTAACGTGCTGTAGGAACCAGAACTACTTCGACTAATGATTCAGCAGAATTATATAAGAAATTCGGCATCAAGCAAATACGCTCACAAGCACCTATTTGAATTCATAATCGTTTTTATATCAATAGTCCACCAAACCCTCATCAAAAAAGTGCCAATTTTATAATTCCTTTTGCATTATGAGCTGTGAGTAACTAGAAGAACCAGAGATGGCTCCATTTATGAAACAGCAGGATGGACTGAGAAATTCTGCATCAATATAATGCATTAACAAACATTTATTTTAATTAACTATTGATTTTTTTATGATTGGCTCTGCTTTAGTTCTTAGAGCTGCAATGTTAAATCAATTTGTTGTCAACTACTAGATTAATTGCCAAGCATTTCAATAATCAATTACTTGATTTGAGTTGAATTTTCTGACACATTATAGACTTAATGACTTTTTGTTTAATTTAGAGAATAATCTACTTAGAACCAATTGCTCTATGTTTCTTCACAGCCGTATTAGCTACTGCTGATTTAATTTCTTCAATGTCTGATTGACTGGATCCATGAATGCAACACGTTCAGATCTGACAGTTTTTCTTGAGGCTGACCAAAGGCATTGTGGGAAACAGGAAACCACTGACTGAAGAGGAAGTAGGCGAGACACACTGTGGGACAGAGAACAACACGTGACATTTATCATATTTATCCTTTCACATTTCTCCAGAATAACCCAGAGTAGCATTTACCTGCAAGGTAGCTCCTATTGTCCTCTTCCCACTCTCTTTGCATTGTTCATGTGTCCTGTTACCTTTTAAAGAGCAACCTGCCAGCAGCTAACAGTCCTGTCTTTGCTAGCTTTCAGTTCATTTCTCACCTTTCTGCAGTGATGTAGAAGTGTACCTCAGGTGGTGTGAGTACACTGTGACATCACAAATGGGTTTCGTCCAAAGTATGCTCAAAGCACTCTATAAAAGACTTTATTATCTTGTAGCCTCCAGTTTGGCATTTAGTAGCTGCTGTTTTCTTTTTGTTTTTTGAGTCGGAAGTGACCATATTTGGACAAGAGGGTGGAGCTGGAAAGGAGCGAGGGGTTGACAAATGCTAAGTTATCGAAGTCCACAATTATGCAGTAGATAATTAGCTACTTAACAAGCTAAGCTAACCAGCCAGTTGTGTTAAGCCCAGAGACTTTAAATGAATGCTAACTAAGCTGCTATCTCTGGAACTTTAAAATGAAGCTAACCAGATTGAGAGGCTAGTTTGCTCCGTTCCTCAAGCTCTCTTAGCTTTTTTAGTCTAATTAAAAAGCAACTCTTGTCAACTAACACCTAAAATAGCATCTCATTCTGTGGAAAACATGGTTGTTAACGTGCTAATCAGCCTGTAAATAAAATAGCAAAGGGTGTAAACTGTTTAGCTTTGACAGTTCCTTGCTGCTTCTTCAGCTCCCCCTTCTAAATATGGTAATTTTCTGTCCACCTTTACATGAACAAATCTCCAAAAGGCTCCAACAGCACAAACACTGCCAAGAGGTTACGTTCAGTAACTGAATTAGCTGAGGTGACACCTAGCAGAAAGCTAGCAGCTCCCACCTGTCACTCAAAGAAGCCCCGCCATTAATGGTGCATCACTTTAAGCCTCAATATAATGTAAACAGGTGAGCTGTATAAAGAGTCTCCCCGTACAGTTGTCATGAAGAGAGAAATGAGCTATAGAGACCCAAACTGTTTTTTGTACCAGGCTGTAAACATGTTTATTTCTGCTGTAAAGTTTAACATGGGGCTCTATGGGGACTGACTCACTGCTGGAGGCAGCCTCAAGTGGACACCAGAGGAACTGCAGCTTGTGGCACTTTGGGCTGAACATAGAGATCATATTGTAAAGGTTTTTTACTCTCATATTCAGCTTCATATTAATGTTAGTTTTCATAATGTCTGCAGTCTGTGATGGTAGCTTCCTGTAGGTGGTAAAAGGTTAATCAAACTCCTAAAAACCAATTACCCCACGATGAACCGGAGGGTCCCTGAGGATCTGGACTGGGGCCTGGGAATCCAGCCTTAGATCGACTCTGTCCATCTCCTTTATTCCCTCCTGAATTCCTCCTTTTTTTTTAAGAACTCAGAGGTTTTTCTTGTCATTTGAACTCCTGAAGCCTCGGTAGGTCTAGGTTTTTTCTTCCTGCTGTTATGTGACAGTGATGATGAATTTCTTACTCATCTGTGAAGTCCAGCTGGCTGCTTCCTCCTGTCAGTCAGACATGAAAACCCGTCAGGAAGATGGAAGAAGAAGTCAGACAGTCGGTACTAACGGCACAGATGGTTGGATTTTTCTTTTGGCTCTGCGGTTTTGCAACACAAAGTTTGTCACGAAAGTGGGCGTTTTTACAACATTTCGACATCGCCATATGTGAGATTTACTTGCTACTGGCTTCAACTAAAACCATTTATGTTTTATTTGCATTAACAGGCATGGTGCATTTAACCACCATCTGCTAAATGTGATATCTTTGAACGGGTGATGTTTGTTGGTTTTGTTCAAGATGTTTAAAATGAGGAAGCAGATGTTTGGAGAGTGCATTCAGGGGCATTCTGTGAACATCTAGAGAGCTGCTAAATATAATAATGTTAATTCCTCCCAAAATATAATGACATTTTGGGTTGGAATTAAATTTGTTCTTTATTGTCGTCACATGATCGTCATATGGATGCACAATAGTTCAGTTAATATTTAAGGTTTTTATACATCAAACTGTTAATACAAATCCAAGACAATATTTGTGTATAACACAAACAAACTAAGCAATTGAGGCAAAGGTAGAGCAGCATCTCCTGTTTTCTGAGGTTAAATTAACATTTTTGTCAATGGAGTCTGGTGGCTTTCAAGAGAGTGATGTTCCTCTTGTTATTCTAAGTGTCTGACAACATTACAGAAAGGATCCCTACAGAGATAGACCTTTTAGTTAAAGTTTTTTTTTTACGAGAAGCAGACGTTACATCGCTCTCTTCAAAGACACCAGACTCCATTGACAAAACCTTTATTTTTTGTTTGCAGAAATCAGAAATAGACACAGCTTCAAATAGTTAATGTGTTTGTGTTATTGTTTGACTTTTATTTTAAATAGTAAGTGCAGATCCAACACAAAATGAGTGTAACACAAACAAACCAACAAATCAAGGCAGCGGTAGTCCACTAACTCCTGTGTTCTGTGAAGTTAAATCAGTGTTTTTCTCAATGCAGTCTGGTGTGTTTGCAGAGAGCGATGTAACGTCTGTGTGTGGTTAAAACAATCCTCTTCCTCTGTAACAAAAAGGTCTATCTCTGTAGGGATCCTTTCTGTCATGTTGTCACACACTTAGAATAACAATCTGAGCCTGTCAGTGGAAACAACAAGAACTTTTAGTGGACGACCTTTGACCCATCAATTATTATGTTGCAGCCATTACAGCCTGTTTCACTGCTGCAGGCTGAACTAATCTGCTGGAGCTTTTAGACCCAGAAATGTAAAAAAAAATCGCCCTTTAATGTTTATATTCATTGTCTAATTGTTTTTGTTGGGTTTAATGTGTTTCAAAGGACCATCAGTTAGCCTAGCCTAAAAATGCTGCTGGTGTGTCTTTCATGCTACAAGTGACACATAAATAAATACAGTTTGTAAACCACAGACAAGTTCAGGGTCCTGTTCAGTGTATACAGTATGTACGTCACAAAAAAACAAGACTCCAGCCAAGCTAGCAGCTATGCGAGACGGTATTTAATGTATTAATAATTGATGTAATTAAATTTTTGCATATGTACCTGCGATGTACTCTGTTTGTTTGTGTCCCAGTTCACAGAGGAGAAGCTGCTTCAGGCTGAGAAGACGGAGCTGGATCCTCACTTAGAGAACCTGATCACTCGGGGGGACGGCACCAAGAACTGGACCGAAAAGATCCTGAGACAGACGGAGGTGCTGCTGCAGCCCAACCCGAGTAAGACACAACAAGTCCGCTCATTGTACGGAGGCCCAGAGGAGGCAAATTACATGTATAGCCTTTTAATGAGTCAAACTGAATGAGTACGAATTTTCTTAAGTGGTTGTAAAATAAATATAAAACATTATTAATTTTCTTAACCAGAACATCTAACCAACATCTTTCGATCATGGACTGTATCTAAGACGTAGACTCAAAAGTGAAGCCAGTAGAAACACAACTGGAGGCTTCAAACAGGAAGTTGACAAGCAAATTAGTCAAAGTCACTTCTTAACTTTAACTACGGTCAATGAGATCAAACAAGCAGGAGGCAAAAGTTATTTTGAAATGTGTGAGAGAAAGATCTGTATGACTTGTTTTAAAGGCAGCTTTCTTTACAGCAGCAGCTTCAATTAACTTTTTATTTTCTGTTTTTTAGACAGAGACTCAATTTTGTTATTAAGCAACTTTTATTATAACAATTAGAGACTTTGTGAGATAGAAAACACGATAACAGACTATACTTTGGTATGAGTGATGTCTAACTGTTGATCTGTGTATCTTTTAACCCTCCATGCTCCAGTTGATCACACAGGTAAGTCACTCCCAGAGTGCTGTGTAAGAAAACACTGTGAACCTGACCCTTATAAACAATAATAACAGTGGAGGTTTTTTTACATACAGTTTAAACTCAATAGATGATTGTTTCATATCACATGTTTGAAGTGAGACTACAGAGAATAAGAGTCTGCTGCAGCGTGAACGGACCGACAGTGTCCATACAAACAGGTGTTGAATTACTAATGAGCTTCATGCAGGGAGACACCTGTAAGCACTCGTGTGATTGGGTACAGCCAGAGCTACCTGCAGGGGTAGATTACCAAATAAATGGTGGTTTGATAATAGTTAGAACAGACAGCGCTCACATTAACAGTAAGGTTAAAGGTTTAACTTGAACTGAAAGGACTCAGACTGTGAGGATGTGAAGCTGCAGTCATTAAAACTCAACGCTGCAAATGAGATCCGTGTTTCTGGGTTTGTGTGTTTTTGACTTTGCAACGTTTATGTATTTGATCAGATCTCACATTTGATGCTCCGTGCATTTATGAAAGATGACTGCGAACTTTAATTTCAGATTGTAGATTTGTAACTGCGTTTGTAGTCTCAGAAAAAAATGTGCTAACTCTCTGGATCTTCACATTTTTAACAAAACAATCTTTTTTCTTTCTTTCAGGATGTTCATACAGCATTTCTGTAGAATTGACTCCAATAAGACAGTTTGACATCTCTCTCTCTCACCTGTCCTCAAGGTGCTCGAATAGAAGAGTTCATCTACGATAAGCTGGATAAGAAGCTTCCCTCCAAGACGACCAACGCAGAGCTGCTGGGACAGTACATGCTGGACGCTGCCAGTGAATTTGGTCCAGAGACGCCGTACGGTCAGTGGAGCTACAACTGAGACTGATGTAGTTACGTTACATGCCTGGTGACACTAGTTGTAGTCTCCATCTCTAATGCGTGTCAAAGGTTAAAGAGACAAGAGAACCGTAACACTGCCTGACACATGAAACACTCCACAGCCATAATTTACCCGTCGTCTCTGTCCACAATTGACATGAAGGAGGAACAGACAGAGGAGGTGCCAAAAGGTGTCCTCAAGCTGGTTCAGTTATTCCAGAGGATCAAAGAAGGCAAAAAGTGTGTATTTGTGTGTTTGACCATCACAGGCAGCACTCTGATCACAGTGGGAGAATACCAGAAGAGACTGGGAGGAGCCGAGCGCGAGCTCCTCCACACCTCAGCTACGACCTTCCTCACTCCTCTACGCAACTTCCTGGAGGGAGACTGGAGGACCATCTCGGTACGTCTGATATCTCAGAAAATCGGCGCGTTAGCTGAGCAGAAACGTCGTGTTTCTCGCTGCCTAATTGGTTCCTTTCTTCCTCTGCAGAAAGAGAGGCGACTTCTGGAGAATCGACGTTTGGATCTCGACATCTGCAAAGCTCGCTTGAAAAAAGCGAAGCAGGCGGAAGCCAAGGCGGCGGTGAGATTTCACATTGTCTCTGTTGTTTGCCGCTGTTTTTTTTTTCCTTCCTTCTTCTTCTTCTTCATCGTCTTCTTCTGCTCCTTCTTCTCCTCATTTTTCTGCTCCTTCTTCATCTTCTCCTCCTCCTCTTTCTTCTTCCTTTTCTTCTGCTCCTCCTCCCTCCTTTTCTTCCCCTCCTCCTCCTCCCTCTCCTCCTCCCTCCTCCTCCTTCTTCTTCTCCTCCTCCTCCTCCTCCTCCTTCTTCTCCTCCCTCCTTCTTCTTCTCCTTGTTCTTTTTCTTCTCATCCTTCTGCTTCTTCTCCTCCTTCTTCCTATTATTCTCCTCCTCCTCCTCCTCCTCCTCCTCCTCATCCTCGTCCTTCTTCCTTTTCTCCTCCTCCTCCTCCTTCTTCCGCCTCTGCTAAAGCGTTCAGATCACAACAACCATGAGACAAAAAGAATAATCTGTGATCAGGTAGACTGAAAATGTCCTTTGCTGAAGTAAACTGTAACGTTCCCTTTACTGCAGTCTCTTAAAGTAATATTAATGACGTCCTTTTGCCACCAGGGGGCGGCAGAGAAAGCTTAAACACAGCAGGACTTTATTATCACTTATAAAATTAAAAGCTTTAAAATACTTAAAGAAGGTAATATTCCACATGTCAGTTAACGAGAGACACCCAGCTGTTTATATTTTTATTCAAGGTTAAAGCAGTTTTTCTTTTGCATTATGTTGGTTGTTTTTATTCAGCATGGACGCACTGATCAGATGACTTCAGATTCTGCCTGCAGTGCCTGATGCATGTTTCTCAACCTCAATACGAACAGCTTCTCTACGCCTTGCGCTGATTAATAGACACTTTATCCATCATTTAATGTGGTCCTTTTCTCAATACAAATACTAACAGCAGATTACAGTCCTAATAACACTCAGGAACAGAGTTAAGCCCATAGAAGTCTTGATAAATGTACAGATAACAGTTGATGTTCCGAAACAGCAGGGGGCGACGTTCTGCCCGCAGAATGTCAACAGCTGGACTGTCAATAAAAAGTGGACGTAGTCGACGTGTCTGAAAAGTGAAGTCAATGCAAAAGTGCCATAAGCCTGCATTCTTTCAATTGTCCAGCAGGGGGCGTCTCCACTGGATGTATAGAAGTCTATGAGAACATGCTCCTCCTCCTCTCCTGATTTATTCCCTCAGTAAACATGTTCCTGATGAGTTTATGGTCTCAGTCTCTAGTTTCAAGTCTTCTTCAACACAGCATGATGTTCATTTAGTCACTGATGCTCCCATTGAGAGTCACACCGACCAGGAAGAGGGGAGGGGTTAGGGCGGGGCTACCTGTGATTGACAAATTGCTGTCACTGCGACCCGATAAATGTCTTGTGAGAGTTCTGTTGCTCTAAAAGACACTAAGAAATTGTGTTTATTTTTTCAGGAAGTAAATTTTGTTCACAGCCTATTTCTTGCTAGCCAAAATCAATGACTGTATATATAGATGGACAACGCGTCTCCATCTGCTCCCATTGGACAAAATTGATGCCAAAATAGCCCCTGTGATAGGTGCTGCCATCTTGCGATGGTGACGTCATATGGAGCCAGAGACTGCGCAGTAGAGATCGGCGAGTGAAGCGGCCGTAGCCACTTCCGCTAACCCAAACACACACTTAACTTACCGATAAAACAGCAAGGATCCCGCACGCCGCCGTGTTTAACAGCAGAACAGCTTCTTGTGTTGGTCTGAGGTTAAAGTTCACAGGTATGGAAACTTCAATGACTGTAGTGATTATTTTAGTTACGTCTCCGCTCGCGGATCGTCCTCCGCTCTGTTCACCCGGAACTGATCAGCTGCAGGAGCCGAAATTTGTAAACAGAGCTGTCAATCATCGTTTTGACAGCATCAAATAACTAATTAAAAATAAACTTGTCAGAAAAATTAACACTTGGACATAAATCAGCATGATAAGAACTGACTATAATGACAGAAACCATGTTTGAGAAAAATGTATTTGACGTGTATTTTGATTTTCTAGTTTGACTCATGTCCCATCTGTTAACATGGAGGAGGCGGGCTTTATGAGCTATACTGCAGCCAGTCAGCAGGGGGCGCCCGAAATGTTTTGGCTTCACTTTTAGGGAGCTGTCATGTCGTCCATCTTTTTATACAGTCTATGGCCAAGATTAGCATCCCAATTAGTATCACAGTTTCCTTTAATTATGATGCAACTTGCTAACCAAGCTAGTGCTAGCATTAGCTGATAACTCAGTGTTGCTTGTTCCTCTCCAGCTCCACCCTCTCGTCCAAATATGGTCACTTCTGGTTTCAAAAAAACACGTGGCTACGTCCACTTCTACAGTCTATGGTTAAAAATAATCAAATGAGCCTGAGTACAGTGTTCAGGGAAAAACGACAAGAAAAATAAAAAGTTAAAACATAATTTACCCCCGACAGGCTCCTCACAAGCTTCTCTAAGCTTCCAAAATTCCCGTTGCATCAATTTAAAAATAAATTCCAGTTTTTAGCTATTTTGCTAAATAAACATAAACGTTTATAGCTTTGCAGATATTTGCAGTTAAATTTGCACAATTGATTTCCATTTATTGACACACAGTAGTTTTAGTTTGTTATTTATTATAACCATTATTTACATTTTACAAAAGTACATTTTCACATGTTCTTTCTCCTGGCTTTTAAATCTGCTAAACACACAAAGTAAATCAATACACGCCTTGTATTTTGTAAAGTTTGTAAAATGATAACAGTGCAAATACAACAAATCTTTACAAAGATAAAGTAGCATAAATGGAGCTGAGGCTAACTAGAAACAAGCTAATAGAAGCTCATTTTAAGGGAAACACAACAAACAGGAAGTTGATCCCTCAGGATTAGAATGTAATGTGACTCTAAATATTTACGGCATTAAAGAGCTCGATAAATTATTCGCAGTGACTTTGAGCTCTTTGTAACTTTTTGTCCCCTTAAAATATGAAATCCACTTTAATTTCCCCACAACAACAACAACTGTCTGCTGTCTGCTCTGACTGTGTTTAAATGTTTCTGCTGCTTCTGACCTGTGTTATTTTTTTGCTGCTGTGCTTCAGGCTAACTTTACTTTTGTTTTTCTGCATCATGATTGAAACTGCATGACTGAGCCAACATGTCTCCTCCTCCCTGCTCTCGTTTGTAGGCTGCACCCGATTTTCAGGAGACAAGGCCTCGAAATTATGTTCTCTCTGCCAGTGCATCAGCGGTAAGAGTCCACAGTGAAACAAATGGCGTACATGCAGGCTAACATGCTAACAGGCATACAGCATTAATGGACTAGCTTTTATGTGCTATGTAGCTTAAGCCTAACAGACCAGCTGTATGTTTAAACCTGACAATATGAGTGATACTTCTTTCTCACAGAATATAAAAGCCTAAAAACTCAATGTTGCTTAATTCAGTACGCTTGCTGCTTGCCATAGATTTATTGTGTAGGCATATTACTGTTTAACAAAACTGTATTTCTACAGCGCCTGTCACACAAGCATAAAAACCAAAGTGACTCACACAGCGAGATAAAAACAGCAGAGACAACAAACGTAAAGAAAAAATAGAAAATAATAAATTGAAGTGAAAATAAAATATCGGCATCAGCTGAACATTTCTGTGAACCTGACAGGCCAATTAAAAGACACTTTAATTATGTTCATGCAACTGAAACAGTTTAACTATTCAAATGATTTAATGTCATTCACCTCACACTGCGATACAGTAGGTGGCAGTATGCACCTTAAATGAATATGGTGCTTTACAAGTTACCTCAGTTGGGGTAATCTTTCTGTTTACTCCAGTGACTTTGTACATTTGGAAACATATTGTTTTTATGTCAGCATCACAGTAAAAGTAGGAATAAAAAATCCAATATCGGGCTTTGCTACTATTCAGGTCTGTCAGACTCGGTTAATCGCTCTGTTGCATGATGTCTGCAACTTAAATATAAAACTGATGACTTGAGCATGTCTGCATGTACATTTTTTGTTGTTTTAACAGCCTGAATGTTCAGAGTTAATACTTTATTTGACACAACAAACAAACACAGTGCTGTATAGTTTGAACAGACACCACATCTGTGTGATCTGCAGGAATGAGGAAAAGTTTGGTGGCCCTTTTGCACCAAAATGTTCCCTTTTTAACTATTTAAGATGAAGATTGAAGAATTTCATCATAAACATCACAGGAAAAGTTACAACGGAGCCGTTTCTGGATCAATCAGCATCTGATCTTCCGGGTAAACTGTCACCTGCTGGCCCTTAAAACACACCTGAGTACTAAATGAGCATGATCAAGAACACTTCTTAAACTTTAAACCAGAGCTGTTTTTAAAAGGTCATTAGATTATCCGCCTTCCTGTCAAACTGTCTTGTCTCGCTGAAATGTTTGCGGTGTGTTCAGTGTGTTTCTCTGTGTTGGCTCTGTAATTAAAACAGCTGCAGAGCGGCTGGGAGAGCTGGGATGTGGCGTCGGATCCCAGTGTGTCAGAGCAGAGCAAGGTTATCATATCTGTCAGAAACCGTGAAATAGGATTAGAAACGTGTCATTTGGTGGTAGAAACGTCAACACCTTTCAGACTGTTTACAGTGAGATAGAGTGTGAGAGTGACTTTGTGGTAGATTTTTGTTACCTCCCCTTTCCTTACATTATAATGCCTCATGGCCAGTTTTTTCTTATAAGGTAGAAATAAATGTAGGTATCAGCTGTGATTCAGTGTCATTGTGGCTGGAAAATGTGAATATAAGTTTACAAGTGATGCAGAAACAGACACGTGTCATGGGGACACATAAGATACCAAAAAGTGTCTTTTAATGAAACTGGTGGCAAAACAAAAACCTTGTTATTGTTAAATTGTAGGTTAGTATCATAAACCATGTTAGCGAGTGGAGTCATTTGGCAAGCTACAAGCAACATCGCTGGAAAAAAATGTTTATTAGTGGATAATGTTGGAGTCCAAGTAAGCTAATGCTAGCTACCTAGCTGTAACTTAGCTATGCTGCATTTATCTGTTGTTGTTGCTTTGTAACATTAGCTAATTAAGTTATTTGCTAACAGCTAGCTAACCAATTTTCCCGCCATATCAGCCCTCGGAGTCTGCATGAATACATTTACATAATCTACTCAAGACAGTATTTTGCTGCCTTAGCTAGCTTGCAGTTAATACATGTTAGTGAGCAAGCTAACGTTAGCTATCAAAACCAAACAAAGGTCACCCCATGATTCGATTGCACTGCTGATGTTGACCCTAGTTTTCCTACAATGTTGACATTCCTGTTTAGCAAGACGGGCTTCACCAGTTAAAAGTGTTTGTGCTTTTTGTTGGACTCTTCGTTGTGGTGTGATACGGTCATTTATTGAAGTTAGCTGCCTTCATTTTTAAGCTAATGTTAGCACTGTCGGCAGTGGGGGAAGCGAAAGAGTAACAAGGCTCGACATGACACCTCCTTCAGATTTTCCCAGGAAAACTATCCATCACATAAAAATACAGCAAAGGTCTCCTTTCTTTAGTCATAACATGCTTCACACAGAGAGACATTTAAGCAATTCACATAATATGACAACCTAAACACTTCGTTATATAGACTGACTAAAAGCACGTTTCTCCATCCTCATCGATTAACTTCATATAAACTAATATTTTTCTTAGAAGACTTTAAAAATGTGTAACCCACTGTGTCTCTTGATATCCAAACCAAACACACTGAAAAAATAGACGAGCATAAAACATTAAAAAGATAACATAAGAAAGCTTATTTTAATTTTTCATGCAATTTAAAAATTCCTGTCAAGTTTATAACTATGTTAACTTTTTGATAACCTCTGTTGACCACAAGGGGGCGCAGTGAGACAGTCAAACATGAGTCTCCCACGTCTGCAGAAAGTAGAGTAAAGGTGAAATGCAGGTCAGCAGCAGCTGTCAGACACAAGCATGTTACTCTGCTATTCACTTAAAACAGGTTCTGTCTCTTATCGGCCGCTCGAATCACACAATAAATGCTGGTTGAAAAAAATAATTTCATTTAAACTGAGATTCACCATCAAATAAACAAAAACAATTAACCTGTGTGTCATATTTTGTATTTGAATTAAAATGTGCTGCTGTTGGTTTATTAAATTCTGATGTTTAGGAGATTTATTTTACAAAATTCAACCACTTTCTTAAATATTAAAGGAAACCATTTAAAGGAGAGCAGCTTTTCAGGCTGTAAAATAACTACTCGTTTTAATGCTGTCATATCACATGTAAGATTTAATGTGTATTTATCACCAAATACACTCTACATGGAAGCATTCCTAATCCTGATTAAGGTTATTATCGTGAACGAAAACGAACGAAATAATGAAAACTACATCGTCAAAAACATTTTTGTTAAAATAAATGAAAATACATACGAGGCTTTACAAAAAGAAGTGAGTAACTGAAACTGTAGGCCGAGTGTGTTTACAAAACTAAACTGAAATAAAACTGTATTATTGTATACATTATTTATTTTTCGTTTCATTTCAAACGTCGTGGTGAAGAGGGAGCCGAGCTTAGGATTTACAACTTGATCTGCGTTCCAACCCTCACCTGTGCTCATGAGCTTTGGGTAGTGACCGAAAGATCGCGGATACAAGCGGCTGTGGAGGTTTTCATCCAATGGATGAATGCACCTTTTATTTAATCTCAAAAAGAAATTGAGGTTTCCCTCATTTCCGGTGCTGTCGAGATTGCAGGCACATTAAAACGGCAAAAAGAACAAATACATATAATTAATCAGAAAACACAGAGCAATTAATTAAAACAGTTACAATTTCACACAGTGGCTGGAAATCAAAGTCCTAAACTCTGCAAGAGAGGGAAGAACTTCAATCTTTAGAGTGTGTGCAGATTTACCAGGTTCAGCTCGAGGGACTTTAAGAAACCAATCAGAACAAGTCATGTAGGTTCTGATACGAATTCCAACAAGTTTGTGATGTAAGGAGCTAGCTGACCAATAAGGGCCTCGAAAATGTACAAACACCAACTGAAACTGAAACTGATTCGACAGTCCTCTTTTCTTTACTCAGTGACTCCATCAATTTTAGGCCATTTACCGTAGACATGCATCCTGTCATAATCCATATTTCTGGCTCTTTATACATAATTTATTTCGCTCTAATAAGTCTCCCATATTACAGAAAACTAACACTAAAAAAAACTCAAAAGTACACTACAAAGTGTACTACTACAAGTATTCTACAAATGTGTAAATATGTTTTAGAAAATATATATAATATGATACATTTGTGTGTTTGAGCCTGTCCTGGGATTAGGAGCCAAATTAATCTGCCATTAAGCTAATTAAAGAAATCGTCATAACACAAACAGGCTTTAATTTATTCACAGCTTAGTAAAGACTCATTTAACAGATGTGTTCACCCTGCTGGTTTCTGATCTCCTTGTTTGGAGCGCAGACGGAGTTGGTAGATTTATGTTGTGACATTAAGTTTGATTCATGACGGCTTCTTTCTCTTCTCATGCTGCTCCTCTCAGCTTCTCAGTGAGGAAGTGGACAAAGTAAGTAGCTTCATTACTGGACTGTGTGTGTGTGTGTGTGTGTGTGTGTGTGTGTGTGTGTGTGTGTGTGTGTGTGTGTGTGTGTGTGTGTGTGTGTGTGCGTGTGTGTGTGCGCGCGTGTGTGTGTGTGTGTGTGCGTGTGTGTGTGTGTGTGTGTGTGTGTGTGTGTGTGTGTGTGTGTGTGTGTGTGTGTGTGTGTGTGTGTGTGTGTGTGTGTGCGCGTGTGTGCGCGTGTGTGTGTGTGTGTGCGTGTGTGTGTGTGTGTCTACCAGTTTAAATGCTTTGTGGCTTGCACTACACATGTTCCCGCAGCCCTCTGTAACTCTTCCTTCCTGTCCTTTATATCCACTGACAGGCTGAGCATGAACTCCGCGTTGCTCAGACAGAGTTTGACAGACAGGCTGAGGTCACCAGACTGCTGCTGGAGGGCATCAGCAGCACACATGTGAGTGCAACAAGCAGCGCCTTTGTGTCTCTTGAGTTCCGGCAGTTCTGGAAAACTGTTAGTCAGAGGCGCCTGACTTTCCTCTCTTCCCGTCTTCTAAGAAGAGAAAGAGATAGGGGTTCAAACAGCTTTTGTGAATAACGAGCAGCAGCTTGTTCCTGGCTCAGCTACAGTATTTTATGAAGGAACCCTGGAGATGTTGGATCAGGTTCCGCTCCACATTTCTCACAGACATGAACTTTGATCAACCTGGGAAGATTGCATGCTACGATATAACCAAAGCTAAGCTAAAGGGTTGCTAGAACTAGATTTGTATTTAATGCGCTGAGCCAGGCAAGCTCTTTCTCCCCGTCTACAGTATGCTAAGCTAAGCTAACTGCTGCTGGCTGTAGCCTATAATTAACAGACACAGCCAGGCTAGCTGTTTCCAGTTTTAGTGCTAAGCTAAGGTTCATGGCTGATAGCATTAGCATTGAGACGTAAGAAGAATGAAGACGTAAGAACAGCTTATTTCTCAGATTTAATAACAAAAAAGACACAGCCCCCGAGTTCTGTTTAGCGCCATTAATCACCCAGTAGAACCTGCTCCCACTGTGATCGCCCCCTCCTCAGCATCTCTTTTTGTCAACAAGATCAACTCTATGATCCAACATTATGCCACCAGTCTCATCCTGTTTTGCTGAAAGGAATGATGTCTTTGACAAATTCCAATCCGGCTTTCGTCAAAGGCATGGCACAGAAACCGCTCTGTTAAGAGGTACAAACGATATACTCATGCGGGGTGATAGGGGAGAACACTCAATCCTGGCCCTACTCGACTTAAGCGCTTCTTTTGATACCATTGATCACAATATCCTCCTTAATCGACTAAGCAGTCATGTTGGTATCTCAGGGAAAGCCTCACAATGGTTTCAAGTCATACTTTTACATGGGGTGCCTCAGGGGTCAATCCTTGGTCCCATTCTTTTTTCTCGCTTCCCCTTGGACAGTTAATCAGTCGTTTTGGTTGTATATCACATCACTGCTATGCAGATTCCACTCATGCTGTGTTTCCTTTCTCCCCACAGCTCAACCACCTGCGATGTTTGCAGGACTTTGCGGAGGCTCAGGCCACCTACTATGCCCAGTGTCATCACTACATGCAGGACCTTCAGAGGGAGCTCAATAAGTGAGCATTCACTGTTTTATCTGGGACATTTGTACGGCACAGGAAGCTGAGATCAGGGCGTTTGTAGCTCAGTCAGTCAGGTCAAAGGGTCATGGAGCTCATTGCAGTATTGAAACGTCAATGTTAGTTTTTCTAACTAGTCTGCACATGTTTAGCTTGTGGTAATAACTGTGAGACAGACCGCAGACCAGCCAGTGTTGGCTTCGGCACACATTCCTGTGGCTGGAAGTGCGTAATATAAATTAAGATAAACAACATCTTGCATTAATGTCACACCAGTGTCAGACTGCTGAGGAAAAATCACCCAAAAACAACTAAAAACAACCGCAACGCCGGTCTTACAGATGTTTCTGGTTTCCAAACAGCCTCACAGTTTGATGACTGTCGTGTCCTTTATTCCTCAAAAAGGAATTTAGTATGAAGTAGTCTCAGTTTGCTTTCTCTAATATACAGTTTTTTATGTGTGTGTTTTATGTGTGAATAGGCCCGTACTGGTCTAACAGAGAGCACTTCACATGTCTCTGTCTGCATGTGGAAGATTTAAAATCTCTGTTGGACAAAAGTTGTTTCATCACGACACCATATTTTACAATTCTTTGGAAAGCGAAACAGTTGTTGCTCATATTTGGTTTTGATTTGACTCAATGCATGGCGCTGCGATCAATACAAGACAATATTAATCATAAAATAACACATTTCTCTTGGTCAAGTTTTACCACTGTTTCTTCTTAAGGTGTCTGGCCCAGGTTGTTGTGTTTCCTCAGTATTTTGTCTCGTTACGATGCTGTTTGCATAGCTGGCCTGTTAGTATCTACTGACTCATGTTTTCTACAAAAAATCCAAACTTGAGTCATCATCTGGTCACCTCGGCCTGTGAGTCATCTTCAGTTCATGTAGGAAAAGGCTTACGACAGTGGAAGAGCCTCTTGTCTAAACAAACGGCTCATCACCAGTGGCTGTGAGCAGACATGCATGTGTAAATATTTACTGTCAGCAGGAAATGACCTCACTTCTCACTTCGTTTAATTATTCTCACAAGTGGAAAGAGTTTTTCTATCGACTGATGAACCTATATTTAGCCCCGAGGTTTTATTTATTACTTTAACTGAAGTAATATTGTAATGATTTAGTTATCACAGGCTGTATATAGGACGTGGACATGACATCAAAACTATTCAAAACAAGCTCTGTGGTGCCACTGATGCACGAAAAATGTTTTCTGCTTTTAACTCCCTCCTCCATCCACCGCCTCCCCCAGCCTCCACCCAGCCTCCACCCAGCCTCCACTCTGCTCACTCCAGACATGCTCGCCACGTTCTTCACAAATAAGGTTCCTCCCATCAGAAATCAGTTCTGAGCCTGACAGCCACCAGCCAACGGCGCCTCACTCACCTCATTCTCCCCCCTGACAGAGGACGAAGTCTCCAAGCTTTTGCAAGACTCTCGGTCTGTTGCAGGTTTGATGGTACGGGTCAAGTGGACAGGTAGTAGGCCATTCCCCCCACACTTAATCCTGCAGTCCCGCACATTATCAACTCTTCACTGTCAGCGGGTGTGTTCCCCACTGCATTCAAGCAAGCTCAGGTCCCCCCACTTCTCAAAAAAACACCCTCAACCCAGACCAGTTTGAAAACTACAGACCAGTCTCACTTCTACGCTTCCTGTCACAAATACTTGAGCACACAGTTTTTAATCAAGTCTCTGACTTCATGTCCAAGAACAATCTGTTGGACCCAAATCAGTCTGGCTTTAAGCGGGGCCACTCTACAGAAACAACACTACTGTCGGTAACGGGATCACTGCATCTGGCTAAAGCTGCTGGACAGTCCTCAGCTCTGTTGCTGCTAGATCTGTTGGCCGCCTTTGACACAGTGAACCACCAAACCCTCCTCTCTTCTCTCTCTGAGCTTGGTATCTCAGGATCTGCCCTCCTCTGGTTCATGTCCTACCTCTCAGGGAGATCTTTTAGAGTATCTTGGAAAGGAGAAGTGTCCAAACCCCACAGCTTATCCACAGGGGTGCCTCAAGGGTCAGTGCTCGGTCCCCTTCTCTTCACAATATATACCACCTCACTTGGTGCCATCATCCGCTCCCATGGTTTCTCGTACCATTGCTATGCGGACGATACCCAGCTCTTCCTGTCATTCCCACCAGATGACGCAACAGTCTCCGCATGTATCTCGTCATGCCTTGCCGATATCTCTGAATGGATGAAAGAACGCCACCTTCAGCTCAACCTATCCAAGCCTGAGCTCTTTGTCATCCCAGCCAGTCCCTCTATGCAACCACAGATCAACATCCAGCTTGGACAAACTGAACTCATACCCACTAAGTCTGCCCGGAACCTGGGCGTCATAACTGACGACCAGCTAACCTTTAAGGTTCACGTGACCTCGATTGCTCTGTCATGTCGATTTTCCCTGTACAACATCAGGAAGATCAGACCCTACCTGTCAGAGCATGCAACACACCTGCTGGTACGGGCTCTCGTGATATCACGCATTGATTACTGCAACTCCCTCCTGGCAGGCCTTCCTGCACGCACATTCAAACCTCTGCAGATGATCGAGAACGCAGCTCTTTATGAACGCCTCTGCACTTACAGATATTGATTCTATTGATGATGATGACATCGAGGATGTAGCTATTGATGATTATTATTATTTAAAAACAAACAAACAAAAACAAAAAACGTCCTGTAGACTGCCTGTCAGCACCAGTGCTCCTCCTCCTCTCCTTAGTTATTCCCTCAGTAAACATGTTCCTCATGAGTTTATGGTCTCAGTCTCTAGTTTCAAGTCTTCTTCAACACAGCATGATGTTCATTTAGTCACTGATGCTCCCATTGAGAGTCACACAGACCAGGAAGAGGGGAGGGGTTAGGGCGGGGCTACCTGTGATTGACACCACAGTGACCACTTGTTCAGTGTTTCGTTGTACTACAAGACACTCTGAGGAGTCGCCTTTAAATTTGTTTCAATAACTAGCATGGTTGGCATGCTAGCTAAATTAGCATCTTAATTAATATCACTGATGAATTCACTTCACACACACTCACACACACGCACACACACACACGCACGCACGCACACACGCGCACACACACACACACACACACACACACACGCACACACGCGCACACACACACACACGCACACACGCACACACACACACACACACACACACCCTGCAGTTTCAGTTTCAGGGTTGTTGGTAAATGAGGTCTAGACATTTTTACAGCAGCGGATGCTTTCAGAGGCAAAGGCTCACTTCACTTCTTCATTTACATTTATTCAGCTTCGTTTGATGTTTCATATTACCAAACACGTCCATTACTGAAATGAAAAAGGAATCAATCTGTAAATAATATGAAGATTAAACTCACTTAACTGTTTGTACATTTTATTGTTGGACAACATTATTAACACCATGTGTGACTGTACATCAGAGGGCCCCGGGTGTGAACGTTGGCCTGTGCCAGGGTTGTCCCTCTTCGATCCTGTTTGTGATTTTCACGGACAGGATCTCATGGTGGAGGGAGGAGAGTGTCCGAGAGTGATTTTCCTCTCTGGTTTTTGCAGATGATGTGGTTCTGCTGGCTTCATCAAACTCGAATTTCCAGCAGGCATTGGGGCGGTTTGTAGCAGAGTGTGAAGGGGTTGCAATGAGAGTCAGAGCCTCTAAGAGTGAGGACATGAATGTTGTTTACGTGCAGCCTCCTTGAGCTGCTCATGGGGGTGCAATAAACCTCACAGTTTGAATTAGATCACAGTTTGCAGTCCATGTGGGAGTACACTTCCCAAGTTAACCAGACGTCCACGGTCGGCTCCGGTTGTAACTCTTGATTTTCCTGGCTGACGGTCGCTTTCCTTTTCAGACTGTTTGCTTCATCTGAGCGTCGAGTTTGTTTCTTCTTCTTTGGATTTTCACTTCTTGTTGAAGTTGTATCTGTAGTCATCCATCTTTTCTTTGTTTGTTCAGCCATAGTAGATTACTGTTTACTCGCAACACTTGCAGAGAGCGGAGAAGCAGCCGCTTAGCTCCGCCTACCCTCTCTGGCAGACCAACCACTGCTGGCTGATGGAAAACGTGTCACTAACTGGGCGCCGCCACAGACACCCAGCCCGTAATAATACTATATACTGCAGATGCAAAGGCTTTCATCAGTGGGCCGTAGGCTCAGTCACCATGTGTTACCTCATTCAGAGAGAGAGAGAGACTTAACAGACATTTATTTACATGAACATCTCAAAGGAAGGAAACTTTCGTCATCCTGACCCCAAACTGTCAGCTTAGTGTTGAATTTAGACGTGTGCTGCATTAACTATGTTTTTATTCTGTTTTAGGTCAAAAATAATTAAACAAAACATCATCTAACAATGGTGAGCCTTAACTTTTGCATTAGTCCATAGTTCATGTGTGCTGAACCGTGTGGGATGATCCATACGAGCATGGATCGACTACATTCCATGCACGATCTTTAATTAACGTGCACACGTGTTATTTCCAACTCAAGTTCTCGTCAATGATGACACAGAAGAAATATAAACATGTTTGTTCAGAAAATCTGACAATGTTGTTTGTGTTGTGTTTGCTTTTAACACAAAGGCAGTAATTCAAGTACAAACAAATATTTGAAATATTCCACGTTTCCTCTTTACCAGCTGAACGGATCCAAATCAGCGCACTATATCTTTTCTTGTTTTCACTCTCGTGACACATCTGCACCGGATCAATATTACACACATCTGGATGTAATCCCCATCTGACCACTGTTTGCTGAGAGCAGGAAAATAAACAAACTGGAAATCTGATACAACATCTCATATCCTTCCTTTGTCTTCCAATTTGTAAACCAGATGTGCTAATTCTGTCGGCGCCCCCAACTCCTCCGCTGCTGTCTGCCCAAACCCCGTCTCCTCTGCCTTCCTGTCTGGACCTTCCTCTCCTGGAGCCACAGTCTCCTCCTCCAGCCAGAGGCCGAGAACCCTCACAATGGAGCAGCTTCCCGTCACAGGAGCCAGAAAGGCCAAGGTCCTGTATGACTACGATGCCCACGATGCCACTGAGCTCTCCCTCCTGGCTGATGAGGTACACTTAGATTCTCTGAGTCACCTCGCGCACTAACATTGTGTTAAAGGGGGAACAATGTCTGACCTTGTACACAAGTAACACCACAACATTTAGACCTTTTATTTTTATGTGAATACATCAGTCAACTGTTCTGTTTCTCTATGCAGCGTCACCAGGATGCTCTCATTACAGGACAGGCTCACATGTCTTATAATAACAATCACATGCCCGTATGTACAAAAAGATTATTACTCTGAGCCATGTGTTCCTCCTGTCCTTGAAGTGATTTCCTTCAACTTTAATATCAAACACGAAAACATCAAATCTCATAATTTTAGCAGTCAAAGTTGACAATAGGGGGGATGGGGATGAATAACAGGGGGATGGCCCAATTAGAGCCCCGAACAAACACCCCAACATCTTTTGTAGCTGTAACTTTCCTTAGAGGGACATGGCTCTATGAAACATGAATACATGCATAAATAACAGTTGCCATGCGTTGAGGGTCAGGCTCTCTGCAGAAACTGTTGCTTATGACTCGTTGGTATTCCCCTGTTCCTTCGTGTGTGATGTAGTAATCATTCCACAGTTTCATAGCCCCTTGTTTGTCTAAAGTTAACAGTTATTCTAAAGGAGAACAGTCTGTAAATAAATTAAATAAATAGCTAATAACAGAGATGTGGACTTGAGACTTGGTGACACCTGTTTTGATGACTTGCGACTTGACTTGACAAAAAATAAATGACTTGAGACTCGACTTGAGGCGTGATGACTCGGATGACTTGCGTGTGTTCATAAGTTTGAATGTTAGCTGTTAAATATAAAATGATAAAATTCAGTGTTGTCAAGTTCCTGTCTAACTATCAAGTATGTACGCAGCGCAGACGGGGAATCATGATTGGACGACTCAAAAAGCTCCCCGGTATGTGATTGTCATGATTGGATGACTGGCTGTCTGTCAAACTCCTCGCTATGGCAACACGCAACATCAAAGCCCCCCAAGAGAAGCCTCATCAGTCGTACTCGTTACTCCTCCGTACGCTCTCAGAGCAGACCATCATCATGGCTGCGTCTGTGCCAAGATAACACAGATACAATTCACTGTCAGACTTTGTGAACAGGTTATATAAACTGGCCAATAATATCATTATTAGACGGGCTGCTAACACCTTGTGTTTTCTCTTTATAAAGACCGGATACTACAGGGAAGAGTGCTGGATCTGGGGTGGAAAAAAAGTGATTTGGGACTTGACTTGCCTTAACTAAGGACCCGACTTGACTTTCCTTAACTTGCCCAAGAAAAAATGACTTGAGACTTGAGCATAGATGACTACGTCACAACACTTGCTAATAATAAAAATCAGCATATTCCTGACTGATGTTACACTCACAGTGAGAGCTGCATCCATAGCGACAGCTTTGTCACTGTCAGAGTCTTGATGATCTTTCTGTCGTAGCTTCAGATTTTGCTTCTTTTAACTTTTATTGCTTCTCTTCGCTGTTTTCTCTCTTTTCTTTTTTCCCTCTGTAAACAAACAAACGCCAAATTTACTGGACTTCTTTCGGCGGATTGATATGATTACAGTTAGTCCCTCGGATTGTGTGATTAGAACTGCATCCCTAACAACGACAAATACTGATTATTCATTAGCAGCAGCCGGCTACAGTAGGTTAACAACTTTGTTAACCCTGAAATGAGGGAAACCTCTGGTTTGCCGTTTCAGAAAAAGAGGTAACTTTAACTCTGAGTTGGTTACTATGGTAACTGAGTCTGTGAACCTAACCTGGTCGCGAGCAGGTTTTCTTCAGGACACTCAGAGTTTCGCTCCGTCTCCTCCCTCTAGAATATAAAACCCTCATTCACTTCCTCATTCATTCAGCCCGTCTCATGCGTGTGTTTGAGCGGTTACAGATTAAAAGAAGAAACGTAGCGTCTCTGTGCTGCTCTGACCGCTTTGCAAAAGTCTTTTATAGTTATGATAAAAAAAATCAAAAGACAAATCTGCGTCAAAGTCATCATTTGTAGATTTTCCACCACCACTGCCGAGAGCGCTCAAACAAGACGCCGTAATTTTTTTTTTTTTAAACTAACACAGTTCACTTTAATCAACATGAATTATAATGTATGTGAAGTCAGCATCATGTTAGGGATAAAGCTAATGCACATTAAAACAGCCACTGAATGATATTTAATCTGTTTCATATTTAAAATATGACTGAAGTGAGGTTCAGCCATGAGCCTGTTCTGCCTGAGCCGCACCTTTGAATGATGTTTAGGTATTTTATTTTTAGCTGCTTCCATGTAGGTTTTTCTCTGGATTGCTCCTAAATTAATATAAATTTTAGCTTCCGGTCGTGATTAAGTATTAAATAAATAGACCAGTTCAAACTTGCGCATTTACTCGAGCAGCAGTTTCTTCCCACGCCGCTTCTCTCTCTTTTGCAGCTGCAGCCGTGTTACTTTATTTTTATAAAAACATGCTCGTATTCGCTGAACATCCGCGTGAGGATTTCGAGCTCCGCTGGTGTGACGTAGGAGGACGTCTTTTTGTGTACCGTTGCCATGGTGAATCGTGGTATCGGGGCTCCATTAATGCTGGCTTTTTAACTCCAGCTGAACCTACTCAGAGTTGATTGAACTAACTCTGATCAGCTGTTCTGAAACCAAAAAGAGTAACACTCTTCCGATTCAATGTTGTTAGGGTTGGACGTGAGCAAAATGTGTGATAAAGGCTGGCAGGGGCTGGCTTACATCTGTCACAGGTAGGACTGACCCCAGGGAACAAGCTTGACCTTCGACATATGAGGCCGGTGTACAGTCTTAAATGGAATAAGGCCATGCCTTGCACAAACGGATGATGAATTCATGTTTTTAAGAATGTTAGACCACTGACTTTCTGATATATTAGTTTCCAAGTTATTTTCCCAGTTTATAATTGAGAGAGATGTTGTTCCTTTAACTCCTGGTTTGGTTTCTAGAATTAAGTCAAGAGATGTTTTTGGTGGCAGGGAAGGAAACTAATTTGTAAATATCGAAAGAAATGATGTGCTGGAAGAGCAAATTCATTCTTAATTTGATCAAATGACATAAGAATGTCCCCTTTAAAGAGTAGCCTAAAGTTCAAGATTCCCTTTTTGGACCACTGATCAAACGCCTTGTCTGTAAGGGATGCTGGGAACAGGTGGTAATTGTGTGTGGATGTTTGAGATTAGTTGGATACGTTTCTGCAAATGTAGACATGGAGACTAATCCGTAGTGTTTCCTAAATTCAGACCACAGTTTCAAGGAGTGCAAAACCACAGGGTTCTGACAGTTCTCTGGGTATGCAATAAAGCGATCAACACAGAAGAGCAGGAAGTGAAATACGAGCGCGAGAGCGAGATTCAATTTGTAACCAAGCAGGAATTTCAAGGTTGGATGTGTCGCACAATCAACTGTGTGTGATCACATCAATTAAAACGTCTTTAAAGCCATTCCACCTCGAGATCCTTTTTTAAATAAATCATTAGATAATTATTGGTTGAATATTTTTGAATAGTTTTCATGAGTCGTTCCTACATACCTCTGAACCAGTTAATAACACACAAGCAGGATACTATTTTCTATTCACAGAGTCTGTAGGCGTGCGACTACATACAGGAAGTGTTCTGTTTTCTGTTTGTAGTACGCATGTAGTCCGAGTAGTATTGACCAATCACGTATCAGCAGGCTTCGGTGTACGCAGGAAAAACAGTCAGTGTGGAGAGCAAAAGCAGGCGGAACAGTAATGACATCACGGCTCCATCAGCGTGATCTGAAGATGATTTGGCTTCTTATTCATCTCTATAAACAGACTCTGCATGTCAGTACAGCTCGAAGATGATCTAGATAAAAAACTTGACAACTTGAGACAAACCTGCTTGACGCTGTGTCGCCAAAGCTGTTCAGCGTTTAGGTTTCCCGACTTCCTTGAATGCATCATAAATGATGGCTCCGCCCTCCGTTTCCTGTTAAAGTAGTGTTCTTCTCCTCTTGAGGACAGACCTGACAAAGCTTCATGTTGTTCCTAATCTGCATCATGATGTTGTTCTTTCAGCAAACTGAAGAGCCGTTAATTAAAGTCGATCACAAGAGAATCTGTTTCTGTTTGGGCTTCATCCCGCTGCAGTAAGCCAGAGTGCAGCCTCTGTGTAACTTCCTGTTTACAGTGAGACTGAGACTCAGCACAGACAGATGAACGGGCGCTCCTCCGGGGGATGGGACGAACTGAGAGATGACAGCGTTTATTTAGCAGACACATCTGGAGGGAGAATTTACCTTTGATCTGAACACACGGTCGCTGCTCGAGCTGCTGACTGGACTGTAAACGATGCAGCGCATGGAGAAGAATCGTCATTATCGCGGGACACTGGCTACATAGGAATGCCGATAATATTCACATATTTTTTAGCTCAAATCGTTCCCTAAACCGAACAAAACTGTCAGTTTGTTTCAGGTTTGGCCTCCAATAATAATCTATAAACTCACTACATTAACATCAGAATCTTTGTAGTAGATTTGTTGATAGATAAAGGTTTGTCCACTTAAACGTTGATATATTTCAGCTCTACTTAGTCGTGACGCCCTGGTGGTCAGAATCGATCGACAGTCAGCTAACTTTATTTTGAAGATCTGCAGGAAGTCTCGTCTCGGTTGCAGCAGTGCAGCAGTAAAGTTACAAGAGTCTTGTCCTAACACAGAATCATCTCTGTGCTGAGCTCTGCTGGAGCTTTAATCTGCTGATTCACACAAAGATCAGCTTCTGGAAACACGTTTTGAATACTGTGAAATATGTTCTTTAGGGCTTACCTTTAATTGACTTCCTGTGTGCTACCGCCAGAGCTTTAAATGCT